>NC_143065.1:21744318-22047348 GCF_052426305.1 Pelodiscus sinensis | reverse complement strand
CTCCCCAGGTTTCCCTGGTGGCCACTCTGGCCAACACCAGGGAAACTCTATGCCCCCTTCCCGGCCCCGGACCCCTTAAAGGGGCACGGGCTGGCTACGGTGCCCGTGCCAGGTGCAAGCCTGCCAGCACCCAGCCAGCAGACCCTGCACCTGGCACGGCTCGAGCCACCCACCCGATGTCCCCCAGCCCACCCCCTCTTCCCGGGACCAGGCTGGCGGCTCCCGGGAGCTTGCCCTGGACTGCAAGAGGCATGCACCTGCCTGGGCTAGTGCGGACATCGTGGACCTCGTCCACGATCTCCGCACTAGGCACAGGAAAGTGGCCGTCTAGGGCAGGAGAGCTGCCAGCCTGGCCACCCAGGAGCAGGTGTGCATGAAAATCAAGGGGGTCCACTGAGACCCCCGACCCTGAGCCCTGAGCTTACAATGGCCTTCCTGGGTCAGACCAAAGGTCCATCTAGCCCAGTAGCCTGTCTGCCGACAGCGGCCAACCCTAGGGACCCTGGAGGGGATGGACCGAAGACAGTGACCAAGCCATTTGTCTCGTGCCATCCCTCTCCAGCCTTCCACAAACTTTGGGCAGGGACACCACTCCTACCCCCTGGCTAAGACTACTCCATGGACCCAACCTCCATGACTTGATCTCACTTCCCTTTAAACTCTGTTCTAGTTGTAGCCTTCACAGCCTCCTGCAGCAAGGAGTTCCGCAGATTAACTATTTGCTTTGTGAAGAACAACTTTCTCTTACTAGTTTGAAGCCTGCTACCCATTCCTTTCCTTTGGTGTCCTCTAGTCCTTCTTTATGGGAACTCAGGAGGAACTTTTCTGAATGCACCCTCTCCACCCAACCCCTGCTTTTAGAGACCTCTATTCTGTCCCCGCTCCATCTCCTCTTTTCTAAGCTGAACAGTCCCAGTCTCTGTAGCCTCTCTTCATCTGGGACCTGTTCCCAACTCCTGATCATGTTAGTTGCCCTCCCCTCTCCCAGCCTTTCTCTTCCCCTCTCCCACCTCCTTTTCCCAGTCTCCCCCAGTTTTGTTCAATAAAGACAGAGTCAATGTTGGAAGAAACGTTATCTTTATTTTGTACATCAATAAGAAGAGGGACTAGGGAAGGGTAAGTGGAAGGAGGTGAGGGAGGAATGGGGTACGAGCCCCCGATGGGGAGGACTGGGCTGGCTCTGCGGGCTTCTGGGGGTGGAGGCTCTCCTGCAGCCCCCCAATTGCTCCCTCTCCCCAGATGGCAGCCTGCGGCAAGTGCAGCCGGGCTGATGGCCGAGTGGTGTGATGTGCCCAGTGTGGGTAGTCCGGGCACTCCAAGCCAGAACTTCTTTGCAAGCGGGGCACCCCTTAGAACTGTGTGTCCGGGGTGGGGGTCGGGACCCTTTAAGCGTAGCCCTCTGCTAGCCTGAGACTGCATCTCCCATGCTCTAAGTCCTCCTCTTATGCCCTGCCCACACTGCTTCCGGCCATCCTTAAGCCCTGTTCAGAGTCCACTCAATGTGGACTTGCTAGTTCGAATTAGCAAAACGCTAATTCGAACTAGTTTTTAGTTCTAGACGCGTTAGTTCGAATTAGCTTAGTTCGAATTAACTAATTCGAACTAAGTTAGTTCGAACTAGCGCTGTAGTGTAGACATATCCTTAGTTTGTCTTTGTCTCCCTAATGTAGACCTGGCCTATGTGGCAAGCAAAGGAGTTATATTTTTGAAGAAGAGCTCAGAAAAGGCAGAAAGATACAACTTTCAAGAGTAAAACTTTGTACCATGGACCTCATTCATATCTTAAATCTGATCAGTGCAACTCTGGCTATGGTTACACTGCCTTTTTTTTGAGGAAGAGGATATGCAAATCATGCTCACATTTGCATATCTTCTTCCGATTCTTTTTGCAGAACAGGTTTTTCTGATAAAAAGCCCCGTGTAGATGGGGCCATTTGTTGGGGGGGGGGGGGGGACTTGTTTTGCAAGACCCTGTAAGCTTCTATTTTGCATATCCTCTTCTGCAATAAAAGGGCAGTGTAACCATAGCCTGTCATTGTCTGATCTTTGAAAGGCAATCAGCTTGGTATCTGAGCACTGATTAATACTTGGAAGCAGGAGTCCAAAACAAATAGCCCTTTCTCTCTCTCTGTTCTCCCAGAGTAGGTTTTAAAGGTTTGTATGTTCAAAGATTGTAAAGACCCGCGTGTGGCTCTTTGTCCCCAACTAGTGGCTAGATGGTATTGTGGGGTTTATGAGTCTGCTACTGCCTCTTACTTAACATACCCAGTCCTTTAGTTCTACCAGTAGAAGCTCAGGCTTTTACATCCAGCATTCTGGGGTTTGCACTCTGCCTATGACTGGTTCAGGAGTGATGTTACTTACAGCATCATTCCTGATTGTTTCCTCCCTTAAGAAATGGGCTTTACACACTGATCTGAACAAAGGGGCTCAGTCTGATTTGTTCACACAAGAGGTTCTACTGCTGGAAGCCTACCATTGCAAATATTGTGGCCCTAGCGCACATAGAGTGAATCTAGTTGGATCTAGCAGCACCAGCCCTATGTAGCTGAACTTATCTAGCTGATGTTTTTATATAGCACCTATGCCCAGAGGGTATGTCTAGACTACATACATACCAGTCGACGGAGCCATGTAGATGAGTTTACTAGACATAAGAAAATGAAGCGGCGATTTAAATAATTGCTGCTTCATTTACATCAAAATGGCCGCCGCACTGTGCCGATCAGCTGTTTGGCGGCACAGCGTGGTAGTCTGGATGCTCTGTGGTCAATAATGGAGCGGTCAGCAACACCATTTGGCCCAGCTGGCCCTCTCTATGGACAGATGGGTGGCTAGGCCAAATTTGAGCAGTAGCAACACTGTGCACTAGGTCACAATGCCACTCACTGAAGCTTGGCTGAGCTGTCATTCCAACCAAATGGAGAGGTGGCCAAGTCAGTGATGTTTGACCACGCAGCCAATGGGATGATCTGGACCACTCCAGCAGCAGCCATCGTACTGACTTAGGGTATGTCTACACTACCCTGCAAGTTCGAACTAGCGGGGTAATGTAGGCATACCGCACTTGCAAATGAAGCCCGGGATTTGAATTTCCCGGGCTTCATTTGCATAAGCCGGCTGGCGCCATTTTTAAATGCCGGCTTGTTCGAACCCCGTGCCACGCAGCTACACCCGGCACGGGCTAGATAGTTCGGAATGGCTTGCTAGTTCGAACTATCTAGCCCGTGCCGCATGTAGCCGCGCGGCACGGGGTTCGAACAAGCCGGCATTTAAAAATGGCGCCGGCCGGCTTATGCAAATGAAGCCCGGGAAATTCAAATCCCGGGCTTCATTTGCAAGTGCGGTATGCCTACATTACCCCGCTAGTTCGAACTAGGGTGGTAGTGTAGACATACCCTCAGTGTGGGGCCACTGTTCAAAAGCCAAAGTCCCCCAGCTCCACAGCCTATGGGAGTTAGAGCAAGTTCAGCCCCAGTCAGCCAGCCCTCCTTAGTTGGCACCACTCACAGAAACTCCTTTACCAGCTTCTTTGGCTGGGGTTATGCTGGGAACTATTGTCTGCCTTCAGACCCATTATTACCGAAATTCTAAGGCTTGTGCCTCTCCTTTGGGCCTTTCTGCAATACTGGAATAGGCCTTCAGGGGCTAGCGTGGCCTCCCTAGAGGGCAGCAGCCTCTGCGAATCTGCTCCTGCTTCTGTGAAGAGAAAGGGAAGCAAACAGGAGCATTTGCCCCTGTCAGCCTCCTGCAGTTGGGAGGCCACAGAAATTCAAAACAAAATATGTCAACTCAAGCTAGATAAGTAGCGTAGCTGGAGTTGTGCATCTTGATTTGACCTTTTAGTGTAGGCCTGGCCTGCTTGTTAGTGCAATGCCTAGCTGAATGGGACTCTCCTCCACTGAGGCTTCTACAAGCTACTGTAATTCAAACAAATAACTAGGTAATAATACAGTTGCTAAATTGTCTTTTATTTTTTCCCTGTAAACTAAATCCTGACTGGATTACCGTAATGCACTTTGTGGGGCTGCCTCTAAAGAGCCTTCGGAAACTTCAACTGGTCCAGAATGCGGCTGCTCAAATTTTAACTATCACTAGTTATACGGAGCACATTATGCCAATGCTTCGGCAGCTGCACTGGCTTCCAGTATGTTTCCGGGCACAATTTAAGGTTTTAGTTATGACCTATAAAGCCTTAAATGAGTTGGGTCCAGGGTATCTGAAGGACCGTCTTCTCCCATATGAACCTGCCCGGGGATTGAGGTCAGCTGGGGAGGCTTTGCTTTGTGTTCCCCATCTTGCGGAGTTAAGATTAACATCTACACAGAACAGGGCATTCTCAGCTTTTGATCCCAGTTTGAGGAATTCTTTTCCTCAGGATATTCGCATGGTGCCAACGCTAGTGTTGTTTCGGTGTCAGGCTAAAGCCACCCTTTTTACTCATGCTTTTATTAATGTTTGAGTCTGTATGTGTGTGTTTCTCTTCTCTATATGTTTTTAGCTGGTTATGTCCCTCCGGGGTCTCATATTTTAAATTTTAATATATATTTGTATTTTTTTTGTTTGTTTTTGTAAGCCGCCTCAAATATTTTAAGTAGAAAGGCAGGGTAAAAATATTTAAATAAATACATACAATAAAAATAAAAATAAAATAAACTACTCCTCTAGCTCCCCAACTCTCTACAAAAACCCAGCTCTAATTCAACAAGGTATTACATTGGGACTATGCATGCTTAAAGTTAAGCACAGGCTTAAGTAACTTGCTGAGTGAAAGTCTTAGCTTGTGTAAATGAACATAGCCATGTGGATGTAAAATGCCAGATACATAGGTATATGACGACTGTTATATATAAAAATTTGCTCAGATATTTTTGTTCTGCAGGAGAAGCTCTTACAAAAGCTCCAATACAAATTACTTCGTGAAAAATCAATTTCTCAAATTAGGCACATTGACAATGCAAGCCAAAAAGGCACCATTGTTATAGGTTAAAGACATATAAATGTATGTTTATGGATCTGTGCAGTCAGCTGTTTTAAAGGTGCTTCCTAATCATTTCAAGCATGGAGCAATAGTGACACCCAGTGATTGTACCTATAATTCTTCATGGATCTTGTATTTCTCAACCACATTTAATCTTATCGAGTCTGACAGGTAATTTACATTTCTGTGCACATTTTCTCAACAAAAGCTTTCAGCTGAGGAAGCTTTCGTTTTAAAGCTTTGTCTATTTTAAAACCAAGAGTCTGCATGGAGTTTTAATAGGTGCTTTCTTTTGCAAACATCTCTAATGTTCACTGAACGGATCAACCATAGACACATTATAAATTGTGGCTAGTGAACATATAAAACTGGCTATTGTTAATTTACCACTACAGGAAAATTATTTCCAAAGTGCAATTAACTTTCTTTTTTTCCTCTCCTGTGCAATAGGTACTGATTGCTTCAGTTCAAAGAACCTTGCACTGCAAGCACAGAAAAAGATCCTGAGTAAAATGGCTACCAAAACTATGGCTAACATGCTCATCGATGACACAAGCAGTGAAATTTTTGATGAGTTATATAAAGTAACTAAAGAACATACAAGGAACAAGAAGGAAGCTCACAAAATTATGAAGGACTTGATTAAAGTAGCAATAAAAATTGGGATCCTCTACCGAAACAATCAGTTCAACCAAGAAGAGCTGGAAATTGTAGACAAATTCAGAAAGAAGCTGAATCAGACAGCCATGACAATTGTCAGTTTTTATGAAGTAGAATACACCTTTGATAGAAATGTTCTCTCAGAACTTCTGAATGAATGTAAAGACCTGGTGCACGAACTTGTAGAGCGACACCTGACACCCAGGTCCCATGGGCGTATCAACCATGTCTTCGACCATTTTGCAGATGTGGAATTCCTCACTGCCCTGTATAGCCTTGATGGGGATTGCAGACCATACCTCAAAAAAATTTGTGGTGGGATCAACAAACTACTGGATGAAAAAATCCTTTGAAACTTTGCCTTTTATGAAACAAAAACTCACTCCTAGAGCTGCACCAAACTTGCCAAACTTGGTGAGTTGTGGCAAAGCTTGTGAGCTTCCTTCCTACCATCCTTCTACTACACAGACTTCATCAGAAATCAGCACGTGCTCACTTGGCTTATTATGAAGAAAAAAAACCCTTAAAATCAGAAAGCTACTAATGGCAATTCTAAGTCCACAGGGCTTTCAGCCTTTTCAAAGGAAGGGATCAATGGGGATGCTGATGCTTATTATGCGGAACAAAGATCACAGCACATCATGACCTCAGTATCCTGTTGTGTGAAAATAAACCTAACTTCAAGACACATGAATGTGTCAAAAATAGAAGGGGAAAGGCAGAAAGAGTGTTGCGGAATTGACCCCCAAACTGTCTGTCTGTTTTTATTATTCCCCAAAAAGAGCTCAGAGGCTTAGATGGAAGGTGGGTTCCTAGTGGGCACAAAGTTCTTTCAATAGCGGCAGGAAACTTAAGAGCATGCCTTCGCTTTTGTCAGTGACCATAGTGGAGAGCTGCATTTTACAGGAGAAGTGAGAAGAGAGTAGAGAAGCTCCCATTGGAGATTTTTACTTTGCATCTGAGAATAGAAGTGAAAAACTTGTGATTTTGATTCTGAAAAACAGCTCAGTGACCCTAAAATCAAACGTATAATGAAGAAACTAATGACATACCACACTGACTTCAATAATAACATTGGTTCCCACAGGCTCATGCTCTGCCTACTGTGACATCAAACTGGTTTAGATTAGAGGGCCATGCTACTTCCTCAGCAGTTGCTGTTTTCATTTCCTGCTGATGAACACCATGATACCAGAGCTGAACACCTGAGAGGAACTGTGATATTACTGGATCAGTGAAGCCATCATCTGTCCCTCCTTTCTCCATTGAAACACCATTTCCACCTGTGAATAGCAAAAGCTCTCAAGACAATATTCAGTGTATGGTACAATTTTTCAGCCTTGGCCTAGAGTATGTCCATTGTAATTAGTTGTGTGTACAGTCAAATCATGAAATATGGTAAGCGGTGGGGGGGGGGGGGGGACTCAAGCTGGTATTTTAACAAGTGCCATCTAAGTATAGAACATCCACAGCTCTGTAATTAGGGCTTGTTCACATGAGAAACTTAGGAGCAACACCAAGGACCTGCTGCATTTTATCCTGATGCACATTTTTTTTTAAAACCTGAACAGACCAATACCTGTTATAGAACAAGGATAAACTAAAGAACTTGCAGAAACGTTACGATGATTGGAACAGCACAGGTGACAGTCCAGATCAGTGTTTCTTAAACTTTTTAAGACTGAGGAACACCAAACAATATTTTTTTTAATGAGGAACACCAAGGATTTTTGTTGTTGAGCAAATTAAATAAATAAATAAAAAGGGTCGGAGGGGGAGTTATTGAGCCAAAAAAAGTTGCCTGCCTCTTTAAGGGCAACCATTTTGAACTCTGTTGTTCTCCAAAGCATACCTCCGATTGCCCCAGTGTGCCGCAGAACACAGTTTAAGAAACACTGGTCCAGTTTTTATAATCACAAAACAAAGCAGCATGGCCTAGGGCTTAAAATTAAGCTCTGTGTCTGACTTCTGTAATCCTTGACAAGTCACTTAGCTTCTTTGTCTCAATCTGTAAAATTTCCCCTTTGTAAATTACTCTGAAATTATTGGTTATCACACTTTAGGTAAGAGTTTAGCATTGCTCTTGAAAAAAGACTGAGGAAACATTGGTACCAAAGGGAATGCTGGCAGAGAATTATATTGCTCATTATTGAATGTAGGTAATTCCTCTCTTTTGAGCCAAAGGGAAATGTGTAACAGATTCATCTGAAAGCCAACTTCATTGTGATAAAATCCTCCAAAAGTCAAATTGTTGGTGAGTTTCAACTTCTACATTGCACCCATTAATTTATGTGCTCTCTCTGCAATAGAGCAGAGTACTGCAGAAAGTGTAGGATGTGATAGGACAGTTTCATACTTCAAGGCCTAGAAACAAGACTGCTTCTGAAATATGCAAAAAGTGGTCAGTCTAAGACCAGGTCTACTCAACATATATGGGAGAGAAACAGTCTTCTTGTCCTGCATATATTTGAGAGTTCAAAATATTTTCCTCTCTCAAACCAGGGCAAAAAGTCACATTTCAAAAACATCCAGTAACTGGGAGGAGGCAGAAGAACAGACTTTTGTTTTATTTTGAGTCAATCCAAATGTTTCGTTTCAATATTTTTCACTTTTTTAAAATAAAAGCTTTTTTCAGGCTCATTAACTTAAATTTCAATCCAAAAAGTCATTTTAAACTAGGGGGGGGGGGGAATCAGAATTTTTCTCTTCAATATTTTTCTTGGAATTTTTTGAAGATGGGAAATTCATTGAAACCAGCCCTATTTTTGTGAAATCTTTGTTTTGGTAAATCAGCATTTTCAAGCACTTTAGCTCCTTATAGCTAATGGACATTAACCTCTATCACTAAATCTGTACTGACATATCCTCCAACAGCATAGATATACAGCTAGCTTAAATATCCATTAAGTAACACAGGGCTAGATGATGGAGGTGCCAGTTAAAGCTGGACTTACTTCTCCATCTGTGCTGCCTTGGTGGCATGACCTCGTATGTTGGAGTCAAGGGGTGGAGCCACAGGAGTTTTTGTCACATGCCTCGTAATATGAATAATTTGTGCAGAGGAGTAAAAGGGCCCCTTCTATTCCCTGAGACAGAACCTCCTTTTAGATGACGCACTAGTGACAGGTAACCTTGCAGACAAAGATGTCAAATACTGTAGTAAATGGTGCGACAATAATTAGATGCACATTTTTAAATTCATGAAACATTATGTATTTGAAAGAGTAAATCACTGATCTCATCAATAATACAGGGGAATTGTTTTCACATTCTTCAAACTCTGTAGTAACACAGACTTTAGAACATTTTCTCATACTTCTGTCCTCTCTCTCCCACCCCCAAACAAATCTGTTGTGTGCATTGCAGTAATGATCCCATGGTTCTTTTATATAGTGTAATTGGCCTTAGATAGCTGGATGCCCAAGTACCTAAAGTGTATGCTGAAGAGGCACAGTAGCACTGTACAATTGTTTGTCCTTTTGCTCAAATGTTATCCCTGTATTATGCCACAGAAGGGTACTCCACATAAGTTGCTCCATGGACTAAAAGGAAATGTATTGGAGTGATTTTGCACCCAAGTAGCCTATGGTCCTGCCATTTTAAATGCATTGTTTTCCCATGCTATTGGAATACTCTTAAAAGATCAGATAAAATAGCTTTCAAATACATAATGTTTCAAGATTTGCCTTATAAGGTAAAAATACAGGCATTCACCAGAACTATATTTAATAATCAACTTTTAAATGCACTATTGGCCAAATTCTGCCCCAGCATACAACTTATCAATCTGATGCTTTTTTCAGAGTATATAATACATCCAACACATGAATGCTAGTACACAGAGTATCAAATCTTATGGGGGAAGGGTATTTGGTTTTGAGCAAGCTACGTGAATGTAAGATTTTTTTTAAAGTCAGAATAAAGCCACCATTCAAAAAAGGGGACAGTTGAAAGAAAAATGATAATCTGTGTATGTGGTTTCTTTTGTGTGTGTTGCATATATCAGTATTCAGACTCTGGTATGTTAGAAAACAGCCAAACGTCTGTCATTTTATTTATAAATTTTAGTAGCCTTAAAGTAGAGGAAACAAATGGTTTCAAATATTTCTCATACATGTATATCCTGTATATTCATTGTTTACTTTTATACTGGTGGCTTGGTATGTAAGAACATTGGATATGTTCAAGTCACCCATAAAATCTATGATGCATTACCATATTTGTGGATTAAATGATTTGTGATTACTGTATTTGTGTTGACTTTTCGTTTTCATTTTACAACCTTATGACCAGGTGCGCTACTCACCACTAAGATGGCACCTCCTCCTGACCACTCTGGAGAGTAGCTTCACAAGGTCAATGTTTCTTCCCTCAGTTGCACACCATCTCTCTCCGTCCTTCTCTCTTGCTCCAGGAGTGTGACTCAGCCTTCTGGCCTGGTCACTATACACATTTTTCCCTTTTGGGAAATCAAAGTCTCTCTGCACGCTAGCAGTCTCAGACAATCTTCCCCTTCACTATGCCCTGGGGCCACTCCCTCAGGGCTGGCAGGGGAACACAGACCTGCCCTCTACTCCAGGTTGTGGCTCTAGGACCCTCTAATCAGCAGCCATCTGTTCCCTCCTGGACCTTTCTGCCTTTTCCTGAACCCTATAACACTCCCCCATCCTCCTTGTCAACCTCTCAACTCCCTCCTCCCACCGTGGGAGTAATTAACTGTGAGCTGCCTGTCTCTGCAGCTTCCAAACATTGCTGCCTTCATCCAGGGAGTGACTGCAGACTTTCTCTCTGCTTCCAATTTCCTGTCCTTACAAAATTAGCCAAGCTCATTCCTCAGCAGCTGGGCTTCTCATTCAGTCCAAGGATTACTTAGCCACCTGATTCCTCTCAGCAATGGTGTGTCACGTTAATTAGCCCCCTTCTCAATCTACAGTAACCATGTCAGGGCAGGGGTAGGCTGAATAAACCCACCACCTACATAATTGTGCAACTGAAAGTTGATAGGTGAACTCAGAACTTTTAATACCAATTGCTACTTGACCTCAAATAAGGATTATTACATCATATGAGGTTATATCATATTAAGTGTCTGTGAAATTGCAATGAATACATCTGTGCAGTCATATTTCAGCATACAAAGTAAGTACCAATATAAAATACTTTCAAAAATTACTTTAAAAGGATAATATTATTAGAGTTTCAAAGGCAAAAGTGAAGAAATGCCAGAATTAAAGCTGTCTGCACAACCTTAATTTGGCCCTACTCTACATATACATTAGAAAAGACTCTAATTATATGATGACACTGAGACCTCAAAAGGTCAAGTCCCCTGTCTTCCTGGCAGGACCAAGCACCTGCAGCTCCCATTGGCTGCAAACGGCAAAAGCTGCAGACCTGGTAAATAAACAGCAGCAGCAGACCACTTTATGCTTATTTTGAAATAACAGACCGTGCGTCTACACGGCAATCCCATTATTTTGAAATTATTTTGAAACAACAGGCTTCTTATTCCAACTTCTATGACCCTCATTTCATGAGGAGTAAGGGAAGTTGAGGGAGGAGTGTTCTTCCTTTGACTTCCTGCTGTGTACAAAGCGCCAAAAGTCAGGTTAAAGTACCTTGACTGCAGCTATGCAATTAAAGTAGCTGAAGTTGCATATCTTAACTCAACTTTAGCCCATAGTGTAGATGTATCCTTTGAGACACACTGATCTAGATCATCCCTTATGTTTATCTAACCTGCTTTTAAATATTTTCAGTTAGATTCCACAACCTCCCTAAGCAATTTATTCTCCCACAGGACCCCCTGCCTCACTCAATGCACAGTGCTCACATAATGAGCAGCTACTCAGTATTTTGCTTTCTCCCCAGCATTCAGCGTGGTCACAAGCCTTAGTTACTGTACATTTATTCAAGCAAGCAGAATTGTTAGTTTCCTAATGGGATTTTCTGGGGCTCTCATTTCTGTAGTTCCTGAATGCTTCACAAATTTTCAGGTTCCTTCTCCCCAGCTAGCCCCAGTTCCCTCGGACTTCTTAGCCAATCTCTCTCATTCCCACCTTAGCCTCCAGTGCCCCTCATTCTCACATTTCCTGTCCTCACTGACTCTGAGTCCAACCTCCCTCCTCAGGCTCCTTGCCCAATCTCAATGCCCCAGGCCCAGCTTCTTGCTTAAGTTCTCCCCACACACTCCAGTCCTGTGTCAGACCTATCTCCCCTCCCTCACTGGTTCTCCTGCCCAGTCTCCCCTTTGACTCCTCTGATCATAGTCCTTCTACCGAGTGACTCCCAGTCCCCCCATCACACACACTTCCCTCCCAGGCTCCTTGAGACAGCCACTCCTGGTTTCCCTTTTACCTCAACATCTAGTTTTCCTCTCCCTCTCCCCACTCAAAGTCCTGATTTATCCCCTCCACATTCAAAGCAAGCAGCTCTCCTCCATACAGCGGAGGCCTATCAGGTAGTCAGTCACTTTAAAGAGACAGGCACTGAGCAAGAGGTCAATCCGCTGATGAGTGTCAATACAGCAGGTTTAAATGCAATGGGTGTCTAAAATGGTCTCTCAAACCATTTGCAAGGAAACCAGCAATGGATGCTATATATACAACCACCAAAATGACTGTTGCCCATGGAACAGAACATTTCTCTGCCCCTCTCCAAATTGTGGTATGAGTAGGGACAGGAAACTTATGGGAAGGAATATAATGAGATTGCAATGGGGCAATTTTAATCCATATTTAGAAAGAAAATTAATATGGTGCATATTTTTGTTCTGATTTCCCACTGAAAATATTTTGACTGAGAAAAAATGACAACTAAAAAAAGATAAAATGTGGATTGAGAGAGCAAAAAGCAGTACTGCCAATGCAGGCAAAAGGAACGGATTTTTCCTCTTCCTTCTCCCTCACCACCCATAGCCTTTTCTCTAACAAGGTAGCAACTATCAGCACCAAAAGATGGATGAATTACTGCATGGTGGCTAGTGCACAAAAATAGATATTTTATGGCAGACCTACACTTAAAACAGTACAGCTGTACCACTGTAGCGTGTTAGTGAAGACACCACTGTAGATTGAACCTCTCTAGTCTGACATGCTCTGGTCAGGCAACATCCACGGGCAGGCATGATTTTAGTTAGCCAATGTTCACTTAGCATGGATGTGGCCAAGTTTGCTGTGGTCCCATAAAGTTATTTTTATTGCCACCAGCCCTGGCTCTGTGTTCTGTGCTATTATTTAGCTCTAATTTACCCCTAAATGTCTTCTAAGAGCCCAGTAAGCGGTGGAAGTGTTAGAAATGCTGCTAGACAATATTGACCTCCTGTGGTCCAGAAAATTCTCTGGTTCCGCACCGGTAAGGTCCCAAGGGTGCCGGGTAAGAAATGTTCAACCTGTAGGCCAGGGATGGGCAAGAGGCTGCCAGTGGGCTGGATCTGGTCTGCAGCTGCTTTGCTGGAACCCTTAGGCAGAGATCAGTTCATATTTTAGAAAGCCAGCTGGTCTACACTCCAGACTGCTGGGGAGGGAGGAGGGAGAATTCTCGTGCTGTTCCCATTCCCCAGCAAAATCTCTTAGCTCCCATTGGCCAATCTCTCAGTTTCCGGCCAATAGCAGCTGATAATTTTTGCTGGTAGCAGGGGCAGTGTAGGAATCCTCCCTTCCTCCTCCTCATCCCCTCTCCCACTCCCCCTCTCTCTCATGCCTGGAGCAGAGCCACATGGAATAGTGAGCAGGCTGCAGCAGACAGTCTGCCTCAGGTTTCTGCTGGTAAGAACCTCCTAGTCCCTCCTTTCCCCAACCCTCTACCCCCCTCCTGCACTCATACCCCCTCTAAGATCTGGCACCCCAATCTCCTGCCCCAGATCACAATCCCCTCCTAGCCTAGGTCGCATCCCAAAATCCTGCGTCCCAGTTACCTGCCCTAGGTCAAAACTGCCACCTCTACCCAAACACTCTCCCAGACTCCATTCGCCCTCCTGCACCCCAATCCCTTACCCCAACCTCCATTCCAAATCCCACACCTCCTCCACTAATATCCTGGAAGAGTGCAGCCCTCAACCACTTTCCAAAATCTTGAAGTGGCCCCCGTCAAAAATTATTGCCCACCTCTGCTGTAGGCCAATGGGAGAGCCTCTCCCATAGGCATAATTAACCCCTCTCCATGAGAGGTGGTATCTATTTCAATGGGGAGGGTTTCTCCCATCAACATAGCACTACTTACATGGTGCTACATCAATATAACTGTGTTGCTCAAGGAGGTGGATTTTTACACCCTTGAATGATGTAGCTCTATTGATGCAAGTATAGTGTAGACCTGGCCTTAGCATGCTCTGGTATCACTATCTCCTTCTTTAAGTTCATTACAGCATGGGTACTAAGGCAAGAACTGGCTAATTATGAAAGTTAGATGGAATATAAGCATTGCCTTTGCTAAACATTGCAAAATATCTGTCCTTTTTAGAAGAC
This sequence comes from Pelodiscus sinensis, assembly GCF_052426305.1. NCBI lineage: Eukaryota > Metazoa > Chordata > Testudines > Trionychidae > Pelodiscus > Pelodiscus sinensis. Next base: position 22,033,242 of record NC_143065.1, on the reverse strand, counting down.
CATTCATCTCCCCTCTCTATAACCTATTTACATAGGCCAATTAAAGTATATTGAATGCCCTCTGATGTATACTGTATATAAAATCCAATTTGCAAAGATCTCGTTGTCATTGTTTCTGTAGCAACCTGCAAAAAATGTCAGAGCCCTTTTGTTCACAATAAAACACTAAAAGGAAGTTGTCATCCTGGTTCAGTCAGACTATATGTCAAAATCCTACATTTCAATAATTATATTTTCTATATCTACACTTTAGCTTTAAAAGCCAGCCTGAGACAATTCTACAAGCATAAGTACTAAAACGCAGACACATCGTTTAGGTTTTGCACAAGTTACAAGACACAGCAAAATATCTCAATTTTAAGTTGTCATTGTGGCTATTCCTGACCTCCATGTAAAATCTCCATCAGATCTAATCATCCCTATGAGTCTGTGTTCCACTAGATTCTTAGGAAGAATAAACCCTGCACATAGCTTGAGGGATTTTTAGAAACAAATCAATACATTAAAAGGCAAAGTTCAAATGTAGACATGCACGAGTGCAGAATCGCACGAGTACATTGTACAAGGAACCACATTAGAATATGGCTAGTCTTGAAAATGATGGTTAAACACATAATTGGTACTCTGTTTGACACACACACCTCCTGGTTTCAACTCACAGAAGCTGACAACACAAGTCCACGTGGCGGGGAGTTATGGAACAGGTCCAGGAAGAGTGTTTATGTGAAGCGATTTCCATATCCTGTACATTCTAATTCTATCTTTCTTTCACTTTGCCTTCAGATGAGGCTACACAACTCGGAACGGTGACTCTAGCTCTCTAGCTGCATCAAGGGTCTCTTCATGGACATTAGAGAGAAGATTGATGGGTCCTACAAGTTATTTTTAAAAAAATCAATTCCCTCTCATCCCGCTAGCTGCATATCTTAGTTTTGGGGAGAGCAACAGGTGGGAAGGAAGGAAGGAAAATTATTAGAAGAGATGTGAAATCCTGTGCCCAGTTAAATAATTGTAAGGGGAAATTCATTTATTCTCTACGGATCCTTACTGTGGTTTCCTTCCTTCCAAAGGCACAAGGATTGTCTATCAGCTTGTTAAGCACATGCCAAATTGTTTTGTCACAGAATTGCCCATAAATTCTAAACTTGCAACAACTGTATTGTTAAAACACAGAAGACGTTTTTTAAACTAGGGATTTCTTAGGAGTAACTGCTGTTCCTCAGCACAACACCTCTAGCGTTGAGCTGCAGAAAAATGCTGTATCTGCTGGGGGTGCAGGACTAAGATGAAATCATCTGTTTAATCTAAATATGGGAACAAATTCTTCTGACATATTAGTTCCTTCTCCCTAGCCTGCAGAATCCCTGGAACACAAAGCACTGAGGCACACAAGAAGGTGGGGGAGTAGTTTGAATGCCCAGAATCAACTTTTGGAGAACAGTTACTAGTAAGCCTCCAGGCATTCTCATTTGTGGTAGAATAGCCAGCAGTGCCCTGCAGAGGACAGCAGGGGAAGTGATCCAAGCAAAAACAGTTTGAAACACAATCATATCAAACCAAATATTTCTATGCATAGCTAATTGCAAACATGAGCCAGTTCTGTTAGAGGTGTGCTCCCTATAGAGAAAGGTGTGTTTGCATCACCTTTACAGAGAGCAGTCTTGGCACCCCTGCCTAGTGGATACTGTTTTTTGTACAGTTCTGCATCTCAACTCTAGAGGCGCTGGCTCTCACACATCAGAATACAGAGAAGCCGTTGAAGAAGTAGACATTTAATACAGAAACTGAGCAGTCTGTGGTTTGGACTATTTAATTTAAAAAAATCAGAGGGTGGAAGGAATTAGTGTCTATATTTTTAAGTAGAGAACTTAACGGATAAGGCAAAATTTCCTTTCGTCTTATAAAAGCTCAGGTCTCCATCTCTCACACCCAGGACCATACCTCATGGTCCCAGGTATCAGATACAAAAAATGAGTAACAAAGGCAGGGTTTTAAAAACTGAAATCATATAATCATAATTATATTGTTGTAGAGCATCTATCAAGTGCTCTACAGACAACAAAATAAGTTTTTCCCCTACAGCACTGCTGTGGTTGCCAGGGGAGAACTGTGAAGCCTAACATATCTTTCAAAAGGTTTTCATTATAAAAATTAAAGTATAATATAAATTGTTGTAGAATTTCCTGAATGATGGGTCTGAGTGAGGGTGGGGATGTGTCCTGTCCATTAGTGGCCTACAAGTCCCACACTTTCCCACCATCACCCTATAGATAGTGGGGGGAGGGGCAACTGTTGGATGGGGTGCCACGAAGGGGGCACTATGAAGACAGGAAGGGGCAGGGTTTTGGGAATGGTAACAGACACCCTCTCCCCCTCAGCCCGCCAGGAGTCCCAGCCAGGATCGCACAATTGTTGAGTTTGAGACCCCTGGCTTAAATAAACCCCACTAAGTCCATCGCACCCTTCCGTTTACAAATTAGGAAATCAGAGAGGTACAACTGACTTGCTCCAGATGCATTCAGGGCTAGATTTGGAATCCCAGAATTCCCAATTCCCACCCCAAACTCTAGAGGCAAAGTACCATATGAACAGTAAAATGCCCTGAAGAGAGGTAAATAGGGGAGTATAAGAATATGAAACAATATTCACAAGTCAAGCTTTTTTGTAGGCAATAGTGCTATTGCACTAATCTAATCTAGTAGTGATGAAAGAATGAACTGCTCAACCACAGTTTTCCTGTGGTGCCTAGATCATAATCTGACTTAAATCCAAAAAGGATATGAAGAAACCATGGGATACAAAATGCTGCTGAAATAACAGACCCAAAGATAGTGTGACATCTGCCCTTTGTGTAATTGTCAAAGTCGTGGTTCGTCAGGAATGCAGTGTAGTTAGCAATACGGAGTAACAGTGTTGTAGAAGAGTACACTTTTCTCCCAAACAGATCCATTCATTACTGTCCCTTTCAGCTGTAGCGTTCTTATACTGAGGAGCCTTGGACCTGTGCTGCTGCACATCTATGATTAAGGAATTAGGCTGGGGGTGAGTAAATAAAAATTCCATTCCTTTGGCTGGAACAAAGTACTTTTTGGCTGCCCTTTTATTGGTCGGTGGGGCAGAAGCTGGAGTCTGCCAAATCTCGCCTGCAGCCTCCATAATTGCCTCATCTATCAGCAACGCAATCTTAGCCTGGTGGGAGGGTTGAAGATTTTTGAGGAGGCAGTAGTGTTTGTCCTGAATCTCTGTAAATTGGACCTTCTGGCTTGTGGAAACTCCTGGAATTGTTTAAGGTTGTCCAGAGGTGACGTGTCACCTAGAATTACAGCTTTGTCAGGAGAGGATGACAACTGATCTGTAGGGGAAATGTCAGGCTGCTATTCTTCAGCATCTGATAATTGCCCCTCCTCAAGCTCCAAGTGCTGTGTCTGAGGTGAGGAGCTTTGGAGTGGGGAGGGGGTATTTCTGCAGCAGTACCGAAGCACGTGGCTATCAGGGAGATGGGGAATACTTGTCATTACTAATTGTCCTGGTGAGCAAATATGAAATACAGGTGTAACGTTCTTTTTCACTATTTTGTTGCAATAAGGAAAATAATCCAGATAGGTGCTAGCACTCTGTCATTCAATGTGTACATTTTTGTAATTCCATAAAAAGAAGCACTTTTGTCCCTGCTTGCTAACACAACTCCTTTAAGTTTTATGTAGCAATGCTTGTTATAGTATCAACAGAGCATTTTTCTGTCTTTTGTTTAATCACTTGGCAATGGTAGTCTAGACCTGCAGCCATTAAATTACAAATCATCTATTTTAAGGAAAAATTCTTCAATTATATTAAATACCATTAGTGCTACTGTTAAGGTACACAGTAACAAAAGACATATGCCCAGTAAAATCAGCCGTAAAACTGGGCTGGAGATTTGCACATTATTAAATTATAGGTAGTGAAAACACTGAGAGATTAACACAATAGTTTTGATGGACTATTTAAAATAAAGGCAGTACCTTTATTTAGTACAAGGGAGCAAACCCTTTATGTCACAACAACATAAGGCTCTTGATGGAGCTGTAAATAAGCAGAGTCTGAGAAAAAGTAAATTAACCATGTGATTAAACAAACTGAGGTGGAAAAAATAAAAAATAAAGGGGAGCATCACACCTGCAATTAAACAGAAGTCATTACTAGTTAGTTTCATATCAGAAGAGACTCAACATCCCATTAAAGAAACGATGAAAAATGCATAGGCCAGGACAGCTATTACTGTAACTTTTACAATAGAGTGAAGTCCAATTAAAGCACCCAACTTTATTTACATTGTGTACGATCGGGGAAATTGAAATAAGGTTTCATTCATACAGATTGTCCGAAAGCATTAAATATACACTGTTTAATGTATGTATAATGTTTAATATATTTACAGATTCAGTGTATTTTACTATATCCCTCAATTAGAGGGTTTTGAAATAGCAGTGACCAAAAGAGCTTTTCTTATGTCATAGTTCCTGTAATAATATAAGACAATTGGCTTAAAGTCAAAAAGAAGTTATTAAAATGATCTTTTTAATCATTGGTGTATCAAAATTACATTCTTTATTGGATATTATGAACATTTAACAAAACAATGCAAAATAAAAACAATTAATACTTTTCTTTCCTCCAACACTGATGCTTGCCAGATAAAAAGTGAGAATATTAGGGTATCTCCTAAGGTTTTCCTTTTCAGTATAAAAGACAGCATAAGGATAAAGCAAATTTTTGTAGAATTCCATTTCCTATGTATGCTGCTTTTGCTAGCATTGTTTGTGCAAATGTCAATTCTTCTAAATTTAAAGAAAAAACAGCTACTTATGTAAAGTTGTGAGAGAAAGTGATGTGTTTCATTTCCTGTCTACATAAATGCAGATCATAGGATTCCAAGGCCTTGCTAATGGATTTTGGGAATGGCAGTGACAAAGAAGGGTAGAAAGAATCCAGACACACACAGCATGCAAGCCAGGCTGACTAGATATATTAAGCCTTAGGGCCTGTCTACACAAAGTAGCAATGTACATTATGTGGGTGCATATTAGTTGGTCCATGTAGACCCTGCCGGTGCACCATGACAATCCCCTAATGCACTTCCGTGAAGTACTTATTTCAAACAGCACTAGAGTAAAACGCACTTGGGATGATTTTAATGATTACTAGCAGCGCCTAGACCAGATAGTGCACTTCAGATACCAAACCCTCCTAACCCTCACACAGGCTGCTCTGTGTGAACAACCTTTTAGAAAGATTCATAACCACATAATGAAGGTCAAACCATGTATAAGCAATAATTCCCAAAGATCAATAACCAATCACTAGACAATTAGCTTTGTAAAAGAAAACTCCAAGTAAATTCAAATGTTTCTGCCCAAACTGAATACACACGCCTGGAATTGTAGTGCTAAGAGCTCCTTCAATACTGTTACATTGAAATGATAAATCCAGTTGTAATGTTTTCCTCTATTATCCTTTTGAAAAATATCCTTGGGATGTGCACTGTGATTCTAATAATCGTTACAGACTTTTATCAAAGGCAAACAATGAAGAACACTAAAATGAAAATGGCCAGGAACTTCAGATACTATACAAATGACTTGATAGCAATGGATCTCCATCCGACGAAGCCATCACCACACAACTCCCAGTTTTAGACACCTCTCTCTTCCTCCAAAGACTGGATGCCATTCATCAAGTCCTTTTCTGGCAAAAGGACTAAAAGATCATGTGCAGTACTTCTAACCAAGTAAGGCCGGTGAAACAATTATGAAGCATGCATTTGTACCCTCTGTGGTAAGATAACATACCACCTACAACAGCCGCCATAGATCTTGTTTCCAATAGTGCTTAAAATACAGCTTTAGAAAAAGTTAATAAATGAAGTAAATGATGTTACAGAAAGAATTTGAGTCATTTTTACAGTATAAAGCTGACTTCATAATGATGTTTTCCTTAAATATTAAAGTACTAAGTAGTTGCTCCTAAGAGTAAAGGAGTGCTACATATAAAAATTACATAATAGAAAATAAATACTTTCAATCATCCACAATAAACATTTCTTTTAAACAGTCAGCAATACTTTATCAGATGATTTGTCAGCAACTGTACAATCCTGAGCACATTTCTGCAGGCACATTGTAGATCATCATACTTTCCTGTTAGTCCGTATGGTATATGCCAGTTGCAGGAGGGCAGGCCATCGGACCATTTTTGAGTATTATCTCAACTTATTTGCTTTGGTAAACATTTGTACATTTGTGTAAGCCTGTAAGTCCTTTGTATACAATTAATTTTACATTGATAAGTTAGAAAAGCAGGCACTGTTGCAATTAAGATTCCTCCATCACCTTTTGACACTGATATAGTAAACTGTCTGGAAGAGCGGAACAAGAGGATCTAAGCCACAGAGACAGTGTCCTTGCATGAGTACGACAATGCAGCAGACAGGGGACTGATGGAAGGAGCCGGCATGCTGCTAATCCCTCATTACCTTAAAACAACAAAGACAGCAACTAATACATTTAAAATTAAAAGAAATAATTGCAATTCATATTAAATACAGTTCAAATTGAAGCAGCCTTTCAAATTAATATTTTCTGCCCTCTTCTTCTCTCACTCATCCCATGCTTCACCAGACATCATGCCTAATTAACCCCCTTGTCAATCCCAATTTCATGCCTTATTTCACACAAACTTTCAAAGCTTGCCTGTCTGTTCCCAGACCCCTTTCAAAATACTTATGAAAACATATCTATTTTGGGAAGCACTTAAGACAAAATGAGAACATGACACTCTATTTGCCATTGTAATGCACCCACTTGCACCTTTACACAACAGTCCTCAGTATCCAAGCAGACTCACTAAAGTCAATGTAGCAATGACTGTGTAGAGTTACTCATATGCAAAGTGCTACTGGATGGGAGACTCAGACTACAAACTCTTTTGGACTGAGACTTCATTTACTTGGCACAACATATGTGTGATACTGTGGACATTCAAACTGCACTATGATATATAAATATAAATGTTAATTCACTCACCAATAATTTCAACAATATGGAGCTTTAGCTTTTGCTTCAGGGTGTTCAGAGCTATTAAGAGAGACTCCTGAGGTGACATTTTAAAATTTTGTTTCACATCATTAGAAAAGGACAGCCACAGTTTCCCAAAGTCTTCAGTGGTAATTTCCATTGGTCTGAAAAAAAAACATGTCACACAAATCTGAGTAAAACCAACAAAGCAACCCTTATATTATTCTGAATGCATCTGATCTCCAAAATAATCTGCATCTGAAAACCATTAAATTAGCAAACAGTTTTAAAAATGCTTGTCAAAATGCAACACTTTTGTCCCACGGGTTACGTACAAGATAGGGACTGTAGGTTTGTTCTTAAGTAGAATCTGTATGTAAGTCGGAACTGGCGTCAGCCGCTGCTGAAACTGATCAGTTTCAACCACGGCTGAATCTGGACGCCAGTTCTGACTTACATACAGATTCAACTTAAGAAACCCAGGCGTCCCCAAGTCAGCTGCTGCTGAAACTGATCAGCGGCTGATTCGAGGAAGCCTGGGGCAGAGCAACTCTGCCTTGGGCTTCCTGTAGTCAGCCGCTGGTCAGTTTCAGCAGCGACTGACTTGAGGACGCCTGGGACAGAGCAGCTGGGGTGCTGCTGGGTTGCTCCAGTAGCGCAGCTCCTCGGCGCTACTGGAGCAACCCGGCAGCCCCCAGCTACTCTACCCCAGGGGTAGGCAAGAAAAGCCTGGTCTGCTGGGGGAGGGGGGGCACTAGCTGCACCCCCCCCCCCCCAGCAGACCAGGGAGACGGGGGTGGCGGGACCGCCCAAGTCCTCCATGGCTTTGCTCCGTCTCCCTGGTCTGCTGACCTGGGAGACGCGGAGCAAAGCCGCAGAGTACGCGGGCAGCGGGACAGTCCAGGTGCGCCACGGCTGTCCCACTGCTGGCGTGCTCCGAGGCTTTGCTCCCCATCTCCCTGGTCTGCTGGTCAGACCAGGGAGATGGGGAGCAAAGCCGTGGAGCACGCCTGCAGCGTGACAGCCCGGGCGCGCTTGAGCTGTCCCCCTGCGGGCGTGCTCTGCGGCTTTGCTCCCCGTCTCGCTGGTCTGCAGGGAGATGGGGAGCAAAGCCTTGGAGCACGCCCGCAGCGGGACAGCCCAGGCGCACCGCGGCTGTCCCACTGCGGGCATGCTCCGAGGCTTTGCTCCCCATCTCCCTGGTCTGCTGCTCCGGAGATGGGGAGCAAAGCCGCGGAGCACGCCCGCAGGGGGACAGCTCAAGCACGCCCGGGCTGTCCCGCTGCGGGCGTGCTCCAAGGCTTTGCGCCCCGTCTCCCTGGTCCTCCGGGGCGAGAAAAGCCCCGTTCGTAACTGCGGATCCGACATAAGTCGGATCCGCGTAACTCGGGGACTGCCTGTATAAAGAATTGCTTTTTTACAGCCCTCTAAATTTTTAAAAAATATCACAAATACATGAAACATTCATGCTGACCAAACTTCAGATTAATGACACTTAAACTATCAAGTTATAAACCCCTGAAATAAAAAGTCTACCATGAAAACCTTTTGTCAGTCTGAAGTACAAAGCCTAATTAAAAACCTTAAATTGGCTGCCTGAACACACAAACTCACTTCTGCTCCTTCAGGAATAAAAACACCAAGGGATGAAAAATAAAGAGCATGAGCTGTTTTTACTGTAAACAATGTCAGTCTTTTCACACAATTTGTGTCCCTGTATTTAAAATAAACTCACTCCGTTTCAAAGATTTACAATTTACTTTCTGCTGAAGCAACATGTCTCCTTTCTGTCCATTCAGTTACAATCCCCATATCAAAAAGAGTATTTAGCATTTCAAGTGAAGTTATCCATGTAAAAAAGCATTCAGTAGTTTTATGGGAATTTTTTCTTAGCTTTCAAATTCATAATTCAGTGAAAATCAATATTTTGGATAATCTAAAAATAATTACTTGGACAGACACCAAACCAAAGCCAAGTGATCTTCTGCAGTCAGAGGTATAAACATTCTTCACTATCCAAAACCTTTGGGACATTCCTAAATGCCTTGTCTCACCACAAAATACTATATTTTCCACGGCAGCAAATAAATAGTAACTAATACATATGATTTTTGTTTAGGTATTAGTACAGAACACAATCAGTAGTAATATTTTACAGTGTGATTTAGAGAGAAGTATATTTTAGATAATTTGGAATAAAAGCTGAACTCCAAGGAGAGAAGTCAAAAAGAGGTAAGAGAGAAGAAAGAGATTCATGTCTGAAATACTAATCTGTCTTTCTTGTAGTAAATGCAAGGAATTTAGATCATGCCATCTTAATTTACAAAAGAAAACTTCTATCTCAAATATAAATTTAAAAAGCAAAAGGGAAGATACCAAAAATGCCTGTGAAAGTCACTATATATATAATTTTTTAAACCATGGAAAAAAAATAGGAACTTTAGTGCTCATTTCTGAAAGACTCCATTTATAAGAATAGGCACAGAAAGAAAATTGCTGTATGAGCTTCCTTATGCTGCCCCAGCTATGAATGCTTAACATGGCCAGATGACTATTAAAGATGAGCAGGTTGCTCAGTTCCATGCCTCTTCATTCCATGATCTTTCTGCTGAAACTGCAGACAAAGGAGCCAACCGTGACAATGGGGGGGAATTGTAATGGCATTACTTGCTTCTATGAACCAGATTAATGCCAACACACTTATATCACATATTAATAGGCCTGTGATAGGTGGTGACATATTGTATTAACATTACCAGTCCGAATTAGATTAAAAACCAACAGCCCATAGATGGAAACTTTTATTTCCCATCATCAGTTTCCTCAGCCATCCTGTGCTGTTTACTACTTTGACGGCAATTTCATAATTTTTTTAACAAAGTGTTATTTGATCAGTGATTTACCTGATGAAATCTGACAGTGAGAAAATCAGTGAAAACTCAAGATGAGTATCCATATCTAGATGATAACTAACGAAGCCAGAGAGAATGCCCGTTGTACAGATCTTTTCCAACTGCACAGACTTCCGACAGCTTTCTATGCTTTGAGCTTCTATTACAGGAAAATGACAGCTAAGATTCTCAAAGATCTACAAATAAAAAAAAAAGTTGAGGTATAGAAAATATTCATCTATTTAATCCTTGAATGCCCCAAGACTGATTTTGAGCTTACACTCTCATAAACTAATTGATTGCAATGACATCAATCCCAATTTCCATTAAGTGTAAGATCAGGATCGCAAGGGACAATCCCACTCCATTTTACATTTAACTTTTGGGGAAATACATATGGTACTTTCACTAGCCAAACAATGACATTCCAAACAATCCACTCAACACAATGCTAACTACTGCTCTAGCAGGATTTTATTATAAAATAGCAATTTGTCTAAGCAGCATAAGCAGGAAATCCTGTAAACAGAGAATGCACTCTAAATTGCTCTCTTACTGTAATCCATTAGTGCTGAAAAGAACCATAACTGTTGAATGTTTCATCCACCACATTGTGAACTTACTCATGACTACGGTACTGCTGTTTCGGGTTTATTTGTAGAATTATATAGATGTACAACTTGGCTGACTGCTCAAAGTCTATTTAGTCCTCAGGAAAGTTGCTGAACTAACAACCCTGGAAACTGAAAGCCTTGGATTTAGCCTCAAAGAAGATTCAAGACACAGATGGTGAAACTGCAAGATTTCCTGCACTGTGTCAACAGTTTGCTGAAACAATGAAGTAGGAACCATGTCTAGGAATGAGGATAATTCCATTTCTATCACCACAGCCTCTGCTGAGATTGCTTGCACAGGTGCCAACCATGGTAGCAGTCAGTGGTGCAGACACTTGCCAGCTAAGGTCACAACCAACTAGACATGTGACGGCAGCATCAACATGATGTGACGGCAGCTTAGCATCATTCAAACAAGAAATCCTACAGAAAAAAAGGTCTCAAAACCCATTACCAGTCCCTTGTTAAAGCTACTTCTAAGCCTTTTGCTTATTTCCAGTGATCCAGGTAGCAATGGACCTCTGCAGAAACTGAGGTTTTGTGACTCTGAACCTGAACTACTTTTCAGTGGATTCCCTCTCCCTTCTTACCCCCAAGTCTACTGCTTTTGAACAGGACATAATCTCTATAGATCAGTCAGCACTCTTACAAACATTGAATATCCATAGTATATGCCAATGCACATCTACTGACATATACTCTCATTCTGAAGAGCTCTAACCGTATTTCAGGTGTGTACAAGAGGCCACATACTAGAATATAACAAGATCCACAGACATATATAGCAATCTGCAAATAATTTTAGGGTACATCTCCATTTAAATGAAGAAGTGTGATTCCCAGCTTGCGTACACTACCCATGCTAGTGCTGCTTACCTTAATGTCTAAAAGTAGCAATATGCCTACAGAAGCAGACAGCGATTTCGGCTTGCCAGCCGAGTACATACCCTTAATGGACACTGGGAGGCTAACCCAAAGAGCAGCCACATCACTGTGGACACGTTTATTGTTATGCACTCACTCAAGCAGAACCAGAGTGGGTATGTGTATTAATTCCAGCTCAAATGCAGACATGCCCTTAGATTAATTAACACATGTAAAGGCTTGGAGTTCAATAAATAAGATTTTTCTATTGCATCCTTAATTTTTTACTATGAACTTCCTTTACCAACCTATATACAAATCCCAGATGTAGCTGAAATCCTGATTCTCCTCATGACATGAGAACATGAACAGTAACATGTCTGACTCTTTTAAAAGTCATCAAAAGTTTATCAACTGTCTGAAAAACCTGAAAAAAGCCTCACTGTATGTCATAAGTAAATACAAGGAAACCAACTGGTGGTCTTCTATTGTACAAATAATTCATTTTCTTACCTTAAAATGTTCTGTACTTTCAAAAACGAGGTTCACAGTTTTAAGTGGTGAGGGGCTTTTGTTGGCAACAAACAAGACAAGCAGTGAACAGTCATCTGTCCAAACTTTACATGAGTACACAGTCAGGACGTCACTGCTACAAAGCTCAACTATTTCTGAATGAGGGTGATCAGCTAGTTCTTCTGGCAAGCAAAGACTCAAAGAAACTTTATTAGCAACTGTTTTTGGAGCAGATTGGGAAGGCTGCAAAACTTCAATATTACTATCGGCAAACAAAGAGGATGTTGATAGTCTATAGTCTGAAAGCTTCTCATCTAGTCCAGCTTCTGTTAGGGACTGAGATCTATCCAATGATACACTAGCTTCCAAAACTTCTGAAGAATTCAGTGAGACTTTCCTTAATTCGAGGTGTTCATTGCCCTGAAAGTTATCCTTATCATTGGGTGTAATATCAGGAAAAGGACTGAAAGGCAAGGTAGCAAAATTTTGGATACTAGATGCTTCTTCTCTAGTATGGGTTTCATTTATTTTTGATTTTCTTTTGAACTTCTGAGTCATGGTGTCTGCTTTCCCCATCTGAAATAAAACAGAAGAGATTTTTACTATATTTATTTTCTTTAACTTGGCGATTGGCTCAGAGTGAAGCCCGCCTAGAAGGACAAATAAAAATCAATGGTCACTTTAAAAAAATACATGTTTTAAAATATGCATAGGACTCTTAAGAAGTTACTTGGAGAGTATTAGTGGGGTTCTGTAGGGACAGCATCTTTGTGATTCCTGTACTCTTGAAAAGATTTTGCAGAAGAGCAGAGATAAGATAATAAGGTTTGAACAAGCGGTGCTGATAAAGAAGGGTCAGCAGCAGAAGTGATTTTACTTCTCAAATTCTACCATAGCCAGGCACAAGATAGGAAAATGTGTTAGTCTTAACCCATACTGCCAAGTACACAAACTCTCCAACCTACAGTGGCTCTTAGCAGCTGGGTTAAAGGTAGCTAATATTTAGGAAGCTTAGCATTGTTTGACTTTTGTGAAGAGACAGATCAAGCAAACATAGGGGAGCAAGTGCAAACAGAGAAGTTCTGGCTACTCAGGACAGTTCACTACAAGGTTTACGCCTTTAATAACCAAATAAGTTTCTTGATTTGAAAATCTGTCATTTTAAGGATTTTTACTCTTTTCTTTTTAGGAGTCCCAACAAACATGCTCTTCATGTAAGTTCAGCTATTTCCAATATTGTTTTTTACATTAACGACACATTCTAATGTTAACTGATGAGAGCAGTTGTATATAATCTTAAATGTAATTAAATATGGCTACTTTGTAAATTTTGTAAAATTTATAAAAAACACCTACCAGACTGACAGTGCTGCTTGTCCCTAACCCAACAAACAATGTTGATGCTAGCTGCTGCTTCTGCTTTTCTTCCTCTGAAAGGCTGACTACCTGTTGCTCAGGCTGTATCAGAGGAGGATCATCTACATGTCCCACTAATATGCTGTCCTCAGGAGCAGGTTGTGTTTTATCTTCTTTCCCTGTTTTGTTCTCTTTTTTTGGAAGATAGCCTTCTTTTCCCCATAATTTCCTCACACCATCAAGTTTCAGACAGCTGATCATAAAAAGAGAAGTGATAAATCAGGGTCAGCTTGTGAAAGTGCTATTCTGAAAAGCAAAGCCATTTTAGAGATTTCTGTAAACTTGCATATACTGTGCACGCTAACATCTCTATGGAAAGGAGAATGGAACTAGTCTATCTGCATGGTCATTCCATGCTAGACACTTTCTCTGCTGCTGGTGAAGCACCCCAAAAATGCATATTCAGTGCCTGCTGTGAAATCGGCACGGACATGAATAGTATGTCCAATTTTCTCCCAGCTATTTAGGTTTTCATATACATCAGTTATTACAAAAAGCTTTTTCTTTCACTTGTAATATACATGTTTTTGCTGTTGAGAGTGTGTAATTTAGATGGAGTCATGAAAAAGTGAAGATGATCCAGAAAGTGGAATTTAACCAACATGCACCAGAAGCTGAGAAAACTGGCTCCTGCATACACCCGTCTCATTCCTGATGTTGATATTTCTGTTGTTCCAGTGCCACTGAATTGTTTTAACAAATTTTAATCAGAGTGAGACACGTCCTTGGATAAAATGGACTAATTCCATGAAAGGCTTTGAAAATTAGGAATGGGATCTACAATTTGACAAGGTGTTCTGTTCAATGAGAAACCAAGGTTAAGAAGCAAAATGTGATTGGAATAAATTTCACAGGAGTATTGTACTAAGGGTATGTCTACACTATGCAGCTTTTAGTAGCAAGGCTGTGTCAACACAGCCTTTTTGCTAAAAGTCACTGTGCGCGAATGCTGCTTGCTAGCACTTTTGCCAACAAATACTTCCACCCCCAACAAACGGGATTTCATTTTGTCAGCAGGAGAGCGCTCCTGCTGACAAAGTAGTGTTCCCAATTGCACTTGCCTCAGCAAAACTTTGTCGTTCATGGTGGGGGGAGTGTGTGGAGGGGTTGATTTAAGCACCCATGAATAACAAAAGTTTTTTCAAGCAAATGCAAATGTAGGCACAGCTTTAGTAAACAGCGAAAACCTGTAATATATTTGATGAGGTAAAGCACTATAGAAATGCTGCATGTCATGTTTAGACTTTATTTTAAAAATCTGAGAAGAATTAATTTTCTATTCAACTAAAATTAACCTCAACACCAGCAGAGCCTAATAGCAACACTAGAATTTGCTCAAACACCACGAACAGACTCAGTGAAAGCACAAGACTTGCTGGACTTGTAAATGTCTATAGCTATAAATGGAAAGAACGAGTAGGGTTTTATGTTTTCTCCTGTGTCAATAAAAAGAGAATTTCTGACAATTCACATTTCAGAAATTCTTTGACAGTATTTGTGAGGAATATCCTGCTGTTCCAGGATATTTTAAAGATGCTAAATCCCATGTAAATAATTAAACTGTGTGGAATTATAGTTATTCTCAGCTCTCTGTAATTTTAGAGAATTTTCGTTATTACAGAATTTTGTACTTCATGAACCATGAGATTTGTAAAAGTATGCATTTTCTCTGCATTAGTTTCTTCTAGTTAATCTGGCAAAAAGTATCCTTGATTGTTTCTTTCTTGTATTCTCGATTAGCATAGTTTTTGTTTGTTTTTGTTTTTTGCGTAATAGCTCTTTCCAAGAGCCACTGTTTTAAATTAAGTCTCATGTGATTAAACAAGTAGCAAAAAGTCATCCCCTAGGAAAAATATAGGTTTAACCACACACGAAATTCTTTGAGTTCAAAGATAGAATAACTCACTCTTTCTGTCCTATCTCAGCACTATTACCAGACATGTCTGAACCAAGAGAAAGACCAGCAGGAGACTGCCGGCCAGTGAAGCCAGATGAAGACATGCTTGAAGTAAATGACAATCCATAAGGTTCAAAATTCAGTGCTGCAATACAGAAAGAACAGCATTTATCAAGATGGATCATAAAAGTGTATTTCTTTTTATTTAGCTCTTTCAGAAAAAGGTAAGTCGTTCCAGCTAAGCTTTGCCATTTCTCAGTCTTTCCATTCAGGATTTTATCCTTATTACACGGAGTTGGTCCTGTTGCTGTTTTTTTATAAAGCTTTTTTTTTTCCCCCTCAAAGAAACATACATATGCAACTGCTTAGTTCATACAAAAATTCACATACAACTTTAAAAAAAAAAATATTGACACATCAAAGTGATATTTTCTCCCCTAAAGGTATTGTCGTTACTGTTTTATTATTATTTTTAGGAGACATTGCACAGGACCAAAATAAACCAGCTTTTGCATGTGTCTTCAGACTG
The DNA here is from genome assembly GCF_052426305.1 of Pelodiscus sinensis. Classification (NCBI taxonomy): domain Eukaryota; kingdom Metazoa; phylum Chordata; order Testudines; family Trionychidae; genus Pelodiscus; species Pelodiscus sinensis. Next base: position 22,017,466 of record NC_143065.1, on the reverse strand, counting down.
CATGTTCTCTAATGTTATTTGAATCCACAGTAAGTTTGACCCCCTCCATCCTCTCCTATTATCCTTTTCCTCCATGATTTTTTTAAAAGATTTGCAAACCAGGTTTTTGATCAAATCACCTTAACTGTGTCTTGTTGAACAACATACAGTTTTAAGGACTTCTGAAAGCGATGTGGTATGGATCATTTTTATATCTATACAGAAATAGTTATACTAGCCCACATATATATGAGAAGCTCTTCACTGTTTCATGCTTGCAATACTATTTTCTTGGCAATGGGGCATGTGGGCAGTCATCAAAGCTGCTATGGTTTTCTGTCACCTTTAAAAGGAGAAAATGGCCTTTTGTGTTTATAATAGTTTTCTTTGAGATAAATTACCAGACACTCAGATCATCTACAAACCATAAGGTTTTCATGTCCCTGAATACACGTCACAACAACACTGTTTAATAATTCTAACAAATTTTATCTTTTTTAAAAAGTCTGAACCAGTAGATGATATTAATGACTTTATATATTTTATTTCTGTAATTTTTTTATAAATCCATAATAAATTGCACACCAGCCTATCAACCTGGGGATGTCTGACAACATAAATGCCAGTAATTCAACCATCAATTCTTTTCCAGGAAACAAAGAGGAGCTAAATATATGTATATCCATAATCAGGGCTCGACAATTAATGTAATCTACTTGCCAGTGGCGAGTAGATTTTAGCCCAGCGCGGCCGCACAAGCGCAGTCTGCGCATGTGCAGTGTGTGGTTCCATGCAGCTGGCGAGCAGGGCTCGCTGCCGTTTGGCGATTCCAGTCCATAACCAATATTAAGTACTTTATAGTGTGATTTTTTTTAATATTACCCATTTTCACAGTTAAGATTTCATTTCCCAGAAGAACAGGACATAAAACTTACAAGAAAGCCACAAGTACCTACCTTGCTTAAGAAAACCAAAATGCTAGAACTATCCATACTACACACAAGACCAGTGTTCCCTCTAAACTGCAGGGCAGAACAGTGATTTGTTAAGATTTGGCTAATCATACATTTAATAAATACAATTCAAAAGTCACCTTTTTCCTGAGAAAGCTTCTCCTCCTGTCTCTGGTGATGAGGTTTATATGGTGCTGCACCACAGCTAAGTCCTTCAGCCACATACCCATCTAGGAAAGATAAGGAAGCATCTACCTACATTGAATTCAGAGAGACAGTACTAATCAGACTCAGCCCACTAAATAAAACTAATGCTTCTTAATAAAGGAACATTCCATTTTATAAAATTTCACAGCTCTCAAACCTCTATCACTAAAGATAATGTAGTCCGTACTTATACTGTTGTCCAAGGGTACCATACATAAAAGGCACTGAGACAACATATTAAAACAGAACATCAGTTTGGATGGTAGGTCTTAGATGCAATTAGCTTCCCTACAATTTTCCAGTCTCACTGGTATGTTTGAATAAGATATCTTGAACAAAAGAACTTTCATCTTGATACAATCTAACTGAACACCATGTAAATATACTAATTTTATAGTAAAAATAGTCAGGAAGGTAAACATTTCCCTTCCTAAATGCAGTACCTCAATTCAACTATTAATAGGATGTTCTAATAAAATCCAGAGCCACAAGCTAATACTGCATAACACTGGACACACAAAAAGGCTGAATATTCCTTCCTAAAAAACATCTTATAAAATAACAAATATGAATGCAGCATAGCAAATGACAGCTTCATTGCTCATTATCTCCTCCTGTCACTAGTAGGGATGTAAGAGTGTAGCCGTTTAAATGGTTAACTGATACGCATGAGCTTATCGGTTACTCAAATGGTTATACACGGCTCACAGTACAGCTTCTGCTACAGAGGCAGCAGCATGGGGCAGCAGCCAGCTGCCCAGGAGCAGGGAGGGAGCCAGTATTTGCTGGAAACCGGCTTTGCATGCATCAGCTCCTGGGGAGCCACCTGCTGCCACTTTGTATCAGAAACAGCAGCGCAGGGTGGCAAGTGAAAGCCAGTACGCTCAGAAAACCGGCTTACGGCATTCTTTAGCTCCCGAGGAACTGGCTGCTGCCCCACATGTAACTGTATAACCACTGAAATTTTCAACAGTTACACGGTTACCAAATCGCATGCATTTTAACATCCCTTATCACCAATACATTAGGACTTATCGAGAATCCTGTTAAGAGTACTTATTGCTATTCATTTTAAATAATTTGACAGATTTGCATCTTTCCATTCAGACAGATCTAAATATATTAATCATTTTAAATACATCTTTTAGACAAATACAAGAACGTGTAAGCACGAAATACATGTTACAGTTATCTCACCACTGTCTCACAACTGGCATCAAGTGGAAGCAAATTTTTCATCAGCTCCTTGTTTTCACACAGATGTTTTAATTCAAAGGCATATTGCCTCGTGCAGGTGTCTAGAGAAGTGCTGAATTCCTGGATTAGTTTATCAACTGTTTTTGAACAGGGGATGCGGGATGCCATTTTAGTGATTGCTGACATAATCCAGGCTTTAGTTTCAGAAGTAACAAAGGTCTGCTTCAATAACCTGTACAGTTTTGTTATAATGATTTCTGGATCACCATCATTTATAAGGTAGAAATATTCCCCCAAAACCTGTGAGCAATACACAAATGTAACAGACATTCAGTTTCAAAGGCATCAGTGCTTTCTTCTTTGAAATTAATATGTAATGGTAATACTCCAATATAAAAACCAACTCACATTGAACAAACTATTACAAGATAAGGAAATCCTTTAAGTTCAGGACTTTAGAAGGAATTTTTAGATTATATATCCACCTAAAACAAAAGCAAGCAATATACTATGGAAAGAGATATAGGGTCTACCGGTTTTTTTAAATATTGCTGGCTAGTCTTCAGATTAAGATCATCTCTATTTGTATGTACACTACAAATCTGTCCACCACTTAGCATGGTAGTCAACAACCAATCCTCTTTAATGCTGAAAACAGTATAATTATTAGTGCAGAGTAGAGCAAACTATTTTCATTTAAAAAAAAAATCAATCTCAATTTAAGGTTTCTGGTAGGAAATCGATGATGTTTTCCATAACACTTGTCATGCCTACCCCAGCAATTAAAAAGTTTTCAGCATTAGATGAATGTCAAAAATGGGTCACTATCATAGTCAGCAAGGGGGTGTCGATTTTATAGAGCAGACGGGTTTTTCCAAGCTATATTTCAATTTTAAACAGAAAATACTTGAGATTACATTTTACTGTGTTTGTAAAAATGTAAATGAAATCCATCAATGGGATGCCAATTTTTCATTCATTAAATCAAGTATCTGCCTAGTAATTATTTAGCTCAGTAGCTATATAAGCACAATCTGCTCAGTTTCCACCTTCCAATTCAAGTAGAATCTATTTACTTTCACAGATGTCACAGAATACAAGTTCAGCAGCTAGGCAGATCATCATAAGGCTAAGACTGAATTTCATAAACACATACAGCCTTTCTGTCTTCTCCAGATTAAATCTCAGGCCACTGAAATAGGTGCTCATTTTTTTAAAGAGAATATAAAGTTCAAAACTTAAGACAGGTAGTTTTCACATCCATCATATTTTCATACTGCATCAACCTTACCCAACTCATAACTTGAATAAATTTCTGTGGATAAAAAGTATCTTCCCCCTCTAGCAAAGAAAGGTAAGACTGGACAGCATAAAGCCGTAGCTGCCCATCTTCCTTTTCATCATCAAATCCTAAAAAGAAAATGACACATTAAATATTTGTTTGGAAACTTATGCTGCAAGTGTTAGAGAATTCAAGACAGATTTACAAACTTAAAAGCAAATGAAGCATGTCTTCTCTTTACAAAATGCCGTAAAATACCCACCTTCAGCCAGCAGCCTCAAGAAGTTGTTTGGGATGTCAGGATGCATTACATCTCCTCCTACCAAAAACACTGCATTCATAGTCTGAATGAACCACTCATTGTCAGGGGCATATGTGTCCAAAATGTTAAGGGAAGATTATATAAATACTGAATATTAATATATATATTACAATCTTACAAAAAATCTAAAAAGTTTTAAGGGTACATACAGAATATCTGAACAGACAAGCGTGTGGTAGCTAAATGATTTCCAAGCTAAAGAAGGAGAAAAGTACGAAAGGGGCAGTTTCTGCAGAGCCTGTGGCTCCAAAAATGTTACTATATGGAACTGTGAATCTTTTGTATTGTGTTTTGCCATCTTAAAACATGCATCCTGGTTGTCCTGCGGTGTTCTAATTTCTTAAGTACACTTTTTGGACTAAAATAGATTTTTTTCTCCAAACACAACCATAACATGTTCCACAATTACCTATTTTAGTGGGAGAACTGAACTCTACTTGGAAAACAATTCTCACAATTAGGAAATGCTGAAGTCTGGTTCAATAAAGCACTAAAGTCCCTTTCTCCTTCATACTACAAAGTACGTTTTTAAAAGTTTTCTTTTAAGATAAGGTTTATAATATTAACTTAAAATGTGAATTCCAAAGCAAAAGCCAAAACCTTCAATGTCCTTTACTTCATGATGATATAAACTATGCTGAGGTTATTATTTCTTCTGTTTATTTTATTTTTACATTTGAAATAAAGAATTATAGTATCGCTTCTCTCTTTTTTTTCCTGGTAGACCACAAAATAATCTTTGGAGGATGTGAACAATGAGGTCACATAAAGCTATAACAGAAACTCTGGCTCTAAATTTTCAATTAAAAGAAAAGGATATTTCTCAGCTAGTTCTGCTATTTTACCAGTTAAGTTAATGATGGTATATTCTTCTTTGCTTTGCCTTACATAGTCCAGCATCTTTTGAACTATGATAGTTATATTCTGTCCGTTGGTAATTCTATAGAGAAGCTCTAATGTCTGAAGAGGAAAACAAAAACCAAAAAATTTATCTCTAATCACACAACACAGGAGCAACACACAAACAAGAACTTGATACACATGGCCAAGTTGGACAAAATCTTCAATGCATTATATTTTATTCTATCATATTGGCATTTATCTTATTAAGAAAGGTACACATTTTAGAAATGAAATATAAATTTTGTAGAAAAGGACAGGAGAAAACAAAGAGAATAAAAAGGACCAGGCTATCTATGTAACTCCCTTTACGCATTTACCAAGGCCAAACAATATAAACACGTCTGTGTTTAATGATGCTCCTCTTGCAATATTAATAGCATTTACTCTAAAATGATGCTAATAGAGCATGAACTTTAAACATTAAGCTCTGCTTGAAGGTGTTCAAAAATCAATTTACCTCCCTTTTAATGATAGGATCAGGATGGTCTAAACACTCAATTATTGTCATTTGGTGTTGAAGTGCCAGATTAGGATCCTGCTGAACAACATAAGTCAGAGCCTTTAGTCCTAGAAAATAAATTATTGCAAAGATATGATAAAGAATCCCATACAAAAGATCAGATTAAAAGCTTCTTGCTGAGATAATCAGGTATCCTTACCTAAATACTTCAAATTAATTTTAGGTGACAGAACAAATTTCCCAATGCATTTGGCAGCCTTCTCCAGCAGATCAGACTTTGGGCAAATGGTATAAATTGTTTGGACACATTCAAATAATATAGCTGGGGGAGAAAATAAAAACCAACAAATGGTAAATAGCAGTAATTAAAGAATATACATTTCTACAATAATGTTTGCATAAAAAAGCTGGTACACAAAAGTTAAAAATTGTTAGGTCAAATGACAACTGTTTCTCAGAAAACAGGCTGGGATTAAAGCAAACTAATAAACGTGCTACATATAGATTTCTGGGACCTTGAATATAATCTCATTACATATTTTAAAGAAGAATTATTGTTTGGATGTGAATAAATTTCCTTCCTTCAGCCAAGGAATAGCCCTACTGCATCTCCCACAAATGTGATTCACCTAAAGAGATGATATAGCAAGACTGTAGTATTTAAAAGATGCCAAATAATGTAACTGGACAATGGCTAAGTTGGAGTACATAGACACTACTGCAGAATGGGGTTTCAATTACTTTGCACAAGTGACTGAAAGTATTTTCTCTGCTTCATCATCCACGTACAAGGAAGATGACAGCACAGAAAGATACATCTTAATATAGAAAATTTAGCAAGCCATTATTGCTAGTAACATGTTATAGGACTGCCCAATGATTCCAACAAAAATACCAGACATACCTGACATTACGTCTTATTTAGAAAATACCAGACACTTATATTTTCTCAATTTGTTTCCTGAACAGAAAGCTCAAATACTGGACTGTCCGGTTCAAAACCGGACACCTGGCAACCCTAAATACATAGGTGAACACAGGGTGTCTGATAGAGTTTAGTATTGTTTATGTAATAAGGTGGATAGATGAAGTGTGGAAAGACGCTCAGTAGTTTGACTTTTAAAAAAAAACCACAAACACATAAGAACAGACTTCTGTCAACAACAGACAGGACTTTGAGGCCAAGCAATGGATTATTAAGTCTTTACGGACAGAAATTTATCTAAGTTTATCTAAAACCCATTTGTCATTTATGTTTAGTATATGGAAAAGTTTAAATTGATCTTGTTGAACAGAAGTCTCCACTACTCTGTTCTGACTGGCTTTCAGGTAAGACACATTCACTCACATGGACTTGGAGCCTAATCCTATTCTGACATAATGATACCTCTCTCACTGATTTCAATGACAGAAGGACTGGATTCTTGGCTATTTTCTCTTTCAAAAAATATTTATTAAAAATTTTTCAGACAATTCCAAATCCTGAAACCTGTTTTAAAAAAATAACTTCGGAAGAGATTACATAGTGCAGAGGTCTAAAAAGAAATATAAAGCAGACTTTAATGGTTTATCACTGCTGACTATCACAGCAGCTGCTAGGAAGTCATGAATAACCAAGATCAACAAACCTATGACAAAGACAAAAAGGACAAGAACTCAGAGGCATAACTCCTGGTGGCTGTGTCTACACTGGGCCACTTATTCCGGAAATGCAGCCGCTTTTCCAGAATAACTTGCCAGCTGTCTACACTGGCTGCTTGCTTTTCCGGAAAAGCAATGACGATCTAATGTAAAATTGTCAGTGTTTTTCCAGAAAAACTATGCTGCTCCCCTTCAGGCAAAAGTCCTTTTCTGGAAAAACTGTTCCGAAAAAGGGCCAGTATAGACAGCACAGTAGTCTTTTCCGCAAAAAAGCCCCGATCGCGAAATTGACCATCGGGGCTTTTTTGCAAAAAAGTGCGTCTACATTGGCCACGGACACTTTTCTGGAAAAGCATCCTGCCAATGTAGACGCGCTTTTTCCGGAAATACTTATAATGGAAAACTGTTCCGTTTTAAGCATTTCCGGAAAAGGGTGCCAGTGTAGACGTAGCCCTTGAGAAAAAAAATATTTCCACTGAGAAAAAGTACCAGGGAAACTAAATGGAGTGAAAGAAAGGAGATACATATTAATCTTTTAGGTTACCAGTTTAGGTTAGTCAACAGCAAAATTCAACATACATTTTCATATTGACTTGGATCATAGATTCTTTAGCACTTTATAAACAGTTAACATGTGTGAGCAAAGGAAGCACATGTAAATTCTGTTTCCCTGTGTACATTTCATTTAAGAAGTCCCAAAATAAGCCTTTTCACATATGATTGTCTACTCTAATCCTTAGGGAATTTAACATTAAGTCAAGTATATTTAAACTCTTCTCACTGTGCATATAATTCATGTACATTAACTCTCTTGAAAGTTGCATGTATAATTCCATCATAAACGAAGAAAGCAAACCCCTCAATATCTATGTTGCTGTTCTTGCATAAAAAGCACACTTCTGACATAAACAGTAAAACACAGTAAATGAATGGTTTTAGGGTTTTACAGCTGTTTCATCAGAGTAGCATTTGCCAAAATAATATAAAGGGGGAAGGGAAAATATTCTGCTTTGTATATGCACCTCACTTTCATTTATGCTTAGAAATTACACCTAGTAAAGAAAATAACAGACTCCTAGACGTTTGGGGTGTATGTTCTACTGTTATTCAGCCACCTTAAAAACCAACTCTTAATTGTTTATTAATCACTAGCAACATTTATGGTTTCATTTTAAAACCATGAAATACAGTAGACTGCCGATAATCTGGAATCTTTGGGACCTAGGTGGTGCTGGATTATCGGATATGCAGATCTATCACAAGGTACTATAAACTGGTTTTATATATAAGGGGGGGGAGGGGGGGAAGAGAGAGAGAGAGAGAGAGAGAGAGAGAGAGAGAGAGAGAGAGAGAGAGAGAGAGCGCACATATACTGTATATAGAGTGTTTTTAACCCTTTTTATTGTAGTACAAGCACTGTCCAGAGTCACACAATACCAGTGGCAGACTGACTCGGTCCCGTCCGGTTTCTCTCAGTTCAGCTGCTACCGCTGCTGCCTTGTGACTCGTTTTTTGCTGAAGCTCACTCACTAGACTCTTGCCATTTTGATGCCGGACTATCGGGAGTGCCATACAACTGGATGCTGGACTACTGGAGTTTTACTGTACTTCATTTTTAAAGTGGAACAGTTTTTAATTTAGCATCCTAGAACCATATATATTTGTGCTTCAAAGGGACAGCAAAAACAAAGGCAAGCAACCCACATATTTTTAAATCACTCCCTAGTTTGCAACTATTACAAGTTTGAATGGATTATTTCTTCTTGTTTCTGCTCTATTGTCAAATATGGTTCCCCACCACAAAGAGAGAATAATTTAACATGGTTGTTTGCAACAACTATAAAAGGTACAGTAGAGTCTTATGCCAAAACATGTTTGCAAGTGCATTAGTGCAAATGCGCTCCAGAAATATTTTAAAACAGGTATTAGAGATCAAAATGACATCACAAATAGAGGTGTGAAAGGTTAACCTGGTGATGCTTAACAGTTCTGGTTAATCAATGGGGTCTGAAGCAGCTCCCTGCTTACCAAAGCAGGGGGTTGCTCCAGCCCCATGGGCAGCAGCATGTAGGCCCTCCAACTTGCTCTCCCCTTTAATCAGTTAAACGTCACATTTAACCAATTAAACAGGATTTTATATCCCTAATCACAAATGTGTTTGTAAAAGGAAAGGATGTTACACAGACAGACACACACTTTTTGTTAAGTTTCTCAACAACTAATCATGTGAAGTATTTAAAAAAAAACAACAACTGAGGTCAGTGCTTTCTTTTGACATGCAGGTCAGTATCACCCTGTACTTTTTTTAAAGTTAGGTACTATAACAAATACATCTGTGCAGCTGATGATTTTGCAAGTACATGACGCTGCATACCTGAGGAAAAGATCAAGCCCAACACAGTACACAGCAGTGTGAAGGCAAAAAAAATTTGGATATTAAAATATTTAGTTTTCCATTAAATAAATTTTCACTTCAATAACATTTCAAAAAAATTCAGAGGAATATGTAATTTCTGTTCATATGTTAACATTACATTTCCTTGCTTTATAATTCACCAGTCACAATACTCCATTTTATTTTCTTACCATGTTACTCAGCAAAAGAATAGTTACTCATGTCAAAAGAATAATTAGAACACATTTTCATTTTCTGCACATATTTGTATTTATACAATATATTCTCACCCACCATATGTAATATTATGATTTATCTCTGCTCTTCTTAAAGACTCATCCAGAACCTCATACATTAGTTCACTTGTCCTGTTACAAAATAAGAATTATAAGAAACTTGTTTCGGAAGCACAGCAAGTTAATCACAAAAAAAAAAATGAACAACTCCCTCACCCACCCACAGACACCTGAATGTACCTTAGTGAAAAAATAACACACACTAAAAAAAAAAGTTGTGTGTTACCAAAAAAATAACTGAATCACTGTGTATTCTTTCTATTTTCAAAGACTGTATTACATACAAGAAACTGGTTACCTTGGATCATCTTTTCCTAACAGCCCCAGTATTCTTAAGAGCTGAATTTGTAACCATGGCGCTGGCACACTGTGGTAATTGAAGTCTATAGGAAGCTTTCCTCCCACTACCTGCTTTAGAATGGTTACAAAGCTCTCTGTCAAATCCTTGTATCCAGATGCATTTTCCTAGACATGGAAAAGAAAAAAACAATTCAAATATTTTAAATACAGTGCTTCAGACATACAACATAAAGCTACAAAATGAATATATCTTTTTAGCTAGTTGTTCAATTAACTGTTCCCTTCCTTAACCCAGGGGTGGGCAATAAGCAGTCCATAAGCCAGATGCAGTTTGCCAAAGTTGGCCCCCCGGTGGGCTCGCAGAAGTGTTATTTATTTGCATGTGCTTAGGTACAGCTGCTCGCAATTCCTGCTGGCTGCGGATTGCTGTTCCTGGCAAATGAACACCAATTCCAGCAGCTCCCATAGGCTGAGAATGGTGATCTGCAGTCAACGGCAGCTGAAAACAGCAGTACCTGTGGACACGCAGGTAAAAAATGCATTTGACAGCCTGTCAGGGGCTAACCCTGGTGAATTGCATCCGGCCCTCTTATTGCCCACCGCTGCCCTAATCCATAATTTCTTCCTTTCAAACTCCAACATTAACTCTTTTTTGCTTTAAGCTTAAAGTGTTATCTCTGTATTTTCAACAAGACTGTGAATATGACAAAGCATTTCCCGTGCACTGCTCCACTGAATATACAGACAATCCTCAGCATAACCTAGAAAATAATAGAAAAAAAGCCAATTTGGACATAAAAACAGATCCATTATGCCAAAGGTGCTGATTGCCAGGGTCAGGCTCCAAACAAGTCAGCTAGAGATTGTCACAGCTTGAAATGCTAATTAATATAATACAGACTACTATGATCACCTTCATAACTAACTGACACGTTGACAGACCGTCCTTTCAGAAGATTTTAAGAGAGATGTTCCTACTAGGGATGTAAGCGACTAGTTGACTACCCAATAATCCTAGGCACTAGACAATTGAGTCACTACTGAACTAGTTGCTTCCCCACCCCTTGCTGCCTCTGTATCACAGCCGGTTACTGTCTCTGCAGAGGGCAGGGGAAGTAGACGTACAGTGGGGGAAATGGTGTGAGCCGGGTCTGAGCAGTCCCAGCTCGTGCCGGGTCCCAGACACTGTTATTCTACTTTTTAAATGTAGTAAGAGCCGTTACTATGTTTAAAAGACAGAGCTGCAGCGTCTGGGACCCGGTGTGATCCAGGACTCAGCTGTACCAGCTTACTCCCAGTTCCAGACTGCTGTGGATCTGCTTTTTAAATTTAAAAGCAGAGCGGCAGCAAATCCCCTTATCGACTAACCGATTTTCGATGAAATTACATCGACTACGCGATTAGCTTCCTAACCGCTATTCAACACCCCTAGTTCCTACAGAACAATTTACAGTGTGTATAATAATTTAAAAAAAAAACCAGTTTATAATGTTCAGCTCTCTCTTCTAATTCTCAGCCTACCTTAACCATTTGAAGGTAAATGTGTAAAGAGGCAGCCATGACTCCAACATCCCTGTCACACAAGGCCTTCCGGAACTTGTCATGGATGTGCTGAACTTGGTTGGGAGCAATGAGATAGAATTTATACAAGGCCTGAACTGCTTTTCTTCGGATAATTTCCCTAAAGAGAAACATTCTTTTTTAAAAGATCAAACAACTTGACCCTAAACAGAAACTTCACTTCACCTAAATTGGTGACAAGTATCAGAGGAGTAACCACATTAGTCTGTATCTACAAAAGCAACAAGGAGTCCTGTGGCACCTTGGAGACAAACAGATTTATTTGGGCATAAGCTTTTCTGGGCAAAAACCCACTTTGTCACATGCATAGAGTGGAAATTACAAAGTGTTTTTTTTCTACAAAAGCTTATACACAAATAAATCTGTTAGTCTTCAAGATGCCACAGGACTCCTCATATGAACCTAAATTATTTCTCTGTATTATGAAATAAACTTTATTTTTATGAAAACTAATGACTTTGTAACACCTCACTTTTACAACTCATCACATTGTGATGCCTCAGAATTAAGTATTAAGAATTAAATATTAAACAGAAGTATTATCTTCCAAATTTAACACTGGGACAAGAGAGAGGATAAGTCATTTGGTAAAGGCCATATGGTGAGTCAGTGGCACAGCAAACTTAGAATGTAGTTGTTCCTAGAGTTAGATCATGTTTCTTCTATCTTTTAGTTTTGCATGCACACTGTACCACCTCTGTACTTTCATATATACGTAATGTTATCAACTAGTAAGCCAGATAATCAAAGGGGCTGAGCATTTACATCTTACAGTCTTCAATGGGGTTTGTGCATGTTCAGCTTCTCTAAAAATCAGGCATAGATCTTTCTATGATGTAATGAATTGCACAGGTACAAACACTTAACTCACATACATTGTGTACCCGCATCTCCACAGGTGTAAGTTACATGACATTTATCCATCAACAATGTTTAAGCAAAACAAAACTTATCCATTATACGGTCAAGAGTGCATGAAGTAAAAGACAGATAACACAAAAGGAAACTTTGTATATGAACACAAAGTTGAGAATGATGACTAAGGAAGGTTTCAGACCAAAAATTGTATGTAGGAGAAATATTTAAGTACTAAAATAAAATCTATAAATTTTAGGTCATTCCAAATTTATAGCACAGCTTGAAAGCCAAGTGAATACGTACTTAGAATGCTGAAGTTTGTCTTCTATGAGAGGAAGTACAGCTGGAATCATTTCTCGTGGAAAGATCTGGCTGACAACAGTAAGTGCCATACATACTTCAACCAAGTTAGTGCTCTGCAAGTCCTGTCACAATCATCAAAATAACAAAATGGTCATTTCTAATTTAAACTATGGGAAACTTGATCTTTTCATTTCTAAGGCCAAATGTGTGGAAGCTTCCACATTTTATGTTATATTGGAAAGCACTGCCCTCTAGTGCTCTTCTAATTAAGGTACTGTTTGATTGTTCTGTTAAATTTTCATTGCATTTGTTTAATATTGCAACCAAATTTGAAATTACAGCTACAGGAAAAGTATGAATTAGATTCCCATAAGAAACTACAACAAAGTTATTTTTCATGGATAACACTAGGCTGGAGAGATTGGTAGATATACTGGAGGGTAGGGGCCTAGACAAACCAAATGACTGGGCCAAAGAAAACTGACGAGGTTTAACAAAGACAAGTGCAGAGTCCTGCACAGAGGACAGAATTCCATGCACTGTTACAGGCTGGGGATTGAATGGCAAAGAGCAGTTCTACTGAAAAGGACCTGGGAATTACAGTAAATGAGAAGCTGGATATAAGACAATGGTGTGCTCTTGTTGCCAAAAACACTAATGGCACATTGGGCTGCATTAGATGGGGCATTGCCAGCAGATCGAGAGAAGTGATTATTCCCCTATATTCGGCACTAGTGAGGCACATCTCTATTACTGGGTCCAGTTTTGGACCCTCCACTACAGAAAGCATGTGGACAAATTGGAGAGAGTGCAGCGGAGGAAAATGAAAATGATTTGGGAGATAGAGCACATGACTTACAAGAATAGGCTGAAAAAACTGGGCTTGTTTAGTCTGCAGAAGAAAAGAATGAGGGGGGATTTGATAGGAGCCTTCAACTAGCTGAAAGGGCATTCTGAAGAGGATGGAGAAAGGCTGTTCTCAGTGGTGGCAGATGACACAAAAAAAGAAAGATAGGCCTCATGTCGCAGTGAGGGTGGCCTAGATTGGATATTAGGAAAAAAATATTCTAGTATTAGAGTGCTTCCCTAGGGAAGTAGTGAAATCTCCAAACTTAGAGGTTATTAAACAGCGACTGGCAACCTAGGCTGGTGAGTGGGTTGCATGAGTGGCCCTCCATCTCAATGGGCCACAAGACTGTTATAACCAAGACAGTCCCCCAGGATAAGGTAGTTTTGCTAACTGTGCTTGCATACCTAGAATTTGTGGGATGTGCTGACTGAAACATAGCAATGCTCTGATTGGATGCAAAGGGAGCACACAGGTTTTACAGTCAATGTTGTGTGCAATCAGTACACACCTAATTTTGCATGCTCTTCTTTTATGTTCGTGTGACTTTAGTAATACTGGTAGGGAAAAAACAACAGATAGAAACCAGTAGAATCTGGCAACCCGGAGCATGAACAATAAACAAAATGTCTTGTGGGCCACACATAGAACCCTGATGGGCCACATGTCACCCTTGGGCTGCAGGGTGCTCACCACAGTTTTTAAGGCCAGGTTTGACAAAGTCCTGGCTGTGATGATTTAGATGGGGTTGCTCCTGCTTTAAGCAGAGGGTTAGACTCCTGAGCTCTCATCCAACCCTAATTGTCCATGATTTTTATGTCAGTGTTAACTGACAAACAAGTAGATTTTATTAATGAATACATAGTGTAGAATTAAATTGGTGTTATACTTAGACTGGCCTAAAGTTAGCACAATGTTTTTCTCCAAACCTCAGATAAAGCTGTACCTTCACAACTGTGTTGACAAGCAGAAGCAACAGTTCATGATTTTCATGGAGGAATAAAGAAACAGCCAAGTAACCTACAAAAGAAAAAAAAAACCTCCATCACCACTATTCCAGTAATAAACTATTTCAAAACTTTAAACAGAAGAATGTAAGACATCTAGAACACAAGAGCAGATGACTCCAGTCGTGGGTAAAAATACTAGTAGATTATATGATTTTTGTGGGTAAATCTAGACAGGAGAAGAAAGAAAAGGACTCTGCAGCAGTGATTTTCAGAGCTGCAGTTAACTGACTTCCAAGACTTGCCGCCACGTGAGGTTTGCTGCATAGATGTGCCCTATTATCTTTTCATGTCAGGATTTTAGTTAACTGTTTTTCATAATAGAGTTACTTGGTGATAGCTTGTCATAGTGTTCACTAAGGATGGACCTGAAACCTACAAACTGTCCAAAATTAAGACAAAATAAACCCATCAGATCTAAAGCGCTGAGGATAACATATAAGAGGCAATGAATTAGAAAATGAATGCTTTTTTCACATTGACAAAATTATATTTTTCCTAGACCAGACAACTACCTCTAAGCAGCCTGCACATCATATTTAAGAAAAGAGACACCTAGAGCAAGTTTTAGTTGTAAGAAAATTGTGTCCCAATTCCTAAAGTAAGTAATTCAATACTACATACGTTCTAATGTTACTCAATTATTCTTTTATTTATTTTGAGTCCCCAGCTGACCCCGGGTTCTGGGGAAATGCTGTGTGGCACTCGGGATCAGCTGGGGAGTCCTGAACTGACCCCAGGGTCCAGGGCTGCCCCTTTGAAACGTGTGTGGAGGCTGCCGCAGAAAGCCTAGGATAAGTTGCGAGCCTCCAGCTGACCTCGGATTCTGCTGCCATGCAGAGCCCAGGATCAGCTGGACAGTCCCTATCTGACCCCGGTCTCCACGGCAGCTGCCCCTTTGAAATGCCAGAGGCGGCATTTTAAAGGAGCAGCCTTGGAGCCCAGGGTCAACTGGGCACTCCAGCTGATCCCGGGCTCCTAATGTACTGCCCCTTTGAGGCACCGGAGCAGCATTTCCAAGAGGCAGTGCAATGTGGAGCTTGGGATCAGCTGGGGACTCCAGCCAACCCTGGGCTTCGCTGTATGCTGCCCCTTGGAAATGCTGCCCCGGAGCTTCAAAGGGACAGTGCTGGGGACTCTAGCTGATCCCAGGCTCCATGCAGTGCTGCCCCATTGAAACGCGCCACGGTTAAATTTTTTAATCTCTTGACAGCGCTATATTTATAACAACTATATGTAAAGTTCCCAGCTGGAAACTCATCTTCAAGTAGATGTGTTTCTTTGAAAGACACACATTTCCTTTTAAAGTGTATGCCACTTGTATTTACTGGTATTTATATCCAAAATTAATAAATAAGAGAGAGGTCTGTTTTTATGGTTTCCACTCTGTACCCATTTTTAGCCAAGTAAAGCGCTCTTTAAAATTCAAATAATTTTGTATTTTCAAATTTTGAAATATTAAGTTTTCCTGTGGGATGAAAGAGTGATGTCATGTGTCACTCTGCATCCTGCAGCCTTTCCCTACACCCTATGCTCGGGGGAGCCGGGAACCATGAGGCCTCTCTCCTTTCCCATGTTCGGAGGGAGAGGGCCAAGCCTGGCCACACGTAGTTTGGTCTGGCCCAACCCCCTGGAGCCTGGGAGGGAGAAGGCCAACCCTGGCACGGCCTTGGCCAGGAAAGGTAGGGTTAGGGTTATGGTTATGCTGCAGCAGAATGGTGGATAGGGGGGAGGAGGGAGAAGGGGACAGAGCAAGGGCCCGGATGGCGAGGAGAGAAGGGGCCCAGGCTCATCGGATTCTTGTGGCAATTCTGAGCACAATTTTAAGATGTACCAGTCTTATATACATACCAACTCTTTTTTCTAAAAGGTTTCCCTGTTGTGCTAGTTTAATAGCATGGATATATCCGAAAGATGACTCATATCCCAGCATTTCACAATAGATAAGTCTCACCATACATTCTTTCATCAGCCTCTGAAATATCAATAATGAAATATTAATTGTATAAGTGCTCTATTTATTTTTGCAGCTCTAATATATTAAGGTTTGATGCTGAATCATATATATATTATAAATAAAAACACTACTTTTCTAAAATCAGCATTTAACATTTCTAAAATGAAAATGTATCAATATATGATGTGATACTAATGCTTCAAAACAAATTTAAATAAAACTACAATTGAACATCAAATTCCATGCACAAAGATCAGTTATCTGGCATCCTTGCAATCAAAATGATGACCATAATGGGTATTAAAATGAATCTTCAAAAGGCACTGCACTATCGTATCTACAATATTACAAACATACTTGTAGCAACAATGGAAATAAAATGATCAGTACAGCCACAAATGGGGGAGGAAAGGTTCCATTACATAATCTCTCTATAGAAAACATTTTTATAATGTGGACCACAACTTTATGAAGTCAATAGCAAATGACAGATTAAATAGGATCTTCCAATGTGACTATGTAGCAACAAGACAGATTCCTTAAGTGTCTGTACACATATAGAGTTATTCAGGAATTCCTGAATATCATGCCCATTCCAAAATAAGGGCATCCACACATGGAGATATTCCAGAACTATTGTTCTTTAAATTCACACACTACCTTAATCCAAATCATCTTTCAAGTATAGATAATTCCAAAATTGCATATACTGTGGGGTAGTGAATGCTAGATTAGAGAGGTAATTATGAACACAGAAGCATCTCATGATTGACTGAAATCTGTAATGATTAATCTGCATTAGATAATTCCCTTGACTAATCTCGTGCAACCAGTGGGTGGTAATTTGACAGACGGCAAAACCAATGTTCAAAGATGGCACAAACAGATGGGTGAGCGCGCTGTAGAACTGCACTTGGGAGGATTAATTGGACTTGTTCAGCTGCACAACCTGATTTCCCTACCTACATTAGTACTGCCAGACTGCAGAATGACCACTATAACAAAAGTGGCAATATTCGCTCCAAGTACAGTTACAGTGGTGCTCACACTGCTTGCCCACCACTGCAAAACCCTGGGCATAGACATAATCTGTATTACAAGTACAGCATGTTCTTGTAATGGTACTAACAGATACAAGATTTCCCTAATGTAGACCAACTTCAGAAGTATTCACTCACCCTGCCAAGCAGAAGTCTGCACATTGTTATTCTTAAATTCAGTCTACGGTAATGATAGATTTACCACTAAGATAAAACTTACAAGTGTTGTAGTGGGAGCAGAAATTGTTGCTTTCAAATTAGTTTGTTCCTGATGTATTAATTTTTCTTCCTCCTATAAAAGAATAATTTAAACATTTTTAAGAACTTGCATAATTTGGGGGGAAACAAAAATGAATGATGGCAAGGAAAGCATAATCTAGTAGAAATCTATCAAAAATCATATATAATCTTATTTATTTCTTGTATAAATATTAAAGAACTATTACACTTGCAGAAAATATCATTATATTTACAACATCAAAGGGTTTCACTAGATTTCCATTTTTTTTTAAAGCACAGAAAATGGTGTATGTTTCATATCTGCATTTTCAACTGCTCACTCTTTCACTAGAGTATACAGAAGTTGATTGATTTTAAATGGTCTTATGGTACTTTGTTTATATTCTTGGACTTGGAAAATATTTTAAAGTAGAAATGCTTTTCTGCAGACATTTTGCAAGCACAGCAAGTTAGGACTTAGATGAGACCTCTAGCGCCTCATCAGGAAAACTGGTAATTCAGCCTGTAACACTCCTTCTTATCAGTGTTTATCTACACTTGTGCTTGTTAGAAAAAACTTCTTGTTCACAGGGTCATAACCCCCACACTCCCATCCACACATCCATGAACAAAGTTTTGCTGCAGCAAGTGAAAATGTGGATGCTGCTTTGTGGGCAGGCGCACTTCACTGTGGATAAAGCAGAAACCCCCCTTGTTGGGTGTGAAAGTATTTTGTTGACAAAAGTGCCAACAAAGAGTGTTCACGCAAGCTGACTTATAGCGACAAGGCTGCGTCAACTAGACACAACCTTATACTGAAAACATACCCAAAATTGGTACTAAAATAATACACAGTGTGATGTCAGGGGACATTCGTGATGGATTATTTTGGATGATTGATAAGACTAAGGTTCTGCCCACTTGTACAGCTTGTCGTCTTAGAAACAATAAGGAATGTACCTAAGTAGTGGCCACATTACATCATGTTATTTACTTCTATGACTACAAAAAACTAAATTTCTGTATATTGCATTCATATTTATTTCCTGAATTAAACTGGAAGAAAGGCCTGTACAATGGTTAGGGCTGTAGATTGTGGTTTTGGGACCCTACTCGGTCACTGCCTTGTGTGTGACTATGGACAAACCATTTAACGTCTCTGTGCCATAAAACAAATTCACAGCACTTCTCTACCTGGGGCAAAGAGGTAAAGATATTAATTATAAATATTCAGAGGATTAGAGCATTAGTCTGTAACTTTACAAACAACTATTAAAAAAAGTACTCCCATGGCACCTTAGTGACTAACAAAAATATATGTACACTGTTATGAGTTTTTGTGGGCAAAACATATTTTTGTCAGTCTCTAAGGCTCTCTTTGATTAAAGAAATGCGGCTCCTGCTGGTTCTGAGCCGTGCACCCGGACTGATCATGGCCGGACGCTCTACACACGGCGTCCCAGCGCCTGGAGGAAGAAGTGTGTGACAGTGGCAGCTCCAGGACCCAGGCATTAGGTTAGAGAAGGGGAGGAATGGGGGTGCCTGGCTCTGGAGGAGAGAGGGATTGGGTTAGGGTGGGGGGGAGTGGGAAGGCTGAAGTACCTTAAACTCAAAGTCTTCATGGATGCAGAATAAGGCAACCAACACAGATGTCATATTTAAATTCCATGGCAAAAAAAAGAATCAGCATGTACCTGGCTTACACTGTGTTTCTTTAAAGCAAATTCAAAGGCTATTGTTTGCCAGGCTGAAGCAATTCTTCGGAGACATGAGTCTCTCCCTTATTGTTTTTGAACCTCTCATATTTGTAATCTGGGACAGACCTGAATTTTTAGAACTATAAAAAAAGCCATAATCTTCATAAGTTTAAAAAAAAATGAGGAAACCATACCAGAGATCAACAAGCTGGAGTGAAACAGACACTTCAAATTGTGCTAATTTACTTCTCAGTTCAGTTTAATTTTTAAAAATTCACAGGTCATAATAGGGCAGTAGTGTTAAATTTAAAATACATGGTGTAGATGCTTTTGTGTGTGAGAGAATATTAGTGTATTTTAAACTTTTTTTTTAAATTTGATATTTGTTCCCTGTCAAGTTCTCTGAAGATCTATGGACTGGCCTTGAATTTTTTAAGTGACTAGAGACTTTTTTTATTGGTTTTTGTCTGAAACATCCTGTAATGTTATTTTTATCACTACATTGTGTGCTATACCTATCCAGAGGTATATAAAAATAAATATATAATAGATGGCACTTCGCACTCTATCCACAGCTATTGTGGCTCTTAGTCTCTAATTGGTTGGCCACCCCTGCTTCAAGGTGACACAAGACTACTTTTAATATTTTTAAATATCAATACATTAAAAGTAGGGTTGCCAATTTTGGTTGGATGTATTCCTGAGGGTTTTATCACGTGACACAAACTTTAATTCAAACTAATCTTTAATTCCTGGAGACTACAGTACAAATTGAGGGGGGGGGGGATTGCCACTCTTCACTAAAGCCTAGGAGGCACCCAGATACTACTATAAGTGAGGTCATATCAACAAGCTGGGTGGGGAGAAAGAAAAGCACGTTGCAGTCCGGTGGGAACAGGCGTGTTTCACCCCAGGGACAGCCACTTTTCAGCAGCGGCCACCCCCTGCTGGGCTGACCTTCCAGACCCCACAGCACAGGGGGCGGGCAGAGCAGCCTGGCCGAAACCCAAACTCCCGGCGACAGGGGTCCGGCATGGTCCGCGCTTGTCTAACATACGCGGCGGGGGACCCACGGGGCAGGGCTGGGAGAGGAGCCCCTCTGCCTGTAGGCGAGGGCGGCAGCGGGGTCCGAGGCCACGGACCCCGCCTCCCGCTCGCTTTCAGCCTGAGGGGAAGGGCTGCTATTCACGGGGAGAAGGTGGCCCCGCCGGCCACGGGCCCAGCCCCCGCGCTGCCGCCGCCCCGCGCCAGCCCGTACGTGCTTGGAGGTGAGCGCGGTGATGCTCCGGATCAAGCCGCCCAGCCGCGAGGTGGCCGAGACCCGACCCAGACCCCCGCCGGGTCCGCCCGCCGGGTCGTGCTGTCCCAGCAGGCCGGGCAGCGCGCTCAGCGTCCGCTCCACCACGTCGCTCATGCCCGGCCCGCCAGCGGCGGCCTCCTGCCGCCTCACCGGAAGGGCAGGGCTTGGTCCCGCCGCCGCGCCGCACTTCCGGCTCCCCTGACTGGAAAACTTTATTGAGGCTCCCGGCGCGGACAGCGGACAGCGGACAGGGCGGGCGGGGAGAGCAGCCTAGAGCCGCGGGCAGCCCGAGGCCCCGCCCCCAGAGACGGGCTGATGCGGGACCCTCTGAGGAAAGCACCGAGCCCGGCAAGGCCTGGCCGCAGCCTCTCCCCCGCCCTCCTGGCGCCGCGCAGAGCTACGGGGCTCGGGTGGTGCCTGGCAGCCCCCGCAGGTGACAGCCTGGACCCGCTTCTCCCTCACAAGCCTCTATGGGTCCAGCCCAGCGTGCGGGCACCGGGTAGGAGTCCGCCCCTGGCGCCGCGGCCGGGGGGTGACAACTCTGGCTTCTCCCTAGGGCCCATGTCTGAGCCGGAGGGGAGGCCTGGAGACTTGGATTCCCCCCCGCCCAGCGGGCTTACGGGGCCCAGCAAGTGGACATGGGCCAAATGGCCAAGCTGAGTGGTGTGGGGGAGCAGAGCTGCCCATCTGCTAGTCACCTCCCAGCGGGTGCCACTCAGCACCCTTGGGGAGTGACAACGCCCAGTTCCTTGACAGGCTTCATCGCCTCCCTTAACTCTCAAGTCCCTGCCACGCATAGCCTGCTGAACCGGAAGATGGAGCCGAAACACAGCTTTCTGAGCGGGAGCGCACAGCTGGGGGATTCAGTCTTCACTGAAGGGTCCTGGAGGCAGACAGGACTGCTCACAGGGCTTTGAGAATTAGCAAGATTTGTTTGAGGTTAAGCCATTTCACAAAATCTCAAACCCATGATGGTCCCCCATCCTGCCAACTGGAGGGAAGGAAGCAGTGTTGGGTTACGTTAATAAAATGATTGTTTCGATGTCTAAAAGCTGTGAAATTCAGTTACATACTTATATAGCCGGAACCCGACTTACGAACGAAATCCGCATTCACGAACAGTGTGGCTGTACATAAGTGAATGTAATCCGACTTACAAACAGATCGAGTTACGACCTAGTGTTTGGTACGTAACTCGTTCGTAAGTGGGGGACCGGCTGTAGGTCTTTATTCATCCCTAAAAGTCTGAAAAGAAAAAGTTATGCAGCAGAATTGAATGAATTTTCAAGTCCTATGGAAATATTTAATTGATTTTTACTATAGCTTTTTCCCCTATTAGCAGCAACAACAAAATAAATCCCCCAAAATAAGATACCCCAGTGGGGCTAATTTGTTCGCATTTTTCACAATAGCACTGAATACACTTTTCATTTGGAGATAAAAAATTGGTTTTGTGGTATCTATACTTGAAAGTAGGGATGTTAAATAGCAATTAGGAAGATAATCGAGTAGTCGATGGAATTTCCATTAACTATCTGATTAGTCTTTAAGGGGGGTTTGATGCAGCTTTGCTTTTTAAATATGGTAAGCTCACACCAGACTCTTGCTACACTTAAAAAGCAGAGCCATTGCATCTGGGACCCGGTAAGAGCTGCACCTCTGCTTTTTAAATGTAGTAAAAGCCTGGTGTGAGACAGGACTTTCGTGCCGTTTCCCCTGCTGCACCTCTGCCTCTCCAGCCCCTTGTGGAGACAGTGTTGGGTGAACCAGCTTTTAAGTGCCCCAGCACTGGCTCCTGCTCCCCCCACCCCTTGCTCCCTCTGATACAGCCTAGGCTTATTGGCTAATTGACTAGTTGCTTACATCCCTACTTGAAAATGAACTTTATATTATAATGTTTCCAGAGATATCCCAAAATTTGACTATAAAAATAATGTTTATGGAATCAATATTCTAAGTGTCTGCATGTGAAATGTATATATAGCATAAAACATGAGCTTGATCTTTCAACAGTGAAGTCAATGGAAGTTTTGTCACTGTCTTCAATGGGTACAATATGGATAAGGCTGAAAACCAGGAAGGTGGTCCCCCATCCTGCCAACTGGAGAGAAGGAAATGGTTTAGTAATTATACACTGATTCTGATTTCATAATTAAATTGAGAGATAGTAGCAATGTGTAATGAAAGAATTATTTTCTCAGTTGTGATTGCTTTCATTTGTACCATGAAAT
This sequence comes from Pelodiscus sinensis, assembly GCF_052426305.1. Taxonomy (NCBI): domain Eukaryota; kingdom Metazoa; phylum Chordata; order Testudines; family Trionychidae; genus Pelodiscus; species Pelodiscus sinensis. The sequence goes on along the minus strand of NC_143065.1, from coordinate 21,994,491 downwards.
TATTCCCTCCTGACGTGTTACCCAAGATATGCAGTAAGCATCTCCTTTATAAATAAGAATTAAGGAGAGTTTCTTTTTTTGTTGTATATTAAGGTTTGTTCTTATCCTCCATCTTGTTTTTAAATTCTGATTGATGTTTTTCTGTCAGGCTATGTCTACACTATAGGGCTGTTTCTACACTGGGCCACTTATTCTGGAAAATCAGCCGCTTTTCCGGAATAAGCTGCGAGCTGTCTACACTGGCCCTTGAATTTCCGGAAAGCAACGATGCTCTACTGTACAAAATCAGCCGCTATTCTGGAATAACTATTCTGCTCCCGCTCGAGCATAAGTCCTTATTCCGGAACACTGTTCCGGAAAAGGGCCATGTAGACAGCCCAGTAGTCTTTTCCGGAAAAAAGCCCCGATCGCGAAAATGGCAATCGGGGCTCTTTTCCGGAAAAGCACGTCTACATTGGCCACAGACGCTTTTCCGGAAAAAGGGCTTTTCCGGAAAAGCAGCCTGCCAATGTAGACGCTCCTTTTCTGGAAAAACTGAAAACGGAATAGTATTCCGTTTTAAGCATTTCCGGAAATTCATGCCAGTGTAGACACAGCCCTAGGGTTTTCTGGGATATCTCCGGGATTCAGGAAAAACTCTGTTGAGTCCAGGGAATGCGTCTGTTCTTCTGCTTTTTTAAGCGGAAGAGCAGATGCACTCTTTCGGGGAGCCCTGTATACCTCGTTCTATATGGGTCTATATGGGGCCAAATGTCGGAAAAGTCTCTTCCAGAAAAACAGTCGGAAGAAGCTATAGTGTAGACATAGCCTCAGTTTAAATGCAGACAGAGTAAGTAAAGACTGAAATATCCTACCCAAAATCTGATCTTTTTTTCTGAGAATCCCCTTTTATTAAAGCTGAAACTGTTTCTGTTACATTTCAATTTCTCTTTTGTAACACACAGGCTAAAGCTTGCCTCTTTGCTTTATTTTTTTTAACTTGGTCCAGCAATAAATATTGTGCTGAATCCTATAGCACAGTGTCATAGAATCATAGATAAGTAGGACTATAAGGGACCTCAGTAGGTCAACTAGTTAGTCTCCTACATTAAGAGAGGATGTGTATTATCTAGACCATCCCTGGCACATATTTCTGTAACCTATTCTTAAAATCTTCTGTTCTGGAGATTCCACAACCTCCTTAGCTAATTTGTTCTAGTGGAGTGATGCAACTGCTGTACCAAATAGTTGATGGAATGTGGTTGGATAGCATGTGATACAATCACTAGGGATGTGGACGACTAGTCGACTATCCAATAAGTAAATGCTTATCAGACAGTCAGCACACTAGTCAACCAGTCTCTTCCCCCCCACACACATACCCTGCTGCCTCTATCAGAAAGAGGCAGCAAGGGGTGGGAAAGAGGTGGGGTTGCTTCAAAGCAGCAGTGCCATGTGGAGCCTGCAGCCAGACCCTATGGTCCACATAGGGCTGCCTCTTTAAAATGCCACCTGCAACCTGGGGTCAGCTGGGAGTCCCACGCTGATCCTGGGCTACATGTGGCGCTGCCACTTTGAAACACCGCAGGGAGAACAAGGCCAGTGGAGTACTGCTTGGCAGTGCTCCCTGCAGCACTTTCACCTTTGAAGTAAAAGGTGGAGGTACAATTTGCATTAGCTATTTGATCAGCCAATTAATCTAAATTTAACATCCCTAACAATCACATCAATGTAAAAGAGATTACCAGTGACATGAAGCTACCCTAAAGCCTCTTAGCCACCTTCTCCTGCTTGCAAAGCGGGTGTAGCTCGAAGAAAGCATGTGCCCATTTCTGTTGTGGTTTTAGCACCTTAGAAGAATTTGGCATGAGTGAAAGCAGTCCTCATGCCAAGCTCTTCTTAGGAGCTAAAACCACAACAGAAATTGACACACAGGATATCACCTAAAGTCCCCAGGTAAAACCCCTCCTACACATCATTGACAGTCTACAACCTATCCTGGAAAACGATGCCTCATTCTCCCAGATCTTGGTAGACAGGCCAGTCTTTATCTGCAGATAGCCCTCCAACCTGAAGCAAATACTCCCCATCAGCCACATACCAAGCCACAGAAACACTTACCCAGGAACCTATCTCTACAACCCAATTGCCAACTCTGTCCACCTATCTATACAAGTAACACCATCAAAGGACCAAACCACATAAGCCAGACCATCAGGGGCTCATCCACCTGCATATCCACAATCGTGATATATGCTATCATGTGTCAGCAATGCCCTTCTGCTATGGCCAAACCAGACAATCTCTGTACCAAAAGATAAATGAACACAAATCAGACATCAAGAAAGGTAAGGCTGTCTCTACATTGGCACCATTTTCCGGAAATGCTTAAAACGGAATAGTTTTCCGTTGTAAGTATTTCCGGAAAAAGCGCGTCTACATTGGCAGGATGCTTTTCCGGAAAAGCACTTTTTCCGGAAAAGCGTCTGTGGCCAATGTAGATGTGCTTTTCTGGAAAAAAGCCCCGATCGCCATTTTCGCGATCGGGGCTTTTTTCCGGAAAAGACTACTGGGCTGTCTACACTGGCCCTTTTCTGGAATAGTTTTTCCGGAAAAGGACTTTTGCCCGAACGGGAGCAGCATAGTTTTTCCGGAAAAGCACTGACAATTTTACAGTAGATCATCATTGCTTTTCCGGAAAAGCAAGCGGCCAGTGTAGACAGCTTTCATGTTATTCCGGAAAAGCGGCCCAGTGTAGACACAGCCTAGGAGAACACTTTAACTTCCCTGGACATTCAGTAATGGATTTAAAAGTAGTCATCCTCCTACAAAAAAACCCTTCAAAATGAGATTACAAAGGGGAACAACAGAACTGCAATTCATTTGCAAATTCAATACAATCAAATTAGGATTGACTAAGGATTTAGATTGATTATCTCACTACAAAGACAATTTCCCCTTTCTTGGTATTCACACCTCTTCAGCTGCTGTGAGTGATCCACATCCACTCGGACTAACTTGGCCTCATTAACACTGGTCCTACACTTGATAAGCAACTTCCTTCTTTTCTAAAATATATATCCATATGTTTCTGTAATTTCCTCTGTAATTTCCACTCCAATTCATCTGATGAAGTGGGTTTTATCAACAATAGCTTATGTCCTAAAAAATCTGTTAGGCTACATCTACACTGCAGGATTTTGTGCAAGGACTGTCTTGCGCAAGAGCTCATCCACACTGTCGTGTGCTTTTGCGCAAGACATGTGCTTTTGTGCAAGAGTGTCTATGGCAGTGTGGACACTCTTTTGCGCAAGAAAGCTCTGATGGCCATTTTAGCCATCTTAGCTTTTTCTTGCACAAGAAACCCCTGTTGCCTGTCCACGCTGCCTTCTTGTGCAAGAGCGTTTGTGCAAGAGGGTTTATTCTTTGTGGGGAGACAAATAACTTGCACAAGAAGCCCTCTTTTCTGACGCTTTACTGTAAATTTACTTGCACAAGGACGCATGTGCAGTGTAGATGCGCAATTGTTCTTGCGCAAAAAGCCTGCAGTGTAGATGTAGCCTTAGACTGCATCTAGACTGGCATGATTTTGTGCAAATACTTTTAACGGAAAAGTTTTTCCGTTAAAAGTATTTGCACAAGAGAGTGTTTATACTGGCATGTGCCTTTGCGCAAAAGATTTGCTTTTGCGCAAAAGCATCCGTGCCAGTGTAGACACTCTCTTGTGCAAGAAAGCTCGGATGGCTATTTTAGCCATCAGGCTTTCTCACCCAAGAAATTAACTTGGCTGTCTACACTGGCCCTCTTACGCAAGAGGGATTATCCCTGGAGCGGGAGCGTCGGAATATTTGCACAAGAACCATTGATTTTGTACAGTACAAAGTCAGTGTTCTTGCGTAAATACTCATGGCCAGTGTAGACAGGAAGCAAGATTTTGCACAAAAGCAGATGCTTTTGTGCAAAAACTTGCCAGTCTAGACACGCCCTTAGTGTTTAAGGTGCCACAGAATTCCTCATTATTGTTACAGTATTTATATATTTATATTACCATAGGAGTCCTGTTCATGCATCAGGACGCCATTTTGCTAGTTGCAGTACCAATGCAGAACAAAAAGACAGTCCTTACTGCGAAGTGCTTACAATCTTAAGTATGGGAGAAGAACATCAGCTGGATGGAGGCATCTGGGGGAGTAAAAGGAAACAAAGAGGCAGTCTTGATAAGCATGACAGGCTGTGGTTTCAATACACAGACAACTTAGCTGTTTTCAATTATTTGGAGGCATCATGGCAAAGAAAAGCCTTAACAAGTATAAAAAGGTAGTTTTATAAAGGTTTGTTTCAGGCATGAAGGCCAGCATGAAAGAAAAAATAAAGGTCCTTGTCTGAGAATTTAGAAAGTAGGTTGTGGATGCTGTCATCATGAGCTGGTCAGAGGCAGGAGTTGACATCTCAACAGTAAGGCTACGTCTAGACTGCAAGCCTCTTTCGAAAGAGGCTTTTTCGAAAGATACTTTCGAAAAAGCCTCTTTCGAGAAAGAGTGTCTCGACTGCAAGCAGTATTTTCAAAAAAGCAAGCCGCTTTTTTGAAAGAGAGCACCCAGGCAGTCTGGATGTTCTCTCTTGAAAAAGCCCTGTTTGCATTCAAGAACACCTTTTTTTGAAAGAGCACTTTCGAAAAAAGGCGTTCTTCCTCGTGAAATGAGGAGTACCACCGTTGAAAGAAAAGCTGCGTTCTTTCGATTTAATTTCAAAAGAACGTGGCTGTAGTCTAGACGCAGGTGAAGTTTTTTCGAAAAAAGGCTACTTTTTTCGAAAAAACCCTGCAGTCTAGACACAGCCTAACTGAGAATAAGTATGATGGAGATAGGTTGTAAAAGGCCTTGAACATGGAAGACAAGTTGCTTATGTTTGTTGTAATAGAGGAGGAGGACCTGATGGAGGGATACAAAGAGGGGGTGACATAGTCAAAGTGCCTGGTTGTGAAAATGATCTTCACAGCAGCATTCTGAATAGATATGAGCAGAGCAAGATTGTTTTGTCAAGGCAAGAGTGAAGGATGGTACAGTAACAGAGATGCAAGATATGAGAACCTTGAGTTTTAGTGGGTGGATAGGAAAGGCCATATTTTTGAAAAGTTATGCAGGAAGAATTAGCAAGATTTAGGAATATACTGGATGTGAGAAACTAGAGAGAGGTCCAAGTACAAGATGATGCCCAGAAGTGCATCTAATTCCTATCACTATTTCCATTGTTCTCAATAGTATTCATACAATAAGAGTTTGCAGAAAGCAGTGCTTGGGTGTTACTTCTGGGTTTTATTCCACTTTTAAACTAAACCTAGGATTTCTTATCTATGAAAAATAATATTTGTGATAAAGTGAAAACTCTGAAATTTGTGTGTCTAGGCCGTGCAATATTACGACTTTTCAAAATAGTATTCCTTTTATATGGTCACATTTTGACAACAAGTGCTAAAGGCAAAAGCTTTATTGTCCTCAGCAGCTTGACACCTAGAAAGATTCATCCTGATTTCACTGTCAGTCACTTTGTCAGTCACTTCAGAATTTGGCTACACCTCAGAACTGCCCTGAAACACAGTGACTTTCAATGCCTCTACACAGAAGGAGACTTTAACAGATGATACTAAGGGTGGATCATAACATGCATCATCAAGACAGCAATGGTAGATATATGAGGAAGAGGGGACCACAGTGGCTACCTGACAACTTTATTCGAGATTTCATCCCTTAAAGGCAAATGCATTGTTTGTCTTTTCATCTCTATCAGATCTCTGAGATCAGGCATTTCTAGGCCAGGTGTGACAGGGTGTTTGCCCTGCACTGGCCCTTTAAGAGCAAACCCCGGCCCGAAGCAGGGTCTGGGAATTTGGCCCCAGCAGAGGCCATGTTAGATGATTGGGGCCCAGCTGGGAACCATATAAAATGATGGGCTGCTACTCGTGTGAAGGGGGGCAGTGAGAGCCTGGCTGCTAGGGGAGGAGGAGATTTCCTAGAGCCGAGCCGAGCCCTGGCCAAGCAAACCCCCAGACTGCAGGGCCTGGAGTAAGGCCCGCTGAGGAAACAACAACAACTTCCCCCGGAAGGGGGGGCTCAGAGACTGATGTGGGCACTGCCGGAGGGCAGTGTCCTGAAGAGGACGCCACGGCCTGAAAGAAAAGGGGGAAACACTGCCAGAGGGAAGGTCCCCTGACACCGGAAGGAGCTAATTCCATGGACAGACTGCCGGGGGTGCTATGGTTGGTGAGTGAACCCCCTCACAACAGGTATAATGGGATTTTCCACCAATTGCTACATGCTATGTTCACATAATCCTTGATTTATTTTTGAACACATGTGAAAGATTTTTCCTGTTGTTGAACAGTAAATAAGGGAGAATCCTAGTCCCACTGAAATCAGTGAGAATCAGTCAACTTACCCATATTAGCAGGCTCTCCATTTTGCTATGATTGAATGCCTACTTCAATTTAAATATAGACATAAAACTAAAAGTGTATATATGATTTTCTCAAGTTCTTTTTTGGATTGAAATATCCCCATATTTAATTTCAACACAAGGACTAATCGTTTTCATAGAGTTAGCAAACTGTGTCAACCACTTTTGAATTATATACTGTAATTGCAAAGACAAATAATTTTCCTTATATGTCTGATAAAAACATTTTAGTTGAAGATAAAAACTTTAAATTGCTTGTTTTGTTGATTGTCCAAGAGATGTAAGAAGCAAGCCAACTAGGAAGAAACTCAAGTCTACAGTCTGAAAATTAAAACATTTAAAGTTGGCAATTTCGTGAATATGTATTAAAAGATTTCTAATTGTGTTTGATGTTTTTAAGGTCTACATTTGTTAGGAACAACACAGTTGAGAATAGCCCTGTTAAAGACATCCTATTGTATGGCTAAAGTAGGCAAATCATCTAAGCTTTCTATACCAGATATCTTCAGTTCCACAATGATAAATATTCTCTTAGGGTGCGGCTAGACCGTTGGGGGGGGGGGGAAAACTCCACCACATCCAGGAAACGCGTTTGCTCTTCCACTTTTTTTGTGTGTGTGTATGTGGAAGAGCCAACGTGCTTTTTCAGAAGCCCCTGTGTTCCTTGTTCTACGAGGAAGAAGGGGGCTTTTGAAAGAGTGGGGGTTTTTTTCCGACATTTGGCCCGGTCTAGACAGGCCAAATGTCAGAAAAGCTTCTTCTGACAAAAGAACTGGAAAAAGGTATTCAAAATGTGGAGGGCATTTTGTGTACCTGTTTTTGACAAAAACTAGCTGTACCCTTAGGGAGCATCTACAAAGCAGGGCTTAGCTCGAAATAAGCTGTGCAAATTGAGATACATCAATTGCATAGCTTATTTTGAAATAGGGAGCATCTACGTAGCACTTATTTTGAAACAGAGCACTCTTCCTCCGACTTCCCTTACTCCTTATACAATGAGGGTTACAGGAATCAGAGTAAGAAGTCCTCCAGCTTGACAGTATTTTGACATTATTTTGAAATAACTGCCTGCTGCGTAGATGCGGACTAAGTTATTTTGAAATAACGCTAGTTATTTCAAAATAATGTTGCTGCGTAGACATACCCTTAGTGAAGATGATGGAATTTGCATAGGCTCTGAGGGATGATTAGCAATTTTATTTATTATTTTATTGTGATAGCACCTATAGGCCCTAGCCCCACTGTAAAATATAACAAAGACAATCACTATCATGAAGAATATACAATCAAGGCCTCAATTCTGCAAAGATTTACATAATGATTAACTTGGTATGCAGTGAATAGTTTCATTGAAGTCAACAGAACTACTTGCCATGCACATATATAAGTATTTGTAGTGTCAGGGACCAAGATACATATTATGTGGCTTACAATTGCTGTTAAGGATGACCAGTTTGGTACAGGCAGTCCCCGGGTTACGTACAAAATAGGGACTGTAGGTTTGTTCTTAAGTTGAATCTGTATGTAAGTCGGAACTGGCGTCCAGATTCAGCCGCTGCTGAAACTGATCAGTTTCAACAGCGGCTGAATCTGGAGGCCAGTTCTGACTTACATACAGATTCAACTTAAGAACCCCAGGCATCCCCAAGTCAGCTGCTGCTGAAACTGATCAGCGGCTGATTCCAGGAAGCCCGGGGCAGGGGCTTCCTGTAGTCAGCCACTGGTCAGTTTCAGCAGCTGCTGACTTGGAGACACCTGGGGCACAGCAGCTGGGGTGCTGCTGGGTTGGTCCAGTGGCGCCCAGAGCGGCGCTACGGGACCAACCGGCAGCGCCCCAGCTGCTGTACCACAGGCGTCCGGAGCAAAGCCGCGGAGCACGGGGGCAGCGGGACAGCCCAGATGCGCCGTGGCTATCCTGCTGCCCTCGGGCTCCGTGGCTTTGCTCTGCTCTGCTCCCCGTCCCCCTGGTCTGCAGACCAGGGGGACGGGGAGCAAAGCGGCGGAACACGCGGGCAGCGGACAGCCCAGACACGTCTGGGCTGTCCGCTGGCCGCGTGCTCTGCGGCTTTGCTCTGCTCTGCTCCCCGTCCCCCTGGTCTACAGACCAGGGGGACGGGGAGCAAAGCAGAGCAAAGCGGCGGAACACGCAGGCAGCGGACAGCCCAGATGCTGCCTGCGTGTTCCGCCGCTTTGCTTCCTCTCCCTGGTCTGCTGGAGACCAGGGAGAGGGAGGGCCCCGTTCGTAACTGCGGATCTGACGTAAGTCGGATCCGCGTAACTCGGGGACTGCCTGTACTTCTATTATGATTATTCACATTGGCTAACAACTCTTTTTTTCTAGCAATAATTTTCCTTTAAATAACAAAGATGCTTACTGCAGAAATTTAACATTAATACAACATTAAGGTAGAAAAAACAAAACACAAAATAAAGTTGCTTTCCCATAGCATAAAGATGCAATGTTGCATTCATGTAATATATTCCGTTCCTGCTTTTCTTGTAAATTGTAAACTTGAAGTGTTTCCAAAACATTATATTCCAAAACATAACTGTAAAAATAACATTGATGGTATCAGTGCTCTCAATGGCTGCATGTCAAATGTATTCACTTTACCATTAAAGAATTGGAAATTTTTAATTGGTGTTCCTGTAAATTCATCCCAGCATTGACAGAAATTGTGTGCTTTCTGGCTCATTTGTCATTACCAGTAATACACAATTTTACAACAGACGTTTATTTGATAATGCATGAGCCAAAATAGAATACCACACATGCATTTTTCCTGTCTGTGTGTGCAATATAAAGAGGAATAGGAAGTAGTAAAAACTATTTTTGTCTATAAAACAAATAGATTATTCCAAATAACGCCACAGATATACTGGAAAAAATAGAATTTCTTTTACCAGGTTACTATTCGCACAATGATAATCCTTGTAAATTTGATGTTTATTAGTGTATATTGTGTTTTTAACTGTTGTAGTGCATGCTTGTTGTTAGTGTATCAGTAATATATATTTGGACAAATGTTCAGAAATAGTCCTGTAGTATTGTGGGTGTACTTTGTACCTCCAAGTGAAAATGGAAAATTTTTCATTGTAAGGGAAATCTGATTGCTGCTGTAAATTAAATGGATAATGCTGCATATTTTCTTTTGGAAACTACCAGTTATATCCAGTTGCTTATTCTGTGTGACCTTAAATTGGAGGCAGCTTTTGTTTAACCTATTTTTCCTGCATCATTGCCAATGGTAAAGCAGCCTCACCAGTGGTAGTAATAGTGCGAGACATAATGTCGCTAAGACTCCACTGATGTCCAGTGTGTTTAACTGAATATCATTTGACTTCCTTTGAGCAGGATGCAGGGAATCCTATGTACATAAGAGCTTTCATCATTGCTAGCACTATTCTATAAAAATTGTATGGAGGAGAGATGGTTATTAATCCAGTGTGACTTCTATATAAATATAGATCAATACACAGATATAAGGATAGGTACAAAACTGAGACATTATTTGCATTTCTATGAATATTAACTACTATTAACTATGGTTTGTAACCTATCCTTTAAATCAGCTTCTGTACCCAATTACTGGAAGATAGCTAATGTAACGCCAATATTTAAAAAGGCCTCTAGAGGTGATTCTGGCAATTACAGATTGGTAAGTCTAACATCAGTACTGGGCAAATTAGTTGAAACAATAGTAAAGAATAAAATTGTCAGACACATAGAAGAACATAATTTGTTGGGCAAAAGTCAGCATGGTTTCTGTAAAGGGAAATCATGTCTTACTTATCTATTAGAGTTCTTTGAAGGGGTCAACAAACATGTGGACAAGGGGGATCCAGTAGATATAATGTACTTAGATTTCTAAAAAGTCTTTCCCAAGGTCCCTCCCCAAAGGCTCTTATGTAAATTAAGTTTTCATGGGATAAGAGGGAAGATCCTTTCATGGACTGAGAACTGGTTAAAATACAGGAAACAAAGGTTCTTCTTCGAGTGGCCCCGTGGGTGCTCCACTCCAGGTGTCGGGTCCCATCCCGGCACCGCGAATCGGAGAGCTATCAGAGCCGTGGTCTGCCAGACCGCGCATGCGTGGCTGCCCGAGGCGGTGTTTGCGCCTTTGATGTCTTGTGCGCGGTCCGGCTTGCTCAGTTCCCCTCAGCCGCCCTCGGTCGCGGACGAGAGCTCCTTCTTGTCAGTTTCATTTCCAACGGTTTTCTCCCAGAGTCTTCACATTTGGTAATTAGTTCAGAACTCTTCCTTCCTTACTTTTGCGTTAAATTGACCAGTTCTACACCAAAAAAAAGAACAGTTTTTCTACAGACTTTGGACAGTTTCTGCAGCGGCCTGAGGGGGACGTGCGTAGGAGAGATTGTACGTGTCAATTTCTCTCTCCCCACTACTTCAGTATGCCGGCGTCCCCCGGTTTTAAAAAATGCTCAGTTTGCCGAGAATCCATGCTGGCATCCGACGGGCATGATTCCTGCGTCAGGTGCTTGGGTGAGACGCATGTCCCCCAAAAATGCATCCACTGCAGCAAACTGACGGCGAGGGCTCGAAAGGATCGGGACTTGCGCCTGAAGCTGATCCTTTATGGAAAGGCGCTAGAGTCTGATGCCATCCCTGCCTCGGGCACAGCAGCCCAGCAACAGCGGGCAACGTCTCCTGGGACAGCCGTTACAAAAAAGACTAAGGCGTCCCCAGCTCGATCGTTGCCAGACACCACCAAAATGAGATGCCCTGACGAGGCATCTGGGTCAGCAGCCCCAGGGCAGAAACGGGCTCCTGGACAGACGAGACCGGCACCGGCTCCAAAAACCGCGCAGAAGCCGGCATCGGCAGGAGCGCGAAAGCCGGCACCGCCAACTGCCGACCAAGCGGCACCGGCGGCGGCGATTTTAAACCCCTCGGTGCCGACCCGCCAAGTCTCTCAGGCGGCACCGTGGCCTCATCCTCAGCACTGTCAACGCTGCCCCCATGTGGCGATACAGAGGCACTACAGCCGCGTGTGGCACTGAGCTCTCCACCAGCAGAAGAAATTGACAAGGCTTCACTGCCTTGCAAAGCTGCAGAGAAAGAAACTTACAGGGCGCTTTCCCCATCGCCTACTTTCTCTCCAGGACCGTCTCCTTCTCCACCCAGGTACCGAAGGCACCGGGACTATAGCCTTTCTCCATCTTATCAAGTGCTTAGAGGACCTTCCCATGGGGACACGGTCTATATAGAAACAAGACGTTCTCGCTCCCCAAGGGGGTCATCAAGGCATAGATCACCTAGGCAGTCGCCACGGTGGATCTACTACATCCGCAGTTCAGGATCCTCCAGATACTCCTCACCAGCACGGTCTGACCGTTACTATGGGCGCTACCATAGGGCTGAATATGATCGCCCCCACCCTGGTCACGCTACTCTATCTTATAGGGGTTCTTCATGTACTCGTCTATCACCCAGTGCGCAGCACTTACCAGAGCGTCCACAAAGATTGTTTTCATCGCCTCCATCAGAAAACTTACCCATCCATCAGGATCACTCAGAACCAGAAGAGGGCTAACTGTCCGAGACAGAAGATCCTCAGCCACACATTTCTCCAGCTGACTGTTCCTCGTTGTCACCGGATGAAGCAATGATTCCAGATGACGCCTCTCCCTTGGATGACCTGAAGCAGTTCCAGGACCTATTCAAAAGGGTTGCAAGCACACAGGAAATACAGTTAACAGACGTTCCCAGGAAGAAACATTGTCTCTTGAAGAATTTGCAGCAGCAACAACGGGCAAGAATCGCCCTCCCTATAGATGAGGCCATCATGGAAGTGGCAGACGAAATATGGCAAACCCCTACATTGGCTGCCCCAACTAGTAAGAGGGTTGATAAAGTATTTCGTACCTGCTAAAGGACTGGATTTCCTTTTCAACCACCCTCAACCCAACTCTCTTGTAGTTGATGCGGTACAGCGGAGGGCTAAGGCTCCTCAATATAAGAATACAATCCAAGACAAGGATAATAAAAAATTGGATGTGTTTGGAAGAAAGGTTTATTCTTCAGCTACGTTATTGCTATGAATCGCAACTTATACAGCCCACCTTTCTAACCACAATTTTGATAACTATTCAAAGCTTACAGAGCTACTACAATATCTACCTGATGCCAAGAAACCCTTACTGAAAGCCATAGTCCAAGAAGGATATATAGCCTGCAATACTACTTTGCAGATGTGGCCGACACAGCTGCACGGGCCACGGCTACGGGGGTAGCAATGAGGCGGTCTTCCTGGTTATCATCCGCTGGAACTCCACGGGAGCTTCAGAATAAAGTAGAAGATCTACCCTTTGATAAACAGAAGCTCTTCGCTAGTAACACCGAAGTTTTTCATTCTGGCAAAGACTCCCATACTACTTTACGTACCTTGGGAATGTACACACCTCCCTATAAACGTAAACGTTACTATCCTTACCAACGGAGGTACGATTATGCATTCAATAAGAATCAATCACGTCCCCAAGACAATCAGCGCTTCCGGCAGCATCCTCAATGTAAGATCTCAAATGATCCAATCAACCTGCACCTAAGCAGCAAATTTGACTTTCCCGTCGAGGACGCAAGCACGACCCCCACGTTCAACGTACCACAGGACTCTTTACACATGTTTCACCATCGATTAAAACAGTACATCCTTCACTGGTCCAGTATCACCACGGACAAGTGGGTTCTGGAGGTGGTACAATTTGGTTTCTCCATCCCCTTTCTATCCATTCCCCCCACCACTCCTCCTACCCCGTCCCTTTTTAGGGACCCCTCTCATGAACATTTGCTGAAACAGGAAGTTCAGCGCCTACTGAATATCGGTGCTATAGAGAGGGTACCAAGTCAGTTTCGGGGGAAAGGATTTTATTCCCGGTACTTCCTTACCCCAAAGAAGACAGGAGGGTGGAGACCCATTTTGGACCTACGCAAGCTAAACCGCTACCTCAGGAAACATCGCTTCAAGATGGTGACCCTAAATGCCATCATTCCGTCGTTGAACAAGGGAGACTGGTTTGCAGTCCTCGACCTGCAAGACGCCTACTTCCACATAGCGATCCATGTGGCACACAGGCGTTTTCTCCGCTTCCAGCTAAGTCAAGAACATTTCCAGTACCGAGTACTACCTTTCGGCTTGGCATGTGCACCCAGAGTTTTCACCAAAACCTTAGCGGTAGTGGCTGCCCACTTATGCAGACTGGGAGTGACAATTTTCCCATACTTGGACGATTGCCTCCTAAGAGGCCAAACATATTCAGAGGCCAATCACATGGTGACAACAGCCTCTCAGGTTTTTCACTTTCTGGGTCTACTCATAAACATGCAGAAATCCTCGCCAGAACCTACACAAGATCTGATCTTCATAGGGGTGAGGCTCGATTCGAGAACAGCGTGCGCTTATTTACCTGCCGAACGTTTCACCGCCATTCAAGATCTTGTTCACATGCTGACGTATGCTCCAACGATTCCCGTCAGAGTGCCGTTACAACTACTGGGACACATGGCTGCCTCACCTATCGTTCAAAACGCAAGGTTACATTTTCGCTGCCTTCAACTATGGCTGAGTACAGTATACACTCCGATGAAGGACAGCATTCACAAGGTGGTGGCGATACCATCACATATACAACAATCCCTACAGTGGTGGACCAAGTTGACCAATGTTATGGCGGGCATTCCTTTTCACCGTCCGCAACCGTCGAAGCAAATAACAACAGATGCGTCCCTTACTGGCTGAGGAGCGCATATGGATGACATGACGGTTCAAGGTCGCTGGTCTCCGCAGGAGATGCTCTTACATATCAACATTCTCAAGTTAAGAGCAGTACGTCATGCATGTCAGCATTTTCAGTCCCATATAAGGAACACAACCGTCAGAATCCTTACGGACAATATTGCCACCATGTATTATGTAAACAGACAGGGAGGGGCTCGATCCCGATCCCTCTGTATGGAAGCGATACACTTGTGGAACTGGTGTACCCGCATCAATACCATCCTGACAGCCACCTATTTGCCAGGTGTCCAGAATACTATTGCGGACTCACTCAGCAGGCTGTTTCCCCACGACCACAAGTGGGAACTTCGCACGGACATTCTACAGGGTATTTTCACCCAATGGAGGTTTCCCTCAATAGATCTGTTCGCTACTGCTGCCAATGCCAAGTGCCCCTATTATTGCTCCTGGGCAGGGATCGGACATCGCTCCTTGGGAGACGCTTTTCTCCACAATTGGGGAACGTCACTGCTATACGCCTTCCCCCGATCGTCCTAGTTCCCAGGATCCTGGAAAAAATCACTGTAGAAAGGGCTCGAGTAATTCTCATAGCCCCAGCTTGGCCACGGCAGCCTTGGTATTCAATACTCCACCAGATGTCCATCAGGACACCGTACACCCTTCCTCTGCTTCCGGATCTCTTGACTCAGGACAACGGCTCCCTTTCCCATCCGAAACCTGAAACATTACACCTCACGGCGTGGATGCTCGCTGAACAATCCAGAGTCAAGCAAGTATTAGTACACAGCAGAAAAGATTCCACTCGAAAGACCTACCTCGCCAAGTGGGCCAGATTTGAAACGTGGTTGTAGCAGTGATGGTAGGGATGCTTACGTCGCAGGGATATCCCAGATACTTGATTACATTTTACACCTCCACGACACGGGCCTTGCAATAGCCTCGCTGCGAGTGCACCTAGCAGCAATTAGTGCTTTTCATCAGGGTCAGGATGGGTTTTCTGTATTTGCTCATCCCATCACAAGGAGGTTCCTAAAAGGACTTACAAACCTCAACCCACCACGGCGACCACCACCACCTTCCTGGAATTTAGACTTTGTTCTGGATTCCCTGACACGCTCCCCCCTTTGAACCCTTGGCTATAATACCGTTGCAACTTCTAACCACAAAATTGCTTTTTCTGCTTGCCATTACATCAGCTCGCAGAGTGAGTGAAATAGCTGCATTCATGTCATCACCTCCTTACACGGTGTTTACTAAAGAGTCGGTAATGTTGAGACCTCATCCAGCTTTCGTTCCAAAAGTTTGTTGGGATTTTCACATCAACAAGCCAGTTGTTCTCCCCTGTTTCTATCCCAAGCCTCATGCTTCAAGGGAAGATGCACTGTTACACATGCTCGATGTGAGGAGGGCATTAGCCTTTTATATCGAAAGAACGCAACACGTTAGGAAATCGGACCGTCTAATAGTGTCATTAGCGGATCGAACCAAGGGACAACCATCACTTCCCAACGGATTGAGAGGTTAATAGTATCGTGTATTACAACCTGCTACTCCATACATAACAAACCTCTTGTGTGTGCTCCTAAGGCCCATTCTACGAGAGCAGTAGCCATGACTACAGCTTTTCTTAGAGGTGTTCCATTCTGAGACACTTGTCGAGCAGCAACATGGTCATCTCATTCTACCTTTATGAGGCATTACGCTGTAGTAAACCAATTTGCTGCCGATTCCTCTGTGGCTACGGCAGTTCTTTCGCATGTCCAAAAAACTTTAATTCCGGAGCGCTCAAGTGTTTGAGTACTGCTCCGAAGTCACCTGGAGTGGAGCACCCACGGGGCCACTCGAAGAAGAAGTTACTCACCCTGTGAAGTAATGATTGTTCTTCGAGATGTGCCCGGTGGGTGCTCCACGACCCGCCCTTCTTCCCCGCTCTGGTATTTTTCATTTTCTCGTTTCAGGGAGTGGCTGAGGAATTGAGCAAGCCGGACCGCGCACAACACATCAAAGGCGCGAACGCCGCCTCGGGCAGCCACGCATGCACGGTCCGGCGGACCACGGCTCTGATAGCTCTCTGATTTGCGGCGCCAGGACGGGACCCGACACCTGGAGTGGAGCACCCACGGGGCACATCTCGAAGAACAATCGTTACTTCACAGGGCGAGTAACTTCTTCATAGGAATAAATGGTAAATTTTCAGAATGGAGAGGGTTAACTAGAAGTGTTCCCAAAGGGTCAGTCCTAGGACCAATCCTATTCAACTTATTCATAAATGATCTGGTGAAAGGGGTAAACAGTGAGGTGGCAAAGTTTGCAGACGACACTAAACTGCTCAAGGTAGTTAAGACCAAAGTAGACTGTGAAGAACTTCAGAAAGATCTCACCAAACTAAATGACTGGGCAACAAAATGGCAAATGAAATGGAATGTGGATAAATGTAAAGTAATGCACATTGAAAAATATAACCCCAACTATACATATAATCAGGGCTTGACAAACCATGGCGAAATCCACTCGCCAGCCCTGCACCACGCATGCGCCAGACCCGCACTGCACATGTGCGCGCCACCGGTGAGCAAGGTGACTGATGAAATCTACTTGCCACAGGCGAGTAGATACATGGATTTGTTGAGTCCTGCATATAATACGATGGGGGCTAATTTAGCTAGAACTAATCAGGAAAGAGATCTTGTAGTCATCATGGATAGTTCTCTGAAGACGTCCGTGCAGTGGTAGTCAAAAAAGCAAACAGGATGTTAGGAATCTATTAAAAAAGGGATAGAGAATAAGATGGAGAATATCTTACTGCCCTTATATAAATCCATAGTAGGCCCACATCTTGAATACTGCATACAGATGTGGTCTCCTCATCTCAAAAAAGATATTTTGGCATTAGAAAAGGTTCAGAGGAGGGCAACTAAAATGATTAGAGGTTTGGAATGGGTCCCATATGAGGAGAGATTAAAGAGACTGGGACTTTTCAGCTTGGAAAAGAGGAGACTAAGGGGGATATGATAGAGGTATGTAAAATCGTGAGTGGTATGGAGAAAGTGAATAAGGAAAAATTATTTACTTGTTCACATAATATAAGAACTAGGGGCCATCAAATGAAACTAATGAGCAACAGGTTTAAAACAAATAAAAGGAAGTTCTTCTTCACACAGCACATAGTCAATCTGTGGAACTCCTTGCCTGAGGAGGTTGTGAAGGCTAGAACTATAACAGGGTTTAAACAAGAACTAGATAATCTCCATGAATTTAAGTCCATAAATGGCTATTAGCCAGTATGGGTAAGAAATGGTGTCCTTAGCCTCTGTTTGTCAGTGGGTGGAGATGGATGGCAGGAGAGAGATTGCTTGATCATTACCTGTTTGATTCACTCCTTCTGGGACACCTGGCATTGGCCACTGTTGACAGACAAGGTAGTAGGCTGGATGGACCTTTGGTCTGACCCAGTATGGCCATTCTTATGTTCTGTGGTTCTACACATTTTCCCAAGCATTTCTGTAACAATAGGTATAAGGAACTGGCTGGAGTTTGAACCATTCTACTGCATTCTCTGTTCTCAGATGTCAGAATTGCAGAAGAAATTGGGTTTTTAAGACAAATTCTGTAAGCTATCACCACTCTAACTATTGAGGTGCAGTAAGATAGACAATATTGAAATTACACCATGACCTTTTTCCCCCCAACATAAAACAGAGATGAGGAAAAATATCCCTTAGATTTCAGGAAAATTACAGTAGAGTTTTCTATACTTTCTGATTATATATGTAAATTGAAATGTATCTGGTTATTCATAATTAACCCTCTAGTTCAGTGGTAAGGAACCTCAGGCCTGAGGACTGGATGCCTGGATCTGGCCCCCAAGTCTCAGGGCTCCCTTCCCCCAGTATTGGGGAGCCTGTGCTGATACTCAGCCCCTACCCTGCTACACAAAAAAATCTAAAATCTACTAGGGTGCCCCCCTCTGGTGTGGGATGGGAATGTGGGGAGTGTCTTTCTCTTTCCAAATCAGGGCCATGTCAGTGAGGGTTTGGCTTCCTCCCCCCCCCATTTGTGTGTGGCCCCACACTGATTTTTCTGTGGCTCAGGGGCCCTCAACCCAAAAAAGGTTCCCCACCTCTGCTCTAGTTCTATTTCCTCTTTTCATTTGAGCTCCTGGTTCTTTTTTCTAAACTTCATCTGCAAAATGTGCTGCTGTTAAACTTTTGATGGTGCCCCCCTATGGAGTAAAAAGAATAATTGACGAATATGCCTGGACGGTGAGATTAAACGATGCATGAGCTGCAGAGGGGCGAATTTCACTTAAAGAGCATAAAGCTTGTAACATGCTGCTTTTCTGTGTAGTCTCCACACCAAGTCGTTCTCCCCTGGCGTGGCACGGGGATCCGAATAGCATGTTCTGAGTCTCCCTTGGGCTTTCTCCTAAAGGTTGTCCTACCAGTAAACCGTGATATTCAGTTCCATCTCAATGTAATTAGGAAAGAAAGCTGGCCCACGCTGCCCATGAATCATATGTCATGTGCATCAGTTTGATGGATATCATAAAAACGCCTCAGTCAGATTTGACCTTCTCCGTGCGGTGGGGTGGGGACGGTGACATCGGCTCTCCGGGAACGAGCTAGGCGGCGAGCTTGTTTTCCTGCAGATCAGAAAGGGAACGGAAAGTCTCTGGATTTGCATGTGAAAGGGATCTCGTTAGTCACAGCAGCAGCGCCTTCCCGGCCCTGGCCCGGAGAGCTCCATCCAGCAGGGTGAGCCAGGGCTGTGGAGCCAGGTGGTGCACGCATGCTCCTCCATCCGCAATCTCCCCTCCTCCCACCTCGTCTCCTCCCACTCCTGTCCCGAGCTCCCCGCGGGGACCAGCTCATCCATTTCTGCCAGGGAAGGGAACAAGGGCTGAACAGCACCGCACCTCGCCCTAGCTCTGCAGCCCGCCGGCTGCTTCTAGCCGCCGCAGGTTGGGAGGCTTCAGCACCACAGGACTCGGACAGCTCCCTGAGCGGCCGCCGCAGGCTGCGGCGGGGTTCGGCGCGGGGCTCAGGTTGCACACAAAGCCGGCTTGTGCAAAGCAGGGAGCCTCCTTATTCCTCAGCCTAGCTTCGCCGCGAGCCCTGCAGCCAGCCTCACCTCTCGCCAGCCGCCCCGAAGAACACAAGGATGGGTCTCAACTGGGCAACGCTGCTTCAGGTGCTGGCGCTGTTCCTGAGCCAGGTTCACGGCTTCCCTAAGCCCGAGGGCAGCAGAGGTAGGTCACGGCCTCATTATCCCTTTGCCCCGAGATGGGGAAAGTTTTCCATGGAAGCAGGGAGGAAGAGTTAAAACTTTGCTCTCTTAGCTAAACAGGATTAGGTCCCAAGGAATCAACACACTGAGGGCGGGGGGGGGGGGGGGTAATTAAAACGGAAATTAGGCACAGGAGTGGGGATCGGCTCTAAAATGACGTTTTGTTCTTTTCCAAGGGCTGTTTTATCTATCCAACTCTCTCTTTTTCTGTGGTAGTGTTCTGCATGTCATAGATCTTTTAATCTCTTGATTATGCCAATCCGATTATGCTATTACTATTTTAGTCAAGGTCTTACACAAGTTGTTAAAGTGTGTGTGTGGGGGGGGGGGGGTCTGATCAGAGAGCACAAGGTTTGTTCAGTATGTAGAGCTTTCTCTTCTCGGGGGGAAAGTATACCCTCTTCCCCAAATTTAAATGTTTGGTTTATTCCCTCTTCTTTTTATTTTCATAAGAATTTATATTTTACATCAATTTTCAATTCATGTGTTTTTAAGGGGGGGAAACTACAATTCATTTTTATTATACTGCCTCTGTGTGTACAACACTTACTGTAACTGAGTGTGTATGTGTATTCATTCTAGATAAAGGTCTATACAACAGAGAATTAAGTGAGGAGAGACCACTGGAGGAACAGGTAAATAAAATGAAAAAAAAAGATCCAAATGCTGTTTGAGATTTTAAATCTAGTAAATATAATTTGGTGAGCTTTCAGCTGTGCGACTGATGACAATCTCGACAGCTGAACAAAAACTCTAAGACTATAATGAATACTGTAGCCGTTGGTGAAATGTCTTAGAGTTTCAGTAGTTCCTAAGTATTAATCATGAGCTAAACCAAAATTTTACTAGTCTAGATGCCATCAGCTCCAACTGCACAAGTCTTTTTGCATCCAAATTCACACTGAAGTCAGGCAGGATCAGCATCCATCTACAGCTCTGCAATATGTTACAACTTTCCATTAAGAGTTTCTTTAACCCAAAGATACAATGCTACAAAAACAAAACAACTCACCACAACCCATCAACAACCCTAAGGGCTTGATCATACTTATGCAAACTTATACCTAACTCTAGAATAAAGAATACAGGTCAGGCCATAAGGCTTTTCCAGAATAAAATCAGAAAATAAATTGTACAGTGTATAATTGAATAAAGAATGTGTGCTTACAACGTACTTATTGTTCCTATCTTGGATTTGTTCTCACATACCAGATTGCTGAAGCTGGGGCAGGCAAAATCAGGAAAACAGTCCCTACAGGTAAAACATGGACTCTATTAATTATAGTCATCTGCATAGTACAGTATTGTGAGGGTTAAAAATATGACATGTGTTAATACATTTTCCAGAAAATAACCCAGAGTTCAGAAATTATTCCTTTACTGATGACTTGAACCTGCTAAAGTCAGTAGCAGGAAAAGAAAGGAATGAAAAGGAGAGTGAATCAATAAGAAGTTCCCTATATGATCATCAACAACCAGCCCCTGATGATGCAGACTCCACCAAGAACCGAAGGCTGGTAGATGACTATGACTCCACTAAAAGTGGACTGGATTATAAGTTTCAAGGTATTTCATAATGATCTTTTCCTAAACTCATAGGTTTGATTTTTCATGCAAGTTATTGCAATTATGAATCATACAAAATTACTTATCTAAAAATGCACAATACTCATCAGTCGTCTATAAATTTGTTATTGTCAATTTTGTTAGAAACTTACCACATCAGAAGTACAGCTTGATAGACAAGCACAAAAAATTTCACGGTTGTTGGCAATAATCACAGACAACTTCCACAGATCTGATCCAAATGTGTAATCTGCATATTTTTAGAGCCTTCACATTCAGGTACAGGAGTACCCTAATGATAAACCTCATAAATTATATACTTAAATTAGAAAAAAGAAAGCACATTTAATGTATTTAGGAATATAGTGCTATTTTGCATACCTGTTTATTTCAGATATTAAGTCGTTTATTCAGCACATTTGTTATTTCTTCACATAGCAAATAAGGAAAAATTATTTAGGACCAGATTATGTCTGCTTTACTCACAGAAGTAGTTCATTTACTTCAATGGTTTAAGTCCTGTGAGTAAGTTAAGCAGCATTTGGCTCGAGGTGTTTTATATTTACATCAAAACATTTTGGTCATGGGTCAAAGTCTGCACATCATATTCTCTGTTGTATTGGCTTAGAATGACATGATTTGCATAAGGAAGGGCTGCAGGATCGACGTTTTGATTTGCTGAAATCCAAACAGGAAAAAGTAACGTTATGACCTGTGTTGTTCTACAAAGCCACATGATTAAAATAAATACCAACAACACGAGCACATACGGGAGCAATGTTATATTATTTTTAAGTACTTTTCTACAAACAGCAATTGAATAGATTTCCCTGTGTTTATTGGTGCTCATTGCAAAGCTTCAGCCAGAGAAAGGCATTTTTCAAAAGAAGGTAAGCACTTGTGCATTAAGACCATTGTGTTATTGACGTAATGCTTTACAGAAAATTGTAGCAAAGTATAATTGTAACCTTCCTTCAGCATTTGGAGACAAGTGGGTATTTGTGTGGAAAGGAGAAAGCAACGTACAGATATTTTTAATATATATTCGAATCAAATAAAATAGAGATGTTCAGTGAATAGCTAAATCGTAATCCTTTTAGATGATCCAGATGGCCTTCATCAGTTAGATGGTACTCCCTTAACTGCTGAAGACATCGTCCAGAAGATTGCCACAAGAATTTATGAGG
Source organism: Pelodiscus sinensis (assembly GCF_052426305.1). NCBI lineage: Eukaryota > Metazoa > Chordata > Testudines > Trionychidae > Pelodiscus > Pelodiscus sinensis. The sequence continues at coordinate 21,972,263 of NC_143065.1, read as the reverse complement.
AAAATGATAGAGGTGTATTTGACAAAATTGTCTCAAAGCTTCTAAATCTGGGTCTAGTAAGTTTCCTATTATCATTTCCTTTAGCTATTTTATCAGTTTATTTTCCCTTCCTTATTTTTTTAAGTGGGGCTGAATGCAATGTCTGTGCATCTGAAAAGTTATTTGTACTGGCTTGAATCAGGATGTGTGAGTGAGGCTATAAGCAAGCTTCTCAACTCAATTGTGCCACTGCACATCAATCTTACTGTGCAGTAACCCAGCTGTTCCAGTACTGAGCTTTGCTATGAAAGATGCCAGGTTATAGGATGGTTTTATGGTGTGAAAATAAAAGTCCACTGACAACAAGGAGAGCAGCACACTCATTTTTATTTCACTTTTTGTTTTCATTGAATTCTTTTGTACTGTCAAGTGCCTTGTGATTTTTGTCAACTATAGGTCAAATTCTCAAGTGGTGTAAATCCGCATGGCTTCAATAACACTACCGTGATTTACACCAGCTGAGGATCTGACCGAATAAGTGCTGCTTTTTTTGTTGATTTATGCTATAAAATGGATTCGATTGTAGGTCTCAAAGGATGATAGTTTTATTCTACTGCTCTACCCAGTCCTTATGTCTTAGTCTAATAGTACTATTATCTACCCTATTAATCCTGCAGTTGCTGCATGCTGAACTCCCATTGATTTCAGTGGAAGATCTGTGTGGGCAGTTGCAGGACTCAGAGCAGGCTCAAAAAATAGTTAAGATTTAACATAAAAGAACAAATGCACTTCACCGGAGCTGTGGACAATGGATTTTATTTTCCATCTTTACGTAACAGTATAGTATCAAATATGTATTCTCTCTTAATAGCATCTACAGGCTATAGTCAGCTCAGTGACCCATTGTGCTAGGCACTGAACTGATATATAGTGAAAAGCAGTCCTTTATGTAGTGGGAAAAAATCTGTGTAGGTTTTAAACTTAATTTGACTACATTCAGTCTTGAAGCAAGCTAGCTAAGCAATGGAGTAACTAACATAAGATCAGTTTATAAAATTCAATTTTCAAATTACACATTAAATTTAAGAAAAAAACAAATCCTTTATTAAATTAACAGATCACAGAGAGCCAGGCCTATACATTAGAGGATGAAGTGGCGGGGGTTTTACAACAGTTAATTGCTAATGAAGCAAAAGATCGTGAGAAGGAGTCTGAAGATCTTGATTATCCTCCAAGCAGAACAGACAGTGATACAGAAGAAAAGCAGGAGAAAAAAATGGTAATTGTTGATAGCTAATCATTTCAACTCATTTACCAAATAGTCTGAGAAGACCAATATGCTGTTCTATGCTTTAGGGAATAATTAGTTCAATTTGGAAATGATAAAAAAATGTAAATGCCAGCAGCTGGAAAATATGAGCAGTGTATTACATAAAAGTTTATAACAAGATCCTAAATTGGAATAACTGAGTAACTCATTGACCTTCTAATTACAGAAATGCTGGTGCTAGTTGAGACACAGCAAAAAATGATGTTGTTTCTTGGTCTTTTAATGGTATTATCTGTAGACTTATATAAATATATATATATTTACTTTTCAATGTTGTTTGTGGAGACACCGAACACTGCTGATCAAGTTGGTGTTATGAATGGAGAAATTGATGATACCTTGGATAACACATGGCCCTCCTCCAGTGTCTTGGAAAGAAGAAATGAGCTACCTTCTGAGGATAATTTTGAGGATCTCCAGTATTTCCCAAACTTTTATGGACTGCTAAAAAGTCTTAACTCAGGTGAGCCCTATATTTTCCCTGTCTTGTGTTCATAGAAATATTTAGTAAGGAATACTGGAAAAGCTGGATACAGAGGATTCCCCCATTTTCTTCCTCTTAGCCTGAAGCCTTTAACTTCAAATTCCCATGTTTTAAGGACTTTCCTTAAAATGAGGAGGCCTGCATGCCTTTCCATCAGTATTCTCTGTAAGCCTGTGGTTCTCAGCCTGCGGTTCATGGATTACACTCGTGGTCCATGGTGACTTTTTGGGGGGTCCACAGGAACATTGTCCAAAGTCACACGGCGTGAGCAGGTGCCACCATTAGACTGTTTTACGCCGTGTTCACAAGCATGCAGCACGTCATCCATAGTGTCACCTAGGACGCAACCGCGTTGTTGCCAGTAACTTCCATCTGAGGTTCTGAGCGTCAGTGTAGCTGCCGCCATCGTGCTGAGCGGATGCTGTGTCGTTCATCTTGTGCTACATATGCCAGAGGTGGTCCACAAAAACTTTTTGATTGGCCTGGTGGTCTGTGGACTGAAACAAGTTGAGAACCACTGCTCTAAGCTGTGCCCAGAGCCTCTGACTGGGTGGGGCTGTTAATCAACTGTGAAGTGTGCTATAGCACAGCTTAGAGGGAACACTGCTTTGGATCCCATCATCCTTACATCTAGATCAGCTGGAGAGAGTGTTGTGATTAACTTTATTCACCAGGTGCAAAGTATGCTGCCTCTGTAGCCCCACCAGGCATGTGCTATGAAACCCAAGAACCTTGAATTTTTCTATTCGATTTAACCTAAAGATATTTCCAGTAATACTCTTGTCTCCTAAGCTAGGGGAGATGAAAAAAGTGACTCAGGCTACATTATCATCAACACAAGGATGGTGCAGATGAATTTGCCTTAGCCTCCCCACTCTATTCACAAACCACAGAGTTTCCTATATATTGCAGTGAAAGCCCTGAATCACTTCTTGCTATTCCGGAGTTAGGCATTATTTCGTCCCAGTTTATTATGAGCTAGGTTGTGGCACCTAGCCACAGACACTCTGTCAGCACACTCTCTGTCTCACACCCACTCTCACTCTCCACAGCCAGCAACGTTCTCTTGCTCACTCGCTCCCTCTCCCCATCGGAACCAACAACCACTTACTCTGCAGATTCCTTCTTCTGCAGGAGTTTGGATACTCCCCCAAATTTCCACAGGCAAGGAGTGGGGAGTAGGAACCAAATGCAAAGGGGATCTTTTCCTGGCACATTGGTTTTTCCTCTTCACTTTCAGTCCACAAAGCAGAGAGGGACCTGTACAGTTCAGTAGGTTGGCAAGAACAAGGAACAGGGCACTAGCCATTGCACATGGCTCTGTCATCTCTTCCTGTAGTCCACCCTGCTCCCCTGTGTCAGAGCAGGACGGGGAAGAGGCAGTGACATAATGCAGCTGCATGTTGATTTATAAACAGCAGTGTAAAAACCTGCTCACACAGCTCCTCAGTGCTACTGGACTCCCTGCCAAGAGTGGGAAAATGTTTCCACCTGTCCCTGCCTGACAGTGGACCTGATTCCTCATTGTGTGCATTAGTGACATTTTGGCATGTGGAAGGCTGTGCACATAATTGTATGGTGGTGGGTGAGTTTCATGCCACTATTCCAGAAATAGCAATGACTTGTTTGGTATATAGCCCTGACAGTATGGAACACAGAAGAATAAATAACAGAGGTAATGAGGCAAGCCAGGGGTACATATGGCAAGAGAGGAGGATAAATGCTTGCTGTGTTATATTTAGCTCTAACTTTAGCTCCCCATTTATTATAAAAAAATCACTGGCTGAGAAGCTGGCTCTTAGATGGTCAGGCTCCATCCCAACACTGAATGTGCAGATACATCGTTCACGTATATGAGTCACACCCTTGTGGCAATCCATAAAATTCTCTTGCAAAACTTTGTCTCCTTTTGTGAGCCCATGGGTCTGATATGAGTTTCCGATATACAAAGCGGCACTGGCATGTTCATGTCTTTCTCTAAAATGGGCCTTCAGAGAATTGTATTTTTTTCCAGTATTCTTCATTGGACAGTCCTGAGATATATGCTTCTTTGTCCCTGAATCTTTCAAGCATTAAGGGTATGTCTAGACTACATGGCTCCATCGACGGAGACATGTAGATGAGTTTACTAGACCTAGGAAAATGAAACGGCGATTTAAATAATTGCCACTTCATTTACATCAAAATGGCCACCACTCTGTGCTGATCAGCTGTTTGGTGGCACAGCGGGGCAGTCTGGACGCGCCGTGGTCGACAAGGGAAGCCTTTGTCAACCGTTCCAGTAAACCTCATTTCACGAGGCATACCGGAGCGGTTGACAAAGGCTTCCCTTGTTGACCACGGCACGTCCAGACTGCCCTGATGTGCTGCCAAACAGCTGATCGGTACAGAGCGGTAGCCATTTTGATGTAAATGAAGTGCTGATTATTTAAATCGCTGCTTCATTTTCCTATGTCTAGTAAACTCATCTGCATGGCTGTCGATGAAGCCATGTAGTCTAGACATACCCTAACAGAAAAGATTAGAATCCCTGAGTCCAAGTCTGAAGTTTTCCAGGGGTCCAATACATTTTTTCTAGAGTATTAAAATATATTAAATTCATGACAACTCCGGCTGCTCTATAACACAAGGAGCAGGCATTATTCCAAGCCTTTTTACAAAGGCATTAATTCTAGTCCCTCAAAATAATTTCCTATCGCAAGGAGTTTTGGCCTCAAGGTCTGCTATCCAGTTGTAGATATAAGATGTTCTTTATGATTGCTGGAGGGTAAGACCACTTCTAGATTAGATTCTAGGACATTTCAGACATGTACAATAGATCCAGTGTGCAGCTTTCATCTGATTGTACATGAGGCACCTTCCGGCCTCCAGATTGGTTTATCTTGCAGTCATTGAAAGATATACATTTCTGGTGCAAGAATAATTTTTCTACCACAATTTTTGTGCATATCTGGATGCTATTTTTATCTTGGATATATTTTCCTGTTAAGCATTTCAGGGATGTCAAAGAGTAGGTTTTGTTTGTTTTGTTATAAATCTCTCACATTTTATCAAGTGTCAGGTTCTCATGTCTTTCTCACAACCTAGCTTTGCCCACAATGGAAAATCTTCATCCAACTGCCAGATCCTATAAACCTGTGCTTGATAGACTAAAATGTTGAGGTCTGCTTCAAAGCGTGAGTGTCTTTCTATTGGCTTCAGTTAACTTTGCATCAGATCTTTAATCTCTAATCCTCTAGTCTTGTCTTGCAGAAAATGCATTTTTTAATCCGGAGCCTTTGTTACTTAAAGGAAGAGCAAGAAAGATGCTTATGATTGCTGTAGACACTGTAGCTCTGGAGATATAATTATTTACTAGTGCTTGGTCTACTACGAAAACAGAGGGATAACAGAGCCTGGGATTTAAAGTCTTTCTTTAGGTTCTGGATTACCAAGCCAAAATTGGCCCTGACTACGTTTTTCAGAAGTCATTTTAATTATACCTTATACTGTACAATACAAGAAGACTAGCAACAAGCCAATGCAGACAGCAGATACTCACTACCTAATTGCACAATATGGTAATCTACGCTATTATAAAAGAAGTGTTTGTTGCACCGTCTGTCACAGAGAACATTTGAGACGTTTCTAGGGGAAGGCAGGCCCTCAGCCCCACCTACTGCCCTGCCCCCTTCTGCTGAGGCCCTGCCCCCCCATGGGGAGGGGAAAAGTACGTGCGCACCTCCTACCACCACAGCAAAGGGGAGAGTGTATGTGTGCCCCAGTATCCCCGGAGCAGTGGGGAGGGAAGAGGACGCATGGCCTGAGTCTCCCCACTCCCAGGAGCAGCGGGGAGGGAGGAGGCCTCACAGCCTGAGCCGGCCCAGGCCTCCCCGGTCCCGGGAGCAGCGGGGAGGGAGGAGGCCATGTGTATGTTTACCATCACAACAGGACAGGTCATGCTAGTTCAAATAAAGGAATATCTTTCTGTAACCCCTTCGCCTCCTGTCACATCAGGCTGTGAACATAGTGGAACTGATGCAGTTTTGCTCTACAGTGGAAGTTGAAGGTCCGCACCCCTTCCATCTAGGGAAGTACAACTCAGAGGATCTCCTCTGTCTTGGTGCACAAAAGAGTCCTGGGAGCTAGTCTAGTGGCTAAACTTCCACTGAATGGGGCACAACAGCAGTGTAAGATGCTGCAGTCCAGAGGCTGCAGTAATAGCCACAGAGTGATTGCACTGCCACTCTCTCTTGCCCCACTTCCAACCTAGTATCCCCTACTGGGAATAGGATTTACCCTGTAGATGTTAAAAGAGAAGTTTAGGGTGTGGGGGGAGTGCTGTACAGCAAAGCCTGTCATAACTTCCATGAGGCTAACCTGTTACCTGGAGTAATGGCATCTTCTCCAGTCTTTTCTCTTCCAGCCAATATTTCCAATGTTTAGGTTAACCCTTGGTTGAAGAGTCAGTAATGTAAAGCCACCCTTCCACCCCATGCTGCCTCAATTTGCAGCCATATTTCACAGAGTTTATCCCCTTATGAATACGTAGAAATTACTCATTAGTGCAAGAAGCTTACTTTCCCTCTTTTTGTCTGTTTTCTTTGGAGTACAGGCAGTCCCCAGGTTACGTACAAGATAGGGACTGTAGGTTTGTTCTTAAGTCAAATTTGTATGTAAGTCGGAACTGGCGTCCAGATTCAGTCGCTGCTGAAACTGACCAGCGGCTGACTACAGGAAGCCCGAGGCAGAGTTGCTCTGCCCCGGGCTTCCTGGAATCAGCCGCTGATCAACCCAGCAGCGCCTCAGCTGCTCTACCCCAGGCGTCGGCGGTGAGAAAAGCGATCCCGCTGCCCGTGTCCTCCACGTCTCCCTAGTCTGCTGCCCCCCCCCCCCCCCCAGCAGACCAGGGAGACGCGGAGCAAAGCCACGGAGGACGCGGGCAGCGGGATCGCGGCGTGTCTGGGTTGTCCTGCTGCCGGCATACTCCAAGGCTTTGCTCCTCGTCTCCCTGGTCTGCTGGGGGGAGGGGGGGAGCAAAGCCGCGGAGATGCAGAGCAAAGCCGCGGAGGACCCGGGCAATGGGACAGCCCAGACGCACCGCAGTCCTGCTGCCCGCGTCCTCCACGGCTTTGCTCCGCGTCTCCCTGGTCTGCTGGGGCCCCCCTCCCAGCAGACTAGGGAGACGCGGAGCAGCTTTTTTCGCCCCGGAGGATGTGGATGGAGGGACCACGGAGCGTCTGGGTGGTTCCGCTGCCTGTGTCCTCCGGGGTGAGAAAAGCCCCGTTCGTAACTGCGGATCCGACATAAGTCGGATCCGCGTAACTCGGGGACTGCCTGTATAATCAAGGCTGGGAAGTTGAAATATAATGGACATGAGACTTGTAAAAGAACGCTCCAGGACCATGGGATTTATGCATTATTGAAACATCACACTCTTTATGTATAAATTGAGATTTTATGGTGAAAGACTTGTTCGGTTCTCAGTTATCAGAACCTTCCTATTGTTTTTTAAATGGTATTATTGAGTTGTAGCATTGAGAGCATTGCAAATTAGGGGCCTAATCTTGCCAGTCCAGGATTTCCTCTCTCATTAAAGCTAAAATGTTTTAAATGAGGCAAATCTCCTAAGACCCACATATCCATGCTAAATCCAGATAGGAAAAAACGCTAGATGACATCTCCTGCTCAGCTGCCAAGACAGTGCATTGAGTTGCAGCCAATCCCTAGCCATCAATGGAAGTAGAGTAGGTGTGGAGGCAGACTTTAGAACGATTATTTGAATAGTACTATGGAATGAGGTACAGTCAGCACAGGGAGTTATTGGTCTTATACAGGAAGACAGTCTTTTGCTTCAGCTATGTGGCCGGTAAATTTATTTTAATTAGATGTTTTTAATTCAAGTGAAGGATCCAGATGCAGCTGCAATTAGAGTGATGTATAAATGAATAAATAAATGCCATGCATGACATCCTAGATCTTGGGTTTATTTCAAGTCTGCTTAAAGAAAAAAAGCTCTTTATAGGTACAAAGACTAATGATTCAAGTTCCAAGTAATAAGCAGCTGGTTGATTTTACTGTCTTTGCTTGAGGGGAGCATGCAGGCATCACATTCTGTAGGAGTTTCAAGTAAAAGTACTAGTAAGTAAACATTTATATTCACATTGACATCAACTTTCAGAACTATTCACTGGGGGTGAAACACACCCCTGTGCAGAGTAGCACCCCTGTTCTGAGATTTCATGGGAACTAAATGCTGCATAGCTCTTATGCTACCTTTCTGCACAGGAGTGAATGTCACCATGAGAAAATAATGTAATTGTCATTGAAGATCCATCTTCCTGAAATGACTAATTACATAGACTTGAAAGTGGTAGAATATAGTTTTGTTTCCATTTAACCCACTTCGTGTCTGGCAGACAGTTTAGTGGCTCCATCTTCTGGGGCGTAAGTTTGGGAAGAGGAATAGTGCTCAAGTAGGAAGTCTCTGGGCTATCTTGCTACTGCAGGGCAGGATATATTGCCTACACTACGATAGATTCTTCCCAGAGGAATAAGAAAATGGGAGAGGTATGTGGTCCAGTGGCTAGGGAAGAAGACTGAGAGTCAGAAAACTGTCCCTGGTTTGTCACTTCATCCTAAGTTATGTCTACACTGAAGCTGTGAGTAAACTTCCAGCCCAGGTAGATGGACTCAAGCTAGTACACTGAAGATAACAGTGTGGACATGGCAGTTCTACCAGAGACATAGGCTAGTTACCCAAAATCAGACCTGGGAGTTGAGGTACTGTCCAAACTACACCCTCCCTTGCTATTTTTAGTGGGCTAGTTTGAGCCTTGCTTACATGAGTCAGTCTACCCAGGCTGGAAGGCTCATCTCCTGCTACAGCATATACACACCCTTCATTTCCTCCTCTGTAAAATAGAAATAATGATACTTGCCCTCCTTTGTAAAGTGCTTTGACACACACAGGGCAAAATCCATGTAGAAAAGCTCAGGCTAAGATTTTACAAGTATTGATGCACTGCTGCACTCGGCATCACAATGCCTAGTGGATAGTCGATGGGATTTAGATTTCTAAGTGCCTAAATAGCTTTTGAAAGTGAGATTTAGGCTCCTAAATCTTTTAGGTGTTGTGAACCTGAGCACACCAACACATAAATACCATTAAAAATCTAGGCCTAAGAGACTAGCATTATTATGGAGGTCACATGTGCTTTGGGCTGCAGAGTCCATTGTGTTTCCTGGTAAGAAGAGCCCATCTTTCCTTGTCAGATATTGGGGAGGTTCCTCTGCTGACAACCCCAAATGAAGTCATGGACAAGTGAAACTGGGTAAGGGAGCAACTTGCAGCTTTGGAGGGTAAATAACTCCCCAGAATAAGATGTGGCCTCTACAGCTTTTATAGCTCAGGGGCCTTGCAAAATTATTCTGGGCCAACTACAGAGGAATAGATTTGGGCCTGAATAGATCCCTACAGTACTTTTTTCCTCAGATTTGTAACAGTTTTGAAGAAGCAGTTCTAGTGCATAACATATAGGACAACTGTCCTCTTCACTAAGCCATTTCAGCCTTTTCTTTTCATGACAAGGACATGTTTTTATGCATGAACTTGCCAAAGATATTACAGGACTGAATGTCTCTGAGTTGGCCGTAGTTCTGACTATTTATATTTTGCTTTGTCCCTTAACATAGAGGAGACAAAAGAAAAAGAAACCCTAATAACTATCATGAAGACACTGATTGATTTTGTGAAGATGATGGTTAAATATGGAACAATCACACCAGAAGAAGGCGTTTCATATCTTGGTGAGAGCACATACTTTACTCTTTATAATAACAATTATTCATCCAAAATTCTTATACCGCTAACAGTGATAATTATATTGTCATCCCACTTGATGCCGGTCTTATTTCAGGCTTGAGCACTCAGAATATTGAGGTCTCACTTTTATGATCATTTTTTATACTAGTGTTGAATTTCATATGTTTCACTGTTTTTTCTTATGAAATGAAAGGTTATCAATCAAATGTGAATGTAGAAGCTCATTCACCATTTTACTCCATTTTGACACTGGTGTAATTTCATTCATTTCAGTGGTATTACATTGGTGAGGAATCAGGTCCTTATATTTTCCCAAAAGAAATCCTACATATCAGGACCTTTATTCTGCCATCCACAAACTCCTCTAGTAGTGTGGGTTTAATTCTGGGAACCTTGATCGTGTAAATCTCATAGCATCTGTTGAATTTGCTGCATTGTAATTTTGAGTCACAGCTCAGCAATGGACTCTGAGGCTGCTGGCTCTCAAGACCCCTTATTACCAGCCTTGGCTATGCACACTCTTTTCTTTGGAAGAGATGTTGGAATGGTATAAACTCTCCCCCAAAACCTCCTCTTTTGGCATCCACGTACTCTTGCACATTAAGCATCCATAGCCATTCAAACTGAATAGCCAGCACTGCAGGAGGAGAGCTCATCTGCATGAGCTCACCATGACCCCACCACTTTCCCAACTATCACTGATCTGGTTCTGCATAATAAAATTCTGACCTCTCAGCTAAATAAATCAACCTGTCACCAAGCCAGGATTAGCAGAGACCTTTCATGGAGTCCATTCTCTGTATGACATGGGCAGTTGCAGAAATCTTATTAATGGATCCTACTGTAATTGCATGGGTTTGTTATCAGTAACCTGGTCACAGAAGGTTCTGTAGCTCATAATGAAAATACACAGCAGGATTATTTTTGTACTCTAAATAATGTAAATCCCTGGACAAGTCTTGCACTCCTTTTTAGTGGGCTGCTAAAAGCATCATATGTTCAAACATCTGTCAGTATTGGTCCTTTACTGCATAGTCTCTATATATGTATTAAAAGTGCCACATCCAATAAAGTGATTGATATAAGCACTGTAGAGGTTTCACTATCGTCCTCGCAAATGGAGATAGTGTGACTTGTGTGCTTCTCTTAAAAGCATTATGCCAAAGCATAATGGGCTAATTTTATCTCTGATCTATCTCCACTGAAGTCAATGGAGTTACATTAGGGACACATTTAGTCTATTAATATTTAGGATATTTGTTCAAATTGGCTTTGCTTTAAGGAAATAAATACTTCAATCCTGGAAACAATTTGCCAGGATAACACAAGGGGAAAACGTCAGGGATTAGGTTAAGTGTTTTTGGTGACAACACGTTCTAGTGACTGATGTAGTCAGGTTATGCCTTGCAAATCTGTGATTTGTAGACACACACAGAGGGAGATTTTTTGTTTCATCAGAGCAATTACTGTAATGGAAAAAGCTCTTTCATAGGTCTCAAGTTGCTTCTGTGGTAATCTTTTTTTAGATTTACTGTTGATTGACTTGAGAAATGACTTTAAATTTGACCTTCATAGATTGAGCAAATATTTTCAAGAGTTCAAGGACAGAAAACATAAAAGGGAATATTAGCTTGGTAAAGTGACATAATCAGTATTATACATATAGGCTGCGTCTAGACTGGCATGATTTTGTGGAAATACTTTTCCCTTAATGGAAAAACTTTTAAGTATTTCCGCAAAAGCACGTCTAGATTGGCAAGGATGCTTTTGCGCAAAAAGTGCTTTTGCGCAAAAGTATCCGTGGCCAGTCTAGATGCGATTTTGCGCAAGAAAGCCCCGATCGCCACTTTAGCCATCGGGGCTTTTTTGCGCAGAACAATTCTTCCCTGTCTACACTGGCCCTCTTGAGCAAGTATTCTTGCACAAGAGGGCTTTTTCCTGAGCGGGAGTGTGAAAGTATTTGCGCAAGTAGCACTGATTTTGTACATTACAAAGTCAGTGCTCTTGCGCAAATTCAAGCAGCCAGTATAGACAGCTGGCAAGTTTTTGCGCAAAAGCAGCCACTTTTGCACAAAATCTTGCTGGTCTAGACGCACCCACCGACATACAAAATGATTTAATAGATATGGCTTATGTACAAATGCTATTTAGTTCAGTTTAGGTGCTATGATATGGGCTCAATAGTAAAATATAGTAAAAACACAGTAAAATATAAATATTATAAATGTTAAAAGAAAAAATTGCTTTATTAAAAAAAGCCACAGCTCTTTAATTGCTCATTCAGACAAGAATTAGCAAGCAGCATCAAATCCCATGTTGCTTGACAATGGGGGAAACAGTATCTGGGCAGATGGAAACATAGTCTCTCCCTGTTTCACTATAGCATTAAGCTGCCCAAATTACTTCTGCCTGTCTGGTGGCTGAAGTCATGTGGAAACTATGTCCCTGAATTATATATTAAAAATAATAAATCTTTTATTAAATCAAGTCATAAGCTTTTATGTCTCTTCTATGGACATACAGGCAGTGAGTTTAAATGCATCTACCAGTAACAGCTGGTTTGGGATTTGAAACCACAGCATTATGTCATCATCTCAGTATCCCACTCCAGGGGAAAATGTCTTTCTGCAACAGTGAATGATGCTATAAGGTTTAGCCCTGTTACACAGGATATAGCATAAGGATGGTACAAGGGAAACAGACAGAGGAAAAACAAAATTGATAGTTAAATATATAAAATCAATACATATTGAAAGTCTTGCAATGTGATTTATGTAATCCATAATACAGAAGCCAAACATCAAGAAACAATAGATATGTAAAACCAGTAACATACTTTAGCATGTACAATGCGTGTTTCAGAAAGCACAAGTCGGGAAGCATTAAAGAGAAGCTGGAACAAATGAAGATACAATGTGCATTCATCCAAAATACATCACATTGGGCAACTGTTCTGCTGTTGGAAGAATGCCAGCTGTCTTCCCAACATTCTCCACTTTTTAAACACTGATGCCACACTTGGCAGGGGTGGGTTAGGGTTGGGGGGAGAGGGGAATTCTTCAGCAATGTGCAAAACTCTGTTTGTTTCCAGAGGGACTCCTCCCCTTTACAGATTCCTTCTGGGGAGTACCTCTGCCCTATGTAAGTTGGACACTATTTAAGTAAAAATATTTGCAGCCAAAAAAAAGTATCAAGGATGTCAGGGCAAAAGAGACAACATGGCTATAGGATACAGTTTTACTGCCTGGGTTTAGAAATTCCAGGAAGCATGCATGCATTTCAAATATTAAACTGGTGTATGGGAGATCTGTTTTCATTGGCTTGGGGAGCAGAGAGGAGCAGCAGAATTTCTGGAACAGGGACATCTAGGAATGTTAGTTGACTTGGGGTGAAAATTGATGCAAAGTGATGCACAGCTGGCAAACAGCTGTTCTCTATACTTCATGCCCCTCGGTACCTAATAAATAATAAAGCAAATAGACTGATGGTACACATCCCTTTTAACACAGGCTGCTCAAAACCCAGTATTTAAAGTGGCAGATGATGCAGTCTGTAAGATTTAGACAAGTTGCTGTCATTAAAGCTAATTGTAGATGTGTGTCTAAATTGCTTTGAAAATCTATTGTGGGGATTGAATCCAGGCAGTTTCTGAACAGTGGAAAGGGGTAAGAGCCCTTCAGAGTGGGGAGGTTAGTGTACTGTATGCCGAACAGGACACATAGTTCATTAAGGTTACACTCTGAAGATTAGGCTTCTATTTATTTAACTAGCTGATCCTGAATGGTCTACAAAGAGTTGGAGACTGATCACTAAAGGCTCAAATCCTGCCAAGTCCTGAGTGCTCCTTAGAAATCCTAATTGGCCTCATCTCCTGTTCAAGTTCATGGCAAAGCTCCCATTGACTTCAGCAGGACAGGGTCCAGGCCACATTGTATAGAAGCTTGTGCAATGCACCATTTAATATTGGAGTATGAAGGACATATTACTTTCCTGCTGTAGCTTTCTTCTGCTGTACTCTGGATTCCCCCTGAGAAACAAATGACAAGGTGAAGGAGAGATGTGGGGGGACATCTGTTCATGTCCAGTTCCAAACAAAGTAATCTCTTACTCAGTTGCGGAAGGGGCTAGAGACTCCAACAGAATCTGAGTAGAAAAATGATGGAGTTTCCCTTTGACAGCTTGTCTTTCCTATCTGCAGTATGTTTCTATAATGGTGAGATAAATAGTTAGGTAATGCACAGGCTGAACAGCACAAAGGGAGGTTTTTTGTGTGCTGAAAGAGCCTCTCTAGAGTGTTACATGTAGATTTCCACCCACTCGCTGGTTATTGCCCCAGGGTACTTCCATGTAGGTGAATCATTTCTTAAGGTGCTGAATTGTGCTTAATTTAACTGGAGTTAATCCAGAATTGTACTATGATGTTTATAACTGGTTGTGAGACTAGGATTGCTTTCTTTGTGAGGGGACAGATGGATGGATGCAGGTTAATCTGTCATCCCACTGTCCCTATGGAAGAGTTATGTTGATGCTAAATTCATAAAGAAAATAATCTACATATTACGTGGGAAGCCCTCCAGGATCCCAGACTAATAGCATGGCTCCCAAAAGAGCTCCAGTTTGTTTAAATATGATAATGAATTACTATATTTCAAAATAAAGTCCTAAAAATAATTAGCCAGAATATAATCATTCTGGAAAATATTTGTAATAAATATTGGAGTGTACTTAAACAGAGCTTTAAGAGAAACTGGACAAATACTTATATGGCATCAGGGATTTAACACTTAACCTATGCTCTTTATAGAACAGGGGGTTCCATTTTATCCATTGGCATAGCATTTATAGGAGTAAAATGGTAACAATTGTATCCTTTACTGTCTCAATCCAATGTAATCTGCACTAGTGAGTGAACTGCTAATCCTATGTATCCCCCAAGTGTAGGTTAAGTGTTGTGTAATATGCTTCCTTAATGTATCATATCCCCCACTTGTGGGTTGTGAACATAAGATCAGAGCCTACTACTGCAACCAGCTAATGGAGTTATTCCTTTAGCTCCAGTGAAAGAGACTTATGGTTTGGTGCTAGACATTTTGTATTTTATCTCCAGTAATGATCTGGATGGGTCATTTTATCTTCAATATCCAAATTAAGGGTCTACATTCCATGCTTTTGTACAGCATAGAAGGGAGCAAACTCATAGAGAGTCCACATAAAGTGGAATTTGGGAGGCATAGTCTGCATGATAAGAAAACACATCTACATAGTATCTTTCCTCCCACTACACAATCACTTCTGGTTCCTTCAATATAGGTTGCCCATGAAAAAGGAGCATGACCATGCAGAGAGGGCAGTTAGGGAACTTGTTGCTCTATGCAATAGTATCCTAGGCAGAAGTAACTCATGTTACCTGTTCCTAATCTAGACATGGCCTTGGTGGATGGGAAATGCCAAGCTGTCCCCAGAGAATGAGAATGGATAAAAGCTTGGAGATAAAGGAGAGTAAGACTACAACAGCAGAATCAGGGAGTGGGCAGAGTATGGGGCTAAAGGGGAGAAAAGGAGGAAACGAGGACTCAGGTAGGCATATTGCCGCTTCCATAATAAATGGGAGGATTTGGCCATTATGACCCAGAATGACTGGTTGGGTTGTGAGCATATGATCTGTCATCAGTGTCTTGAGTAGCTACTAAAGTGTGAAGGGGAGCATGAAGGAGGAGAGACGGAAACAGGGCAGTGAGAAGGAAAACATGTAAGCGTTCTGTGGATTTGCTCTCTGATGGATTTCCCTCTTAACCTGCTTAGTTAGCATGTTGTGGTTAAAGGTGATGCAGCAGGGGCATATATAGAGCAATTACATGCCCAGCACAGAACCAAAAGCAAACTAGTTTGGGGGCTAAGGGGAAGAATGAAAATATGGCTCCATCTCTTCAATATTTATAGTGTTTGAGTCAGAACCACCTCCTTACTTCAACTCGGAGCCAGAGCCACCTCTCTCACACCTCCTTCCTTCAGCTCTGAATCACTGTTGGATTCTCTATCCCCTTCCACAACTGAGTAGGAGATTATTTTGGTTGGAACTGGACATGAACAGATGTCTCCCTGCATCTCTCCTTCATCTTGTCATTTGTTTCTCAGAGGGAATCTAGAGAAGGATTCCAAACAACATGACATACCTGTAGTGGGTAGAGGGTTCAGAGGTAGGCACACAGCCTCCTTATGAGCAATCACCTGCGTGGACGTACCCAGTGTGTTTAAAGCTACTTTGGCCCTTCTGTAAAGATATTACTCATAGTACAATTTTTCTGTAACGCTATATTGGAGCCAAATTGAGCCTTTCTGAAGGAAATCCCACCGGGAGGGGAATGAAGACCCACAACTCTCCATGTGGTTCAGCTGCAAAGATTTTTCCTGGTAAAAAGGTTTGAGGACACCCTGCAGATCCCAGAGAAATACACCCTGGATCCCATGGGGCACTAACTTGCTCTGCTGCTCTTGTGTATTCTGTGCTACTGTTTGGGCTGTTAAAGTGGGTATTCTGTTCTTGGCTGTCCCGAATGGTGCCCCTCAGAACTCCACACAGGCCAGTGCCCAGCAGATATAACCTGGCCTTTTCTTGGGAGACACAGGGACACAGCTGAGTACACTGCCAAGTTTGTGCAGTGCTCATCAATACAGTCACTGCAGACACTCAGCTTAAACCCGTTCCCATTGAAACTAAAGGCAACATTTCCAGTTACTTATATTGAAGCAGGACTGGGCCAACAGCATAACGCAGAGAGTAGAAAAGTGTCCTGCAGCATGTTCCTCTTTCTCTATTACTGCAGCTGTATTGCCAGGGAAAGCCTCCCTGATGATGTAGGTAGGATACATATAGGTGGGTGAGCATAAGTGTAATTTACATGATGAGGGGAAGGAAGAAGGATGAGCGCTGTGGCAGAAGTATATAAGGAGGAGTGATATAAGGAGGGTACCCTGTGAAAATAATCAGGCCTTATCTTACCCCTCATTACACAGTGCCAGTTGCTCTTCCAGTAAAACCTTTTCCCCCGCATCAACAAATAGATTACATGCACCTATTTAGACACATGCACTAATGTTTAACTTTCACCACAATGTAGGTCACTTCTCAGTTTTCCCCTGTGCCTTCCATCTCAAAAAAGGGACGTGTTGCCCAGCCAGCTCTGCTGAGTCCTGAGGGCCAACTCCATTCCTTTGCACCATACCAAGGCACAAAAGAAATGGTCTGGATCCAGTCCAGGGGCAGCAGGTTTGCAGAAATTGTGATGGTTCCCAGAAGGCCCAGAGCCTGCACTCGTCCCCCACTCACACTCCCTCAATCCCACCTGCTTAAGGCTCTGGGAGGGAGTGTGGGTGGAAAAGGCAGTCTGGGGTGCAGGTTCGGGGATGAAGGTGCTGGGTGCAGGCTCTAGGCTGGGGGTGCTCTAGCCCTGCTGCGCTGCCGGTGGTGGGCCCTGGGCCATTTTAAATCTCCTGGGAGTAGCAGGCAGGGCTGGGAGAGAGACCAGACCCCAAACTTTGGTGGAGCTGAGCCCTCGCCAAGAATATTTCTGGTGACCATGGGCCATAGAACTTGCCACCTATGATACACTCCTGTGTAGTAGGAGGCTGGGGGGTAGCTTTCCTTAGCCAATCTAGGGGATGTCATTGAGTTCAACAGTGAAACAGGTCAAAAGATCTCCCTGCTTTCCCAGAGACACTGTAGCACTTGTATGAGTTGTCCCTAAACAAAAATGCCAGTAATGACCTGAAGCTACACTTCTCCCGCCCTCCTCCCCGAGCTCCAGAGACTTCAAGTGGGAGTTCTTCAGTCTCGGGAGAGTGGTGGATATGACTCCAGAGCCAGCCTTTGACAGTCCCAGCATGAAAAGCATGTGACTGCCAGCCTAGGACCTGGCACTGAGATGCCACAGGGGCTTGCCCATATTGTAGTGCATCGATGTGGGCATCTGGGCCAAAGAAAGAGGTCACATGTGAGATCGCAGCGTATCCATAGGGGCTAGGCCTCCTCAGCTGACTGACTGTACAGAGATGTCAGTTGTTTCAGCATTACTAGTCCCTCTCATTGAATCTCTCACCCCTCCTTGGCTTTCCGTGTAATGCCCTTTAAACTAAAAGGAGGATACTGCATTTCCTCCCTGTATTTAAAGTTAGCATTCTTCTTGCAAATGTCATGGCTGTTCTTGCATTTCCCTTTGCTGACTTCCTCCCACTTCCCCGTGGATCTGCTGCGATAAGTGCCAGACCTATAGCTGCTCTGTTGACACATTAATTTAGTTTTTCTGATTCCTGAAAGCCAGCTGCTTTCATCCTGGAGCATTTTTCTACCCATTTGCTGTTATTTAACAGCTCGGCATAAGAACTGCCTTCTGGAGTCACTGTGTTTCTATAGGCACAGCAGAGAACTAAACCCATAAATATGGGATTAAGACTAGGATGTTGAGCTGAGGGGGAAGGCGCCATATGTCTGAATTTCCCAAATTAAATTCCTTCCTTTGAGCTCCAGCTGTGTTTACATGACCTGTGTCCCAGTTCAGTGCCCTTTGCACAATTCATCTTGTCAGAATGTTATTTAAAGCACTTGATGAGTAGCATGAGCAGCTCAGGGAGGGGACTAGGGCACTTCACTCACTGTGCTGGAGATCGCTCTTCTAGCATTTGATTTAGTGGGTCTAGTTAAGACCCATAAATCGACTGCTGAGGGTAGCTCCAACCGGCATCAGTCCTCCTCGCAGTTGTGAGGAGTCAGGGAAGCTGATGGGAGTGTTTGCTCCTGTCATCCTCCTGCTGCGGGGATGGCACCAACCTTGGTTTAAGAAGGTATGCTGACTCCAGCTACAAATTTTACATATCTGGAGTTGCAGGCCATACTTCAGCTGGCCTGTCTGGTCTAGTGTAGACCAGGCCTTAGATCGGAGGAGGAATTGAATCCCATGGCTCTGGAGAGATTTCCCATCTGGCTAACCCCAGAGTGATGTTGCTGAAATCCTCTCAAGCTGCAGCCTGCCAGCCACTTGCAGACCAATCAGCATACAACTACAAGACATGTGACATCATCAGGGCCATCCCAGTCACATAATAAATATTGTGTGGATGTGACCCACACCGCAATGGGGGTATGGCTAGACTACAAGTTTTTGTCGGAAAAAGGTACGCAAAATGCGCTCGACATTTTGAGTACCTTTTTCCAGTTCTTTTGTCAGAAGAAGCTTTTCCGACTTTTGGCCCATCTAAACTGGACCAAATGTCAGAAAAACCCCTCTTTCGAAAGTCCCCTTCTTCCTCATAGAACGAGGAATACAGGGGCTTCCCAAGAGCGTGTTTGCTCTTCTGCAAAAGAAAAAAAAACCCTGCAGTCTAGCCATACCCATAGAGACTTCCATATGGTAAACAGGTCGAGAACCACTGCTCTGGAGGGAGCGGCATCTAGCTATCTTGAGCTGCATGAGAGGGTTAGTCTGATGCACAGTCTCTGTGGAAGGGGATTAAACAGGAACAAATAAGGAAATCCTGACACTTATAAAAACCCTCTTCATTATGATATCCTGGTTACAAAGAGAGCAGTGAGGCTGCAGCTGTCTCCTTTCAGATCAGCTTGCCCCTCCTGACTGATTCATCCCATGATGCCCCCACCCCAGGGTCTGTGACAAGACATGACACTGTCTTGAGTGGTGAGGGTGCAAACACTGTGACACTGCTCATGCAGATTCTAAAGCAGACATTACACATTCATTTGTAAAACTATCCTGTTGATGAGAGTGTTGGGAAGAGTAGCAGAAACATCCATGACACATTCACAAGGCTTAAATCATTTATTCTGCTTGAATTTCCAGTGGTCCTTATATTCTGATGATCAGCAGTAAGGAGGAGCCACACCCCTCTCTCCGGGGGGGATTTTGCTGGCCACCTGGTGTACATACATTATATAGTGCCATAAATTTTGTTTAGGAAGCCCTGCCTCCTGCTCTCCCACCCCTCCTCTTGAAGGTGACAGTTCCATGTGCCTGGCAGAATGTAGCTGTCATAGGAAGCTATCCTCATGGAAAGAGTGGCATTCCCTTAGGTAGCTGGGGTCAGTTCTGCAGATGTTTATGCCTATGCATGGCCTGGAGGTCACAAAAGGTGTGTCTAGACTACAGTATTTTTTTTTAAAGTGGCCTTTTTTTGAAAAAACTTCCCCAGCATCGAGACTGCTGCTGCGTTCTTTCGAAAGTAAATTGAAAGAACACGGCAGTTTTTTCAACCACGGAAAACCTCGTTTTACAAGGAATAATGCCTTTTTTCAAAAGTGCTCTTTCAAAAAAAGGTGCTATATAATGCAAACTGTGTTTTTTCGAAAGAGAGCATCCAGACTGCCTGGTGCTCTCTTTCGAAAAAGCGGCTTGCTTTTTCAAAAGTACTGGCTGTCGTCCAGATGCTTTTTTTCAAAAGAGGCTCCTTCAAAAGTATCTTTCAAAAAAGCCTCTTTCAAAAGAGGCTTGCAGTCTAGATGTAGCCAAAGTCATAGAACAGCACAGCTGGAGCTTCGTGCAAGAGTACAGGCCTCAGCCTGCGAGCCAGTGGCAGACTGTTAGGGTTGCAGTCCTTTACTGGTGCCCCTTGGGGTGTTGATGGTTATACACTAACTCCAGATCTGGTCACTCAAGTGGCTGTAGCACTCTTCAGATGATGGAGTCTCAGCTCTCCAGTCAAATCCCTCTACTTACGTACCCTTTCCATGGTCCTGGGGAACAAGCAAACAGCATAGCAACAGTGTCTTAGAAGGGCCTAACAGCTGTGGTCTGAGCTGATGACATGGAGGCAGACTCCCTTGGTAAGAAATGATGTGACAATAATAGCTTGATGTTTAAAGTGTTTCTCTCTTCTCGCTGCCACCTCTCTCTTGTCCGGGTTCAGCTTCAGTCATCTTACTTACATCTGGGACAGTGCAGGTGATGGCTGTTCAATGGGATAGTTGGGAATGGTGCTTCTTGTGACAGAAGTAAGGAAAATGTAGAGCTGAGACTTGTCTGAATGTTACTGCCATTTGAAATGATGATGCGCGTGTTAACTCGGTGTGGGTGTTAACCCGGATGGAAGTGAGTTTTGACACTCCACAAGTGAATTCTCTGGAGGTAAAGGGGCAGTTCCATATCACAGCTCTCTGCTGCAGTAGCCTGCCTACAGGAAGGATGTGGGCCACTGCATCTCTTCCCTTTGAGGAAGAAGAGTGGCAGGCCATGATCTGTGATAACAAATGCTACAGACAGATCTGGGAATGTCTCACTGTGCACATCTTTCTCCTGTCTGTGGGCAAGAGTGAATCATCCATCAGCAAAGCTAGTGCTGCTTCTGCATCATGACAGTAACCTACCTCTAGTTCAGTGCTGGAGGCCCATCTCTAGTTACTAGTAGTTCATATAACCCAGTGGTGGGAAACCTGTGGCCTGCACGTGGCCCCCTGGGGCTCCACCTGCAGTCGAGACCCCTTGGCTGCATCCCTCATCCACGCACCGGGGCCCTGCACTGCCTATGCCTCCCCCTCCCTCCCAGCACTTTCAGAGGAGCCACAAATCACCTGGTTCAGACTCTGTCCCTGCACCTCCATCTCCCTCCCAGATCTGATTCATGGTGTTCCCCCTGTGGGCTGCTGTGGTTCACGGAGGTAAAGGAGGGCCACTCACGTGGCCCACTCACAATTCGTGGTTCCCCTGATATATTCCCTTTTTGATGAGGCGAGACATAAGTGAAGCTGATGAATGGTAAAACTCTGCATTCAGTTTCATTAGTGAAAAGCCACTGAAGTCAGCAGAGTTGTGTTTACCTCAGCGTAACAGAGAGCAGGATTTGGCTCAAATTATTGAGCAGGTCTGACATTCCATGCAGAAGGGAGCAGTAAATCATATATATACACAAGTCAATACATCAACCAATACTGAGTAGACTTTCAGTTTTGGGAGGGATGGAGAGAGCTTGAAAGATCTCTGGGATCACCCACTGCAGGAAGCAAGAGACCCTGGGAGAGCTGTGCTTTTTTCGGAGACTGAAGTATGCATCAACATACAGCAACTTTCTGCACAAACTGTTAGGCTGAAGCTTGCGATGGTATGTAAAACTGATTTCTTTACCTGTGGTTGACTGATATCGGGCACTATAGTCATCACGCTCTCTTTAAAAAAAAACACGAGCATTTCTATGTGGTATGGGAAGAACATACAAGAACAGGTCTTTTTGAAGAAGTGTTGTTTCATGTCATAAATTTTTGTCATCGGTCAGTTTTCAAATTAAGTTGACAAGTGAACAAGGTTTGAATGTGAAAATGCCTCTTAGACACAGGTTGATCATGCAAAGAAATTAGCTCTTTCCAGGCAGGGGCGGCCCTAGACTAGATGCCAGCAACTGGTGCCCTAGGTGAACCATGCAATCGGCGCCCCCACCTCCAAACCCCTCAATGATATTGCGCCACCATTTGGCTCCCCATTTAACTTGACGCCTTAGGCGACTGCCTAGTTCACCTATATGGACGGGCCACCCCTGTTTCCAGGAAATGTTACAAACCCCAGAAATCATCATGAAAAGATCTGTACACAGGAAGAGAAGTATCACCTTTGGATTTCATTATTCATTCAGTTAGACATTAGCATGGGCAGATTACTCACTGACCACTAACAAGTCCTTAGTCACTCAACTAATAATAATTAGTTCTCACAACAATAATTGACTCTTACCCAACAATTTCAAAGAGGGTTGTGAGAACAGATTAATATTACTCTCATTTTACAAATGGAAAAGTGAAGCAGAGAGAGTGGAAGGCTAAACATTTTTAAACGGGCCTCTGTTTTTAAGTGCCTTCGTTTTTTGGGTGCCCAGTTAGAGAAACTTTGGACCTGATTTCCAGAAGAGCTGAGTTCTCACATTTTTAGCTGAAGTCAAAGGGATATGCACGTACTACGAACCGCTGCAAATTTTGCTCTTGATGTCTCAAATTGCAAAACCACTTTGGAAAACATCTCCAGTGACTCAATCAAGATGAAAGAGCAAGCTAGTGGAAAATCTGGGAATAGAAATCAGATCTTCTTGATGGTTCATTTCTGTATGTAACCATTAGACACCAATGCGTTCATGTTAGGTAAACATTCTGAATGCCTATTGCATTTGGGACGGTTGTTTTACTAACTTAGGTCACATCCATTAGCTCTTTAATTCTTGTTTTGTTCTGTTGATTAGCATGGTTGGCCAGGCTGATGAAAGGTCAACACCTTTCTGAGTTCTTACTCTGTAACAAATAGGTTGCTAGGGTAACCAGACTAGAAAAGTCATCAGATCTTGTTAGACCACCAAATAGGGCATTTAGTTGCTTAGCTACATGTCAATTCTAAAGATGACTCACACCTTTAACTTAACTCAAAGGACACATTATTCAACTGTGGTCCATCCACATCTGGTGGAAACACACGTGCTTCAAAAAAATGCAAACTGTTGGGGAGGATTAATTTTTGGGGGAAAAAGAGGCAACGAATCGTGTTTAATAAATACCTGACCTATCAGTGGTAATCCTCACTGTTGTGTGTGAAAACATATCATTGTATTCCCCATTAATGGACTTTGACACTGTGCAAGTTAGACTCTGGACTCACAGTTTAGCTGACTACTCTGTTTATTAGCAAAGCGCTTCGCCAATACAGACAGGAGAATGAGTCTCTCTAGCAATGCCCAAGCTATCTCATTTATACAGTTAAAAAGTGTGCAAATCAAAGAGAGTGAAATTAACAAGATTACCTGGGGCTAGTCACATACCCCATTTCCTTATTAAGTCTCACCAATCACCTGTTAATGTCTCACTGCAACCTTAAATGGAGCCTTTGTTCACTGCCTAATATCCTTCTTCCTGCTCCTGCTACACGTAGGCACACATTCTACTTTGGTTCATTCTACTTTCTCACCAGCTAACTCATAGTATATGCAACAAAAAAATGCAAACTGTTGTGCTCAAATCCCAATGGGTATGTCTACACTTGCTCCCTAGTTCGAACTAGGGATGCAAATGTAGACGACCAAAATTGCTAATGAAGCGGGGATTTAAATATCCCGCACTTCACTAGCATAATCTTGCTCGTGCGCTATTCCACTCACCAGCAGATTGGAACCAGGAAGTGCGCTCCGGGACGCGTTAGTTCGAATCAAACCTCTGGGTTCGAACTAACGTTACTCCTCAAAAAATGATATGCAAATTCAGCACTAATTTGCATATCTTCTTCTGACTGCTTTTTCTAAAGTGGGTTTTTTCAAAACTTAAAGTAGTCTGGATGTGGTTTTTTCATAAAAAAAAACCTTTTTTGAAAGAAAAAAAAACACTTTTCCTTTAAAAAAATTTTTTTACACTTTTTTGGTTTAAAAAAAACCAAAACATCTAGACTACTTTCATTTTCAAGAAACCTGCTTTCAAAAAAGTGATCGGAAGAAGATATGCAAATTAGTATCACATTTGCATATCTCCTTTAAAAAAAAAACCCACAGTCTAGACGTGCCCACTATGAGGATGGCACTGAAGTTTAGCTAAGGTACATTGACTCCAGCTACATTTTTTACATAGCTGGAATCGTGTACCCTAAGCCAACCTTCAATGGTAGTGTGAACCAGGCCACAGTCTCTTTCTAAAGTAACTGGTTTCTTTATGTATTTATAATGACTTATCTAACTTTGTTGGCTATCATTTTTGTATTACACTCATTCTTTCTATTGCACTATGATTAGGGCTTAAAAGAAGTGGCAGTACTTCTCAACAGCACAAGACCGAATATGAATGAGAATAATTTATTTCATTGAAACTGCAAGGGAATTTAGAATAAATGTATTTACATGGTTTAAATTAGTCCAGAATTCCAGGGTTAACAGCTCTTATGAAAACTGTTGTGGCTCTTTAATGAACACAAGCAATTTTACATCTCAACCAAAAGATCTCCTACCTCCTGCAGCACAGCAGCCTCCAGAACCATGCTGGATTACTGGCACAGCACAGCTTCACAATAAAAAATGACATTGAGGGCTCAACCCAAAGACTATGAAAGTCAATAGGAAACTTCCCATTGACTTCAATGAGCTTTGGAGCAGGTGATTACTAAAACATCAATTAGACTTCCTTCAACACTATTTTTTTCTCTGTGGATCTCTCATCCAACAGTTTACCAAATTCAGTCTTCATTAGCTGAGCAAATGTTGCAAGGTCACAATCTCGAATTACAGAAATGTATAATGAATGAAAAGTTGTTTGTTTTTTAACAAAGAAACTTAATTTTGTATAATGAACAAATTTGCAATCATGCAAAATATTGTACCAGCAAATATTCAAAATCAGCCAACAAACTGCCATTTAAATGTTATGTAAATTAAATATGGATGACTCCAATAAATCTCACCAGCTGTGAGGCACAATTGCTTTTGGTTATCTGTTGTGAAGTAAAGTGTGTTTCTGAAATATCTAACCTTTAGGCTGCTGCAGCAATAGACTTCTCACCTTTGGAAAAGCATGCTCTTAGATGATGGGTAAAGTGATTAGCTCTGGGTGTTTTCTTCATTGCCTCACAAGTAAAATATGATTTAAAATATTTAAGGCTTTTACTAGTCCCATAATAATCTACTCTGCCAATAATGAGTAGTTCACTTATTTCTACAAAGGAAAAGTTAGGAACTCAGAATCAAAGCACCCAAAAATCTCTCAGAGCTACTTTGGTTTAGAATTGTGGAGTGATGTTCAACTGTACTTTTAAAAGGTTGCTGAAAGAACAAGCAATCCTAGACTAATGCCACAATATACAAGAGAAAGCTTAAATGATTGCATGATCATTTGCATGTGTATAATTAAAGATAACATCTAAAGGAGGTTTGTGTTCCTTTTACTAATATGAACGGATCATATATGAATTGTTTATATTTTTATTTCTAAGAGCCAATTTCTGCTTTGACTTTAATATGTTACAAGAGTTTGCTTACCAGTGCTTTGAAAATCTTTAAGGCTTTGTTCTATGTCTCCCAGGGTATGTCTACACTACAGAGTTAGTTCGAACTAACGGAGGTTAGTTCGAACTAACTTTGTTAGGCGCTACACTAGCGCTCCGCTAGTTCGAACTTAATTCCAACTAGCAGAGCGCTTAGTTCGAACTAGGTAAACCTCATTTTACGAGGATTAAGCCTAGTTCGAACTAGCTAGTTTGAATTAAGGGCTGTGTAGACCCTTAATTCGAACTAGTGGGAGGCTAGCCCTCCCCAGGTTTCCCTGGTGGCCACTCTAGCCAACACCAGGGAAACTCTATGCCCCCCTCCCGGCCCCGGCCCCCTTAAAGGGGCATGGGCTGGCTACGGTGCCCGTGCCAGGTGCAAGCCTGCCAGCACCCAGCCAGCAGACCCTGCACCTGGCACGGCTCGAGCCAGCCACCCGATGCCCCCCAGCCCTCCCCCTCTTCCCAGGACCAGGCTGGCGGCTCCCGGGAGCTTGCCCGGGACCGCAAGAGGCGGGCACCCGCCTGGGCTAGTGCGGACATCGTGGACCTCGTCCACGATCTCCGCACTAGGCACAGGAAAGTGGCCGGCTTGGGCAGGAGAGCTGCCAGCCTGGCCACCCAAGAGCAGGTGTGCATGAAAATCAAGGGGGTCCACTGAGACCCCCGACCCTGAGCCCTGACCTTACAATGGCCGTCCTGGGTCAGACCAAAGGTCCATCTAGCCCAGTAGCCTGTCTGCTGACAGCGGCCAACCCTAGGGACCCTGGAGGGGATGGACCGAAGACAGTGACCAAGCCATTTGTCTTGTGCCATCCCTCTCCAGCCTTCCACAAACTTTGGGCAGGGACACCACTCCTACCCCCTGGCTAATACCACTCCATGGACCCAACCTCCATGACTTGATCTCACTTCCCTTTAAACTCTGTTCTAGTTCTAGCCTTCACAGCCTCCTGCAGCAAGGGGTTCCACAGGTTGACTCTTTGCTTTGTGAAGAACAACTTTCTGTTACTAGTTCGAAGCCTGCTACCCATTCCTTTCCTTTGGTGTCCTCTAGTCCTTCTTTATGGGAACTAATGAAGAACTTTTCTGTATGCACCCTCTCCACCCAACTCCTGCTTTTAGAGACCTCTATCCTGTCCCCCCTCCGTCTCCTCTTTTCTAAGCTGAGAAGTCCCAGTCTCTTTAGCCTCTCTTCATATGGGACCTGTTCCCAACCCCTGATCATTGTAGTTGCCCTCCCCTCTCCCAGCCTCTCTCTTCCCCTCTCCCACTTCCTTTTCCCAGTCTCCTCCAGTTTTGTTCAATAAAGACAGATTCCATTTTTTACCACAATTGTCCTTTATTTTGTACATCAAGAAAAGGGGCTAGGGAAGGGTAAGTGGAAGGAGGTGAGGGAGGAATGGGGTACGAGCCCCCGATGGGGAGGACTGGGCTGGCTCTGCGGGCTTCTGGGGGTGGAAGCTCTCCTGCAGCCCCCCAATTGCCCCCTCTCCCCAGATGGCAGCCTGCGGCAAGTGCAGCCGGGCTGATGGCCGAGTGGTGTGATGTGCCCAGTGTGGGCACTCCGGGCACTCCAAGCCAGGACTGGTTTTCAAGCAGGGCACCCCTGAGAACTGTCTGTCCGGGGTGGGGGTCGGTTCCCTTTAAGCGCAGCCCTCGGCTAGCCTGAGACAGCATCTCCACGCTCTAAGTCCTCCTCTGATGCCCTGCCGGCACTTCTTCCGGCCATCCTTAACCCCGGTTCAGGGTCCACTTAATGTGGACATGCTAGTTCGAATTAGCAAAACACTAATTCGAACTAGTTTTTAGTTCTAGACGCGTTAGTTCGAATTAGCTTAGTTCGAATTAACTAATTCGAACTAAGTTAGTTCGAACTAACTCTGTAGTGTAGACATACCCCTAGGGCTGTGTAAATTCACCATAGTCTGCTGAGTTTTTAAATCAATGTTTGTCTTGTGTCACTTGTAAAAATGCTGTTTTGATCTAATCAGATTTGTAAAAGATTATCCCACTTTAAATATCACATAAAACCTTTTTACTGGACTAATTTCCCAACTGGACTATAAAAGGAGTTGTCAGAGGGTATGTCTACACAGCCAAGTTATTTTGAAATAACCGCCATTATTTCGAAATAACTGTACCAGCGTCTACACAGCCAAACCACTATTTTGAAATTAAATTGAAATAACGGAGGGCTTATTTCAAAATTGGTAAACCTCATTCCACAAGGAATAGCATCAATTTTGAAATTGCTATTTCGAAATAAGCACTATGTAGACGCTTATTTCGAAATAGGGGGCCTCCAGCCCTTCCCAGGGTGCCCTGGTGGCCATTCTGGGCACAACCAAGAAAACTCCTCTCCCCCTCTCCATCCCCGGAGCCCTTAAAGGGGTAGACTCTGGCCACAGTGCCTGTGCCAGCTCCAAGCCTGCCAGCCCAGAGCCAGAAGTCGCTGCACCTGCCCCAGTGGCCCGAGCATGAACCAGGCAGCCAATGCCAACCAGCCCTCCACCGCTCCCCCATACCAGTCTGACAACTCCCAGGAGCCTGCCAGGGGCTGGAAAAGGTTGGAGCCTGCCTGGTCCAGTGCGGAGATCAGGGACCTAATTCAGGTTTGGGGGAATGCCTCCAACGTACATAATCTCTACACTAAATGGGGGGACCCAACCATCTACAGGCAGATGGCTGCCAGCCTGGCCACCAAAGGCCACATGTAAGCCCAGGAGCAGGTTCGCATGAAAATCAAGGAGCTGCAGCAGGCATGTGCCAGGACCACAGGAGGCAGCTCCCAACTAGGGGCAGACCCAGACCCCTACCCCTATTTTGATGCTGTGGACTTCATTCTGGAGGGCATGATGGTCCGTACCCCCCAGATGGTCATCGACCCTGGGGCAGAGCTTGCTGCCTCCTGCTGCTCCAACCCCTGCTGCCTCCCCAGCTACCGCTCCTCCTCCCACTCCTTCTCCCCCTCTTGCTTCTTCCTCTCCACCCTCCCCACCCTCCCAGGGATGCCGAGGCCCCCGCACCCGTGGTGCTGGGAGACACTTGGGCTGGTGAGACCCCCCCCAACCCTGAGCTTCTCCTCTCCCTTCCTCTCCTTGCCTCCCCCTTCCAGCTCCCTCCTCCCAGGTTTCCCCCTCCCCTCTCCCACCCTCACTCCTCCTCTCTTCCACCTTCTTTCCCCAGTCTCACCTCAGTTTCAGGTCCCCCCCCCCACACACCAGTTTTGTTCAATAAAGAGGCTTTGTTGTAATGAACACGTGTCTTTTATTGTACAGCAGGAAGGAGGACTGGGAGGGGTAAGTGGAAGGACGTGAGGGAGGAATGATGCACAAGCCCCCAGCAGAGCACACCAAGCAGACTGTTACTGCCTGCAGAACATGCTGCCAGGCTCACAGCAACACATCCAAGAGAAGCACCAGAGTGCCCAGGGGCAGCTCCGGCTCTATGCTGCAGAGTGCTGTGGTGTCCTGAGTGAGGACAACCAGAGCACTCAGCGAAAAAAATGCTTTGCTGTCCCTCAGCGAGGTAGGCAAGCAAGCAGGGAAACCTTAGAACCGGCTGTCTGGGGAGGGGTCCCTTTAAGCACATGTCTCAGATAACCTCAAGCAGCAGCCACACAAGGTAACTCCTGACCTGATGCCCTGCCAGAACCAGTTCCGGCCGGCCTTGAATTCAATTCAGTGTCCCATCAGTGTGAAAACGCTATTTCAAAATGCATTTTGCATCTAGACGCGTTATTTCAAAATAAGATATTTCGAAATAACACTGTAGTATAGACATAGCCAGAGAAACTATTTAGAGGAATATTCTCCTTCCAGAAAAAAAGAAACCTGCTTTTTTGTAGCTTTGATATAGAGAATTTCTGTAATTACACACATCCATTCCTTACACCACAAGCAGTTGGTAGGCAGAATATGAGCTGTATTTTTTGCCAGCTTATTCACTGATCAGAATGGAAGTCTGGGTGATTTAAATAATCTGAATAGATCTACATTCTCTTGCTATCTTTTATGCATATTAATATTATGATATTACTTGCTGCTCATATTATCATGCTATAGTATATTTTCTTAGCTAAAAACATTCAAAGTTCTCTGTAGCAATAAAGCTATTCTGTTTCTTGGTAATCAATTGCCTTTATGTTATATCTTCAGTGACAAGAATTAACTCCTTGCTTAATCCTTTTGTTTTCTTTGGGCAATTTAACTATGTTCTTGCACAGGCGGGTAATCCGAGCACTATCATTTTCAGTAGGAGAGTAATTAGGTTTTTTCATTTCCCAGAAAACTTGGATGCAATGATAGCTCTGCAGACAAAGAGTAAACTTGAAGGCCCTCTAACCAGCACCAGAAACAAGCTACTAGCAGGTATTTATTCTATTCCTGTCTCCTTGTAATCACTGCTTAATAGCACATTATTGATTGTTGTTCAAGATATTTAGTTATAAATAAAACTAATTTGCACTAGATGTCAGACTGGTAATTTAAGGATCTGAGCCTGCAAAGTGCTGTCTATGTGCCTAGAACTTCAGCTATGGCATTTATACTAGGAGGGAGGACTTGTCACATAATTGCCCAAACCTCCAAATCTTTATTCACACGTATCCTTATTCCAGCTGGGACTTTCCTTGCTTCAGTGAGTCTTGCCAATATACAAGGATAACCCATGTGT
Organism: Pelodiscus sinensis; assembly: GCF_052426305.1. Classification (NCBI taxonomy): domain Eukaryota; kingdom Metazoa; phylum Chordata; order Testudines; family Trionychidae; genus Pelodiscus; species Pelodiscus sinensis. The sequence continues at coordinate 21,941,997 of NC_143065.1, read as the reverse complement.
AATGCTTTGGAGGATCTGGCCTTAGATTTGATATATTGCATTGACTGCAAGGCAATCAAACTCAAGAAAGAAGAAGAAAAAGACAGGCCCCATTCTATGGATTGTATGACCTTATCTAACTTCCATAATCTTCCATGAGCTTTGAAACCAGCCCTTAGGGCAGTGGTGGCCAACATGCAGCTCACGGGCTGCATGAAGCCCACTGGGGCTCCACCTGTGGCCGGGCCCATAGGCTGTCTCTTTCCCCCACATGCTTCTCACACACTGGGGCATGGAGCCCCACACTTCCTATGCCTTCCCCCTTTCAGAGGAGTCATGAATTGCCTGATTTGCACTCCATCCCCAATCCTCCCCCTCTCTCTCAGAGCTGGAAGGCTGTCAGTCAGCTGTTCCCAGTGTTCCAGCTCTGGGTGTGAGGGGGAGGAGCAGAGAAGAAGCATGAATCATGCGATTTGCTACTCCTCTGAAAGTGCTGGGAAGGAGAGGGATGAGCAGGTAAGTGCAGGGTTCCAGTGCCCCAGTGCACAAAAGGCACAGGGGAGAGAGGGTCTGCGAGGCTGCAGGTGAAGCCCCAGCAGGCTGTGGGCTGCTGCAGCCCACTGAAATGAAGGAGCGCCACTCATGCAGCCCACTCACTATTTGTGGTTGCCCATCCCTGCTTTAGGAAATGCATTTTACTATATCTTAATTGAACTAGTGTTTGCAAGTGAAAATGTAGCATTTTCAGGGACCAGGGCAGGAGATGACCTTCAGGCTTCTATGAGTTTCTTTCTGAAACAATAGTCAAAGTCTTCGAACTTCCCAAAGAACTTGCTAATGCTTAGCACTGAATGATGTGATTTCAAAACATTTATGGTAAGGGAATATTCTGATTGCAACTTTAGATAAGAGCAATGAAGAGGCAGACAGTACAAAGGAAGAAGCAGCTAAAATGGAAAAGCAATATGAAACATTGAAGGATTCCACAAAAGTGGAAGAACAAAATACAGCAGGAAACAATGAAGAACCAAAAGGTACTCTTGCTATTAGCCTGTGCACTGAATGATTTTTTTTTCTGGTCAGGCTAGCAGTGGGTTATATACACAGCCAAGTGGCACAAATGTATGGATACAGCCAGTGATCCCTCTGAGCTGCTCAGCAGCACAGTTTTATGCATGGAGCCCTGAGACTCTAACTGGGCGCGGCTGATTAATCACCTGTGAAGCTGTGGTGCTGCAGGGTTTAGAGGGAACACTGGATACAGTATAGAATAATTCTGTAATGAGACAAGCCCATTTGGCCTCTGGTTAGCACTCCATGCAAGCATGAGGCCAACTATTCAGCTCTTGGGTCTCAACGCTCACTCGCTGAGCTGTCATGTGCATGGTATTTTGAAGACCAAATCCAAATTTTCCATTGACCACAGACATTTTTCATAAATATTTTCAATTACTCAGAAAACATTTTCCCATTGATGAAAATGTTCAGCCAGAGCTAATATGAATACAGTTCAGTTCATGCACATGTGACCTGCTCTTCCCAAATGCACCCAACTCTGCCGGGAGGCCAGCCTTCATGAATTTCAGCCCAACTAGTGAAGCCCCTTTTCTTTAAGTGGCAGCAGAGTCAATGCTTTCCCACTCCACTGTGAAGTTCCTTGTATATATTCTTTGCCCTCTGAATTCTTTGGAATTGCTCAGGACTTTCACATAAGCTGGTACTGAGAAATGACAATTCTAATTTAGTACTTTGGCTTAAATTCAGCAGTCTGTATTCCCTACTACCAATCCTGTAAACAGCCTGGGAGGATTATTAGCATCCTTAAACTACTCTAGTGACTGTATCAGCAGCCTCTTTGTGGAAGAGCATAATTCTATGTAACATAAATTAGTTACACATACACAGTGCTGGCAAAAGACTTTGCCGGGCTCTGGGACCCTTGAAGGAGTGGGATCTTGGGCAGAAGGGGCAGGGCTAGGAGTAGCCAGCCTTCAGCACTGCCCAGACTGCACTGTAAGGGTTCTGCTGGCAGTTTAAAGGGCCCAGAGCTCTGGGCGACTGCCACTGTAACAGCTACAGCAGCAGCCTTGAACCCCAGGCCCTTTTAAATTTCTGGGCCCTGGTGCAACTACTCCCTTTGCCTTCCCTCCCTGCATCAGCAGTCCTGCACATACACTTCAAGTGAACAAGAGACATGATTGGCTCTGTAAAGCAGAGGAAGACAGAGTCTCTGCCCTGAGAAGTTTCTCAGTGCAAATTCTTTTATTTAAAACATGAATATTTTAGAGAGCATGGATAGTGCAGCTGAGTACAGTGGAGTCAATGGAATACAGGCAGTCCCCGGGTTACATGAATCCGACTTACATCGGATCCCTACTTACAAACGTTGTGAGGCAACCCCGCACTAGGTGCTTCCCCCCAGCAGACCAGGGAGACACGAAGCGAGCCCCCCCCCCCCCCCAGCAGACCAGGGAGATGGAGCGGCTTTTCTCAGCAGACACCTCAGCTTGAGTATAAAGGACTGAGGGAAGTGAGGTGTGGGAGAATAAAACTGAGCTCTGGAGAAATGTTTGGCTAGAGTTTCCCCGACAATATGTACCAGTTCCAACTTACATACAAATTCAACTTAAGAACAAACCTACAGTCCCTATCTTGTACGTAACCCGGGGACTGCCTGTACTATTGTTGAGTCCAGTGAGAGAACAAGATTGGGTCTTTGATTTGTTTTGACAACAGTTTCTTTATACAGACTTGCCTGCTGGTATCTGTAAGGATAAAATTGAGTCCATCATCTGCAAAAAAAAGTATCAGTTTATTAAACTGGTCCATTACCATTTTCTGAATATATTATAGTCCCTTAAAATGATTCTTTAGCAATCCCAGTGGCTGAGTGAAGATAGCTCATTAGTATTGTTGTGAACTCAGTGCACATGCAACTAGCAGTTAGTGTAATATCTAGAAAATAGGAACCTACTTCAGAGATCCCGCTAGCAAACAATCCTGTTTTCTCATTTTGTCTCCTTAAATGTATTTTATTTTGTTTCATACTGTTCCTAAGCCTCTACAGATAGGCCTTGATTTCAGAAAGGTACTTAAGCAAGCGCCTAATTTTCAATAGACAGACCCATGTGTCTAGCTGAACTGGGGCCATAATCCTTTATTATGGAATTTACAGCTTGCATTAGGAACTAGATCAAATGAATTTGAATACATTATTGCAGTGAGGTATTGCTCCTTTGCATCTGTGGCTTTTTAGTGACCTAAGATTATCAGTTCATTCACTATTCTGGACTGAGCATATTGACTGCTCCAGTCTGAGTTCAGAACTTTATGTTATGACAGCAAATTAACAGCTGAAAGAGGAAATGGAGCATTGATACCTTTTATGATCCCAGCTGCCTCAACACAGCATTTAATGTTTCATGCCATGGCAGGTCAGCCTGGCCATAAGCTACTCTTTCCTCAGAAATCCATAGTGAATGGAAAAAACCCTACTCGTCTGGCGTATATCACACAGCAAACCCATGAAAGACACCGTGTCTCGCCAGTGTGTATTTCAAACACAGAATGGCCCCCAAAATTCAAAGCACAAATGCATTTTTAGCCAAATTTCTTGCGTTAAGGCACCTCTGTAGTGCCCATCACATAGTATTACAGCATATCCCAAGTACTTAAATAGAAAAATGGTGGTTTGTGTGTGCAAGAGGGTAGGTCGTGTGTGTGTGTGTGTACGTGCGTGTGATACTTACTGAGAAAAAGCTATGCTTTTTGTTCTGCCTTTGGCTACTAGTCTGGCAAGCTCTATGGTTATTTGTATCTGTTGCTGAGGTGAGTTCCATAGTCTAATTACATCTCCAATGGACGGTCTGTCTCTTACACTCAGAAGCCTCCTTGTTGGTCAACAGGTTTAATTTTCCAGTAGCAGCTAGCTGTCATGGGAGATCATGGTTGCAGAGACGGGTCATTTGTTAGGTAACTGAGGCCAGACTTATGGAGGACTTTGAATATCAAGGAAGAATCATGGATGTGGATTCCGTGTTCACTGAGGAGCCAGTACGGAGAGTGTTGAACCATGACAATATGTTCCTGGCAACCTGGTTACCAAGCTGCTGCATTTTATATCTATTGGAGCTTTTTCAGCACATGTGGTTTCACTGTTAGATATAAATAGTTGCAATAATCAAGCCAAGAGGTCACGGTTCACATGTCGTTATATACAAGTTGGCAGCACTAGGATAAGGTGCATTCTTGTAGCCAAGCACAGAGCGAAGTGAATACTTTTTGTTGCTGTGGCTATTTGAACATCCAGGAGCAGTAAGAAGTCCAAAGAGCGCACAACTGCAGAATGACTCAACGATGTGAGGAAAGATATCCTAACTAGTGGTTATGTCTATTCAGCATGTATCCAGTTTGGACCAAATTCTGTTCTCATACCTTCACAACCACATTCAACTCACTGGGCCTGTTCGGGTATAAATTAAATCAGAATTTTGGCCCGCTGTCTCTTCATTTAACATGCTTTGCTGTTTCACAGACTCACATCCTTCCACCATGATTCTGCGTGCCTAGAGCAAAGGTTTCAGTATACTTACTATTGTATCCTCTTACAGATGGGATCAGACATGCACAGTAGGCAGGATGTCTTCCACAAGCTAATTTCACTAGTCTTTTTATGACACATATGAGCATGTTACATCACTAAAGCTATAACCAAGTTAAGAATTCTCTGTAACATTCCCTTCAGGGATTTGTTTTGATCTGTGTGCTTTTGGGGCTAAAAATAGACACCATTTCAAAATTCAAAATCTAGAGGCTGTAACAAGAGATTATATAGTTTTCATGCTTTTCTTTCCTCAGCTAATACAGTGCCTGCATATCAGGTGGTAGGTTTTGTCTTATGCCGTTCAGAATATCACAATATTATATGTGCACTGTTACATCAGGCAATAGACGAGGTTTCTGATATTTTTACTATATGAGCTGGATGCACAAAGCTTTCAGTCTTATTAAAATCATACCTCATTGTCTTCAAACTTTAAGCTTTGCTTAACAGCTGTTGTGATCTAAACACCACAGAATGACTCCTGTCCATGCAGGCAATATCTGTTGATATCTATAGGAATTACACACACAAATCAAAGGGAGGAAATGGCCATAAATTCCTATCAGAACTAATTAATCTCTTACAGACAGGATGTGCTAGCCATGCATGGGAATATTGCCTGAATAAACATGACAGAGCTAGTCCCTTAAATGGAAACTAATAATAGTGTTAATCTGTCTTCCCTATAGCCAAGTTTTCTCTGTTAAACAAGCTGTATTAATCATTGATGAAGGGTGTTTGATTTGTGTCTCATCTGTTCCTCAAGGGAAAGCTGAGGCATATTTGGAAGCCATCAGGAAGAACATAGAATGGCTAAAGAAACACGACAAGCAAGGAAACAAAGAAGGTATGAAATAAATAATCTTGCACACTGGGGAGGACACCATTACAATTTGCTTTTATAAATTAGAGCATACAGATTATCTTGATAAAATGAGGTGAATAATAAAAATATAAATTGTGAGATTATGGACAAGTCTGGATCACAGCCTCAAAGTTAGTGACATTAGGATTACTATGAAGTAGTCTTGGATCAAATATAGGCTATGAGTAAAAATTATACAAACCGTCTCTCATAAAACTCCAGAATCTTATGGAAATATATATAAATATTCCACTGAACAAATACAAAATATAAAAACTAAACGGTCCAGACTGCCTCTGAATCACAAAATTTATGCTGACCAACTTGCTGGAAATAAACTCCTTGCTCCCCCCACATAAGAACCCACTCCACAAAAATCCCTGAATGTCAGTCTTGCACAAGGAGATCAAGAGAAGTGTTGAAAGAATTATTTTTTAGCAGTAGTGAAGATGATCTTTTTAATATATGCATGGATCTGTGGAAACCCAGTGGCATTATACTGGCATTGTAAGAACATAAGAATGGCCGTACTGGCTCAGACCAAAGGCCAATCTAGCCCAGTATCCTGTCTACAGACAGTGGCCAACACCAGGAGCCCCAGAGAGGGTGGACTGAAGACAATGATCAAGCGATTTGTCTCCTGCCATCCCTCTCCAGCCTCTGACAAACAGAGGCCAAGGACACCATTTTATCCCCTGGCTAATAGACTTTTATGGACCTAACCTCCATAAAATTATCTAGCTTTTCTTTAAACTCTATTATAGTCTTAGCCTTCACCGTCTCCTCAGGTAAGGAGTTCAATAGGTTGACTACACACTGTGTGAAGAACTTTCTTTTATTAGTTTTAAACCTGCTCCCCATTAATTTCATTTGGGTCCTCTAGTTCTTCTATTTAGGGAACTAATAAATAACTTTTTTTTATCGGCCCTCTCCACACCACTCATGATTTTATATACCTCTATGTACAGTGCTGTGTGTGTCCCTTTCCAAGTAGCAGGAATCATAGAATACTAGAACTGGAAGGGACCTCGAGAAGTCATCTAGTCCAGTCCCCTGCCCTCATGGCAGGACCCAGTACCATCTAGACTATCCCTGACAGATGTCTATCTAACCTGCTCTTAAATATCTCCAGAGATGGAGATTCCACAACCTCCCTAGGCAACTTATTCCAGTGTTTAACCACCCTGACAGTTAGGAAGTTTTTCCTAATGTTCAACCTAAACCTTCCTTGCTGCAGTTTAAGCCCATTGCTTCTTGTTCTATCCTCAGAGGTTAAGGAGAACAATTTTTCTCCCTCCTCCTCCTGACACCCTTTTAACAGGAAACGAATCCTGCAGATTTTGTTTCATAAACTTACATAAAACAAACAAGGTGAAAACATGTGGGAATCACAGAGCATTGTGGCATTACTCATAGGTACGCTGACCATCCATCCCGAATTTCCCAGAACAGTCTCGATTTTTAATGTCCTCTCCTGGTGCCCCGCACAACATTGAAATGTCCCAGAAAGTCCCCAGGCTCCAAACGCAGCTAGAAGTGGCTGTGCAGCTGATTCTCCTCCCCCTCCCCCAGCTTGGGGGGAATATAGGAGTCAAGGACACTTCCCAGGCTTTCCCTGCTGCTGGGGAATCCAGCCAATAGCAGCATCAGGAGGCATTGCCAGTTGGGAACATGCGAAAGCAAGTGGGAGGCTGGGAAGGGTGTGCACAAGTGGCGGGCGGCTCAGCTGGGCTGGGGAGGGGGTGTGGAAAAGTGGCACATGACTCAGCTAGGCTGGGGGACGGGGCTCAGGGAACTGAAACCACTCAGCTGGGCTTCAAGGCAAAGGGGACCCAGGAAGCCCAGTATGGGGGCGGCAGCACGGGGCCTGAAATAACTTCCCCTGATCTGGAAAAATCCCTCATCTGGAACCTATGGGAAGACCTGAACCTCAGTCTTCAGTCCTCCCTGTCCCTTCCCTTTGCCCCTTGGGGCTGGAAGGCCAAAGGAGTGAGGAGTCTGAGTTGGGGGCCACCTCAGTGAGGGTTGGGGGTTTTGGAGTTCTTTTGCATCTCCCTTGTGTGGTGCCCAACTGATTTTTCTGTGGATCAATGGCCCCTGACCCAAAAAAGGTTCCCCACCCCTGCCATAAATAAAAAAAAACATTGAAACCTTTTGTGTTGGATGTAAATTAATATTTAATTTAATTTAATTTAAAATGATGTTTGATAAACTAACAATTTAAATTAAACCACTCTCCCACGCTGCAGAACTAGAAAAATGGCTTAGGTGTAATTATGTAACTAACAGTGAGTTTCCATTAGCAGCTGGTGGTTCATTGAAAGGTTTACATTGAGCCAGGTGGTCCACAGGCCAAAAAGGTTGAGAATCACTGAAATAGAGGTAGCCTTGGGCTCTCCCCATGAGAGACCACCCCAGGCTCCCTGTGGCTCCAGAAGAAACCAGAGAGATTGGGTCTGTTACCATGGTGGTGAAATCATCACGTCACTCCAGTGTGGATGATGGATAGACTCTTTTTGAGTTGATGCTTTAAACAAGATGTTAAGATGCCACGTGAAAACACTTGGTGCATCCACAGAGAAGCAGCATGTATCATCTCTCACCAGAGAGGGTTGTCATGACTTTTGTGTACAGGCAGTCCCCGGGTTATATGGATCCGACTTACATCGGATCCCTACTTACAAACGGGGTGAGGCAACCCCGCACTAGCTGCGTCCCCCCAGCAGACCAGGGAGACTCGAAGCTAGCACCCCCTACCCCCCAGCAGACCAGGGAGACGTGGAGCGGCTTTTCTCAGCAGACACCTCAGCTTGAGAATAAAGGACTGAGGGAAGTGAGGTGTGGGAGAATAAAACTGAGCTCTGGAGAAATGTTTGGCTAGAGTTTCCCCTACAATATGTACCAGTTCCGACTTACATACAAATTCAACTCAAGAACAAACCTACAGTCCCTATCTTGTACATAACCCGGGGACTGCCTGTATTAGTAAATAAGCCCTTTGTGAGCTCTGAGAAGCAGGGCCAGTCATAACCAATTGGCAGCCCCAAGAGACCACTGGGGAAAATCTATGGAGCAAAAAAAAAAAAGCCGAAATGCGGTCGCAGCCCCTTTAATTGCCACGTGTCCCGAGCAGCCTTCAGTCGGGCTTGTTGGCAGCCCCTTGAAAATGGTGGCCATGGGCAACTGCCTGGCTCGCCCGCCCCTAAGACCAGCTCTGCTGAGAAGAGGTGAGATGTTTTGATTTCCAGCTTCAAGGATTTGTTCTTCTGTCTTTGGGCTGCATGTTGCCTAGGCCTGAATGGAGGTAGCAGTGACAACCCATTTCTGAGTTATTCTGACACACAAAGTGAAACCTGTGCTAAAGACCGCACACCCAGTGAGAGAAAGCACTGCTGTCAGAAAAAGTAAATTCAAAGTCTCTCCAATTTTCTTCAAAGAACGCCTTTACCAGGCAGTGGGGCTTTGACAGATTGGTCCCTTTTTTCTGAAGGGTGACTAAATGTTAACTGGATCTTTTGGGGTAATATCAACAGATTGCTTTTGGCCCAATCCTAGCTTAAAATTTAAATTGGATCAGGTGCCTTGTAAGCAGGTTGGGAAGTGGTCTCAGTATTATTTACATAATATAGGCATTGCCATCATGGTATTGACATATACATTTCTTAGTAGCTTTACAGCCTCTCCCTGACTTACAAACCGGTTACGGACCAAGCAATTGGTCCGTAACTCGGTTTGTTCGTACGTCGGACTCCACAGAGTTACATGCGACTGCCCATTGATCCATGGGAAATGTACCTTGGAAGCAGTGGTTAGTGACATGGTCTTTTCTACCCTGTAATTGTCATGGTGAGTTCAGTATTGTCATTCTGGCATGTGTAAACGGAGGGCACTTGATAGTTCTGCAGTAACTTCAAACAATGCAGTTGCAGTATAGCTCATTAGGGATGTAGATTCCCATTAATCAGTTAACTGGTTAATGTTAGGTCACACTGGGGCTGCTGCTGGCTCCCAGCCCCCTCCACAGCACGCTGGACTCCTTAAGGAAAGAGGCTGCTCTGGACACTGGTGCAGTCCCTGCCTGCAGGGCCCCCCAGTTCCCCACAGACAGGGGCTACTCCGGACAAGAATAACCTCTGTCTGCAGTAGAGCTGGAGCAGCCCCCTGCCCACAGCAGATGGGGAGCTGCTCCAGCCTCCCTCTGATTACCAGTTAACTGGAACCAGTACGTGTCATCCATTAAGAGGACTGGAAGTTGTCCCATGAAATTGTGAGAGAGTTCTGGATGGTTCCCAGGCCCTGAGTGAGATGGGGCTGCATCAACACTGCAAAATAATAGGCCTCGGATCCTGGATCTCATCTTGAATTGAGGTTGGAACCATAGTGCTGCAGTGTCATGGGAATCCAGGTCTGGAGCCTGGGTTAATGCAATTGCAGTATAGTTGCATAAGGGGCTCCTATAGGGCCCAAACCCATCCCTATTGGTAGAAGACGGTGGGAGAAGTTCTTAGAGGGGGTCACATGACACTCTTCTGGTCATGTGTCCATCTTGACCCTAGAAGTACTACCCCAGGGTGGGACTTCCTGTGGAAGATGGGTGGGGCCTAAGGGGTCGGGGCGTGTCTAGAAGTGTGAGGGGGCATGGCTAATGTGTCCCTACTTCTGGTTCAGAAAATATGGTCACCATACTCATAGGAGCTAGCCTTTAAGGGCACTATGCACCTTTCAGATGCCAAACCCTGTAGAAGAGGAGCAGTGACTGAAACAGCTGCTCAGTCTTCCTTAGGCTGGTTCTCCAACACATTGTTTCTCTTGGAGATGGGATTGTCAACAGCATGGGAGAGGGGGCGGGAGAGGATCCATAGGAACATCAGGACCACTTGTCTTGGCCATACCATCTTCTCCCTCAAAGCGTCACAACAATCCAGTACCCCAGCTCTTGTCTCAGCCTTGGTGCTATTGGGTGGATTTCTATGTAAATGGTAAGGAGAAACAACAGGGCACAGTGGGGATAAGTAAAGCATTTTGAAAAGGAGAGGAAGGTCGCTATCATCAGCCAAGAAGGAGAGGGAGTTGAGACTCGGGCTGTCCCATGTGCTTTCAGAAACCTCTATATGTGATGTCATGTAAGACTGGTACTGTTCAAAAGCGTCAGAGGGGTAGCCGAGTTAATCTGTAACAGGAAAAACCTAAAAAACCACAAATAGACTAACAGCACCTTAAAGACCAACGAAGCATGTAGATGGTATCATGAGCTTTTGTGGGCACAACCCACTTCTTCAGATGACTGTTATCTGAAGAAGCGGGTTGCGCCCACGAAAGCTTATGATACCATCTACATGTTTTGGTACTGTTCAGTCAGTGCATGACTACAGCTTGATACCTTTACTTCCTTTGCAGAAGCTCAGTAAAAGATTCAGAGGAGTAGCCGAGTTAGTCTGTAACAGGGAAAACTTAAAAAACAACAAATAGTCTTGCAGCACTTTAGAGACTAAAAAAACATGTAGATGGTATCCTGAGCTTTCGTGGGCGCAACCCACTTCTTCAGATGAATGGAGAAGTGGATTGTGCCCACAAAAGCTCATGATACCATCTACATTTTTTGTTAGTCTCTAGGGTACTGCAAGGCTATTTGTTGTTTAAGTTTTTTCGGTAAAGGATGTTTGGCCTGAAAAATAATGACCTGATTTTCTCACCTATAACCCTTTCCCTTTTAAAATTCCCTACACGCAATTCATAGCAGTAGTTGTAGCTGGTAGAAGATTTACATTTTACTGCAGAATTTCCATGCCCATTCCAGTCAATATTTCCATGTATCAGTGTGTTTGTTACAGCAATTAGTGTTCAATCACATGGGATTGTTTTCTGTTTCCCAGATCCCAAGCAGACCCTTACTCCTCTTCATAGTAACCTTTTCCTCAGCATTACAGCAAATTGAAAATGACTGTGGTTACAGCTATAACAGCATCTGATCTGTTTAGGAAAGCAGTAAGATGGATTGATGTGAATTCCTGAAACGAATGGATCCACAATGGCAATCCTGAACATCATTATACTGTATGCTGTTAGGGCAAGATTCTCGGTTAAATGAAAATAAAATATTTACTCTCCTGATGTATTATCCCTTAACCTACCCCTTCTATAGAGTGTACTCTGGCAACTGCTCTTTCAAAAATCTAGCAATGGTAGTAAATGTAGTGCAACTCCACTATTACATAGACAGGTATTATTGTAGTTATTATACAAATGGATATGCTGAGGGAAGGGTGGTTTAAGTGATTTACCTAAGGTCAGTACCAGACCATGGACTACAAATCAGGAGTGAAATCTGGCCACACTAAAGTCAATGGCAAAACTGCCATTGGATTCAGTGGGGCCATGATTTCAAACCAGGAGACATGATTCCCAGTCTTCTCGTCTTTCACTGTTAACATTGTCCCAATTGGTGGGGGAGGGGAGAGCAACAGAATTGCAGGACCCCTGGGCCAGGCGAAAGAGGCAGGGATGGGGTTAGTCTCTCTTTGCCAGCCCTCCAGCACCTTCCAGAAAACACCACTCAGGGCTCTGCTACCAGAACCCCATGGGACATGCTCCAATTTAAAGGGCCCAGTGCTCCAGCTGCCACCACAGCAGCAACAACCGGAAACCCTGAGCCCTTTTGAATTGCCAGGCTCGAGGCATTTATCCCCTTTGTATCCCGCCTCTTTCCCACTGGCGAGCCTAGTCCCGATTTTTAATTCTTCTCATTGCAAAAACCGAATTGCATAATTTAATCTGCTTTTCAAAGTGCCCTACATATCATTCCTCCGTACTTGTTCAGCCAATACTAGGTAGAGAAAGGTATTATGGTCTATTGTGCAAATAGTGTATAGTTAGAGGATGAAGTCCTTACATTCATATTTATACTATGGTACACATTTGAACAAATTACAACACATTTTGTCTGAGAATTCTTATGGCTTTGTCTAGGAACAAGATAATTCATACTGTAAAAATTGCACAGGAATACATTTCTAGGAAAGCTATTCAGTCATTTAAATTATCATAAATCTTTAGAACATAGATATGCTCCAGGCTGCCCGCCAGTGATTCTTCCATTGAAACTTGCCTCTGTGTGTGCATTAGTGTATAATATCTAACGTTCACATTATAAAATATAATATTCCCCAGTGGATGCTCAGGGAGAGTTTTTCAGATTTATTTGCAGAATTAGTGTCTAAAACTATTCTTCTTCCATGGAAAACAGTGACTTTCTGGCAGAGCAAGGTTTTGTTCAATGGCATTCAGCCAGCGTTACACTGTATAGATGCAAATTCTTGAGTTTAGGCTCCTGTGTTTATCATTTAGCAGTGCAGCAGAACATGAAAAGCATCTTTCAGTACTTGTAATATGGACTGACATATACAGACAACTCACTGCAGTATTTTTCAAATCTGGAAATTGTTCTTGTAGCCTGCCAAAGCTGAATAATAATCATTTCTTTTCCACTCTAGCTCCAGTGAATAGATTTCTTGAATTTCAGAGAGTTGAACCAAAGACTTCATGGGTTTTTTCATGGGAAACAGTCAATTTAGTTTTTTTCTGTGAAGTCCATATTAACTGGGAACATAATAGTGCCTTAACAACAACTTTGGCATGCACAGACTTCCAGCACATAGATCCTTTTTCAGTAAAATGGTACAATGTTAAAATACCAATTACAAAGCAAGAAAAATAGATGAATAATTCTTATTACATCTCATAATAGGGGTTTGAACAAGATTTTTTTAAATTACTATGTAAAGTTTCATTTGTATTATAATGAGTTCCAGTCTTTCCAAGTGACAGAGAATGGACTTGCTGGATAATGTTTACAATTATATTATTTCATAGGTAAAACAGCCAAATGGAGAAGGCTCATGGTGTTCATGAATTCATGTTTTGCAGATTATGATCTTTCAAAGCTGAGGGATTTCATTGATCAGCAAGCTGATGCCTATGTGGACAAAGGCATCCTTGACAAAGAAGAGGCTGATGTGATCAAGCGCATATATGGCAGCCTGTAAAAACACGGGAAGGATGGTGAAGTCATCTGCCTGCCCAACATGTAGGAAACGATAGTATAGCTTCACCCACTCCTAGCTCAGTGACCTCAGATCTACTGTTTTGAGGATATCATTAGAAAGTGCTCTGTTTGCATTGTACTGAATCTTTTCTAGACAAAAGTGAAGAGCTCTGTAACCATCTACACTGATTGCATACTGTATTTTCCGACACAGATATCAACCCCAAAAGCCAAATGACATCAAATTTATACTGAACAGGGTAACATACAAAACATTTACTTTGACTTACTATCTGCATTTGTAATGTCTCAGAGGAATAGCCGTGTTAGTCTGTAAAGGCATGTCTACACAGCAGCGTTATTTCAGAATAACCAATGTTATTCCGAAATAACAGAAAGCATCTCTATACTGAAAGCCATTATTCTGAAATAATGGCAAGCTGGAGGACTTCTTACTCTGGTTCCTGTAACCCTCATTTTACAAGGAGTAAGGGAAGTTGAAGGAAGAGTTTTCTTCCTTCAACTTCCTGCTGTGTAGATAACGCGAAAAGCCGAATTAAGTTATTTCAACTTCAGCTATGCAATTGACGTAGCTGAAGTTGCATAGCTTAATTTGACTGTAGCCCTGCTGTGCAGATGTGCCCTAACTGGAAAAAAAACAAACAACATATGGTCCTAAAGCACCTTACAGACTGAGGGTATGCCTATACTACAGAGTTTTTTCAGAAAAACTTTAATGATATCCATACTGCAATTGCGTTTTCAAAAGAAAATTGAAACAACAGAGGGGTTTTTCCAACATTGGTAATCCTCATTCTACAAGGAAAAGACTTTTTCTGAAAGAGCTCGTTCGGAAAAAGGCGCGAGTGGACAGGGAAGAGGGAGTTCTTTCGAAAGAAGAGGAAAGAGGAAAAAACACAGGTGCCCTGGTGGCCATTCTGTCCATAGTAATCACAGCTTAAATTCGAGATAGCATCCATTCAGTGTGGACACTCTCTTTAGAAAAAGCAGATGGCTTTTTCGATGCGCTTTTGCAATATGGCTGCTCCCTTTCAGAAGACGTTTTTCCGGAATATCTCTTCCGAAAAAGCTTCTTCTGAAAGAAGCCTGCAGTCTAGACATAGCCTAACAAAAAAAATGAAGCTAATGTTATGAGCTTTCATGGGCACAAGCCACTCCTTCAGATGAAAAGTGGGTTGTGCCCACAAAGCTCATGACACTATCTACATTTTTTTGTCAGTCTAGGGGTATGTCTAGACTACATGAGTCTAGGTGACAGAGGCATGTAAAATAGGCTACCCGACATAGTCAATGAAGCAGGGATTTAAATATCCCCAGCTTCATTAAAATAAAAATGGCCGCAGCGTTGTGCCAGCTTAGCTGATTGTCAGCACAGCACAGCAGTCAAGACACAGATCCGTCGACAGGGGAAGCCTTTGTCGACCACTCCTGTAAACTTGATGAGGCATAAGGGAGCGGTCGACAAAGGCTTCCCCTGTCGACCGATCCACGTCTTGACTGCCACGCTGTGCTGACAATCAGCTGAACCGGCAAAGCATGATGGCCATTTTTATTTTAATGAAGCCGTGGATATTTAAATCCCCGCTTCATTGACTATGTCGGGTAGCCTAATTTACATGCCTCTGTCGGCAGAGGCATGTAGTCTAGACATACCCTAGGGTGCTTCAGGACCATTTGTTGTTTTTTAAGTTTTATCTGAATTTAGTTTGTTCCTGTAGCAAAGCCAGTTGTTTCTGAAAGAAAGTAACTTTGACACTGCGACCTTTTGCTCTCACTCCATTAGTTTTTCCAAGATACTATTGTATGTATTTGTAAAGGGCGTTATTAGAAAATGAATGACAGTTACTAGTTCTACAAATAAATATTTGAAAATAATTTACATATTAAAATGGTCATTAGTCTCCATATTTTATGTCTAGAATATCTTATTTTTGAATCATTGGTGTATCATCATTTTTTCTATCAGTGTTTGTGTTTGCGCATTCACTATTACAGCTATTGGCAAATGTGGGCCATTAACTACTAAACTAAGTGAGTAACTACAACTGCCTCTAATATAAGTGGTACAGGAAAGAGCTGTAGTGTCCACTGCCAACTGTTGTAATTAACATCCGTAGCTGTTCTGTGGTGCATCCTTTGATAACGGTCAGTTCTCTATGCATGTATAAACAGCTGCATTCTTGATGTGAGTAGCCGGATAACAGTGTAAATAGCTTTGAATTGTTAAGTAAAAAATGTAAAGATGATGAAATCATTTTGAAGGGCGCTTGCAATTAGATGTGTTCTTGGGAACATGTGGCCTGTTTTCCAGATGGACTTTAATGGGAGTGGCAGGAGCTCAGTATTTCTGAAAGTCAGGCCAATGGTTAATTTAGTTACCTTTGAACTGTACTGAATAATATTACTTCCTTTAGCACCATAGAAGTCTCTCTCTCCCCGCCCCCCACCATCAGCATACTGTTTTAGCACCTCCTAAGTATGCAATAACTGAAATAACAAAATGTAGTCTCCGCCTTCCTCCTTCTCAACTTGCAGGGTTGATAAGGACATGGATTTACGTGTTTGGTTAAGGGTATGAAAGGTGAGTTGTAGGAAGAAGGTAGAGCTGGGTGTTAAAGTGAAGCAAAGAAATGAGTTTTGAATTTACTTGTGGACGTTGTTAGTTCTGTGGTGAGGCTTTGCCCAAATAGGGACGAATGTTCTTAGAACTGTGTTCCAAAACCATATATGCCATTTTGTTTGACCAGCTCTAAACCACAGTCAGAATATCATTCCATGGGCCTGATTCTGTGGGCCTGACTCTGGTTGAGTACTTACTCACCCAGGTAGTCCCATTCAAGCCAACATGAAAAGTTGAGTAGATATGCATTTTTATAAGCATTACTTTGGGGAGTAGATAAGCATCTTTAAGCCATTGTTGTCTGGAATCATTTCTCCTCCTGACTAAACCAGTCCAACTTGTTATGTGAATGTTTCAACTCTTGTTTGGTGGCCCATCAAGTCAAATTTTAGCAGTCACTACATGTTTCATAATATGACATGACAAGGAAGACCAACCAGCCTGATGCATTGTCCTGAGCACATCTACACAGCAGGGTTACAGTCAAATTAAGCTATGCAACTTCAGCTACATCAATTGCTTAGCTGAAGTCAAGATAGTATAATTCGGATTTTGGTGCTGTCTACACAGCAGGAAGTTGAAGGAAGAACACTCTCCCTTCAACTTTCCGTACTCCTCATGAAAATGACGGTTACCGGAGTTGGAGTAAGAAGTCCTCCAGCTCAACATTATTTTGAACTAAAGGCTTGTAGTGTAGATGCTCTCTTTGTTATTTTAGAATAACATCAGTTATTCTGAAACAATGCTGCTGTGTAGACATAGCCCCTGTGTTGCAAAAGAGCATTGGCTTGTGCTAAACTAAGGCCACTGTGCGTGATCTGAGCGGTAAGTGGTTCTTCAGGTTAATACCTTTTTTTATGAAAGCACCACTTGCAGCATGTTGCTTCCAGAGCACTTGGTGGAAATCAGTAGATCATGCTCTGCCAGGATTTTCCCTACCACCACTAGGGGAAATATTTTCCATCCTTGCACATCTCTAGTTCTAATACCACAAAAAATTGTCTGTGTTGTTCTGTTTGTATTTCTGCTAGATGCATCAAATTCCTTCACTAGTGAAAGTATCACTGACCATTGTAACAAGTGCAAACTATACACTATTCACCGTATGAGCTTTTCTACTAGAATATTGTTTCTGATACTGTACTTTATTAAACACTTTGCTACAAGCTACAGCACTTTAAGGTGGGTTTTTTTTTTCATTTGAAGTGGACTTAATACCTCGTGCCCACGGAGTGACTTGTCGATGGCCCAATTCTGCCTCACCGAACTCAATAAGAACCGGTGGCGTTAGGACTATTTTTGGATTGAGGGTGCTAAACTGCACCTCTCCCTTTAGAGCTGTTGAGATCAGGTTGTCAAATCCCCCAGACCAGACTCCATTGCTGCAAATGGCATCTGGTCCGTCTGGTCCAGGGGAGTTGGCAACCCTCACTGTCCTAGGCTGGGGCCACAGCCGGAAGCAGCTGCAGAACCCTGGTCCAGCAGCGGGACCCCAGGGCTGGTGGGGCCCTCAGGCTGCAGAGCCTGCATCAGGGCCAGTGGGACCCCAAGTAGGGTTGCCAGACGGTTTCAACAAAAATACCGGACACACTTGACATTACATCACAATCTACATTACATCTTATTTAGGAAATACCGGACATTTCTATTTTCTCAATTTGTTTCCCGAACAGAAAGCTCAAATACTGGACTATCCAGTTCAGAACCGGACAGCTGGTAACCCTAACCCCAAGGGCCAGCAGAGCCCCTGGGGCTGGTAGGTGGCGGGACTCCAAGGGCCAGTGGAGCTCATGGGACCGTTGAGGACTGGCAGAGCCCATGGTGGGAGAACCCTAGGGGGCTGGCAAAGTGCATGGGGATGGTAGGACCCTGCAGGGGCTGCCCAAAGGCTGGTGCCTAGGGCTGGAGGAGCCAGTAGCAGTAGCATCACCAGGCGAGGGAAAGCAGAATGCAAAACTTGGGGGGTCTTGAGCACCCCCACACTCCTAATTCCCACACCTATGATATCCATGAGAAGGCTCCTATCAATGTGAATACAATAGGCCCCAATGACCGAAGAAGAATTTAGCATGGAATTAGGGACTCGATCCATTACTCTCTAAAGTCAATGGACAGACTTCCTAGGCATCCACACTTCTATCCACCCTAGTAATGGGTCCAGAACAAAACTTTATCTGGCACACACGGTCTTTGGTGATTTGAGTAAAATGGAACCCAGGTCAGAGTCCTCTAAGGTTTTGGTTTTACAAACCTTGACTGGAAAAGGATTTGCAAAGCTGAAATCACAAATACCTGGTTTTCTCATCAGAAAGGAACAACAAAACCAGAAGTGTTTTATGTACCTCACACACCTACTTGCGCACACCCACCTCTTCCCACTACCAGAATTTTGGTCTTTCATATCCTGACCCAATGCTCATATTTGTATTTTAAAACTGATGAGGTTTTGCAAAACCAGCCCACAACTTCTTTCATCCATCTCTGATCCAGACATGTTTTTGTACTGTCTATTCCTGGGCCACTTAGTTTGGTTCATGTCATTGGGACTCTTGCACACATGTCAAATCTTTTTCTCCCTTCCTATCTGATACAAATACAAGGACATAAAGTATCTTCCCATGCAGCAAATAAAGGTAATTGCATCTGCAGTAACAACCACGATAGCATGAGAAGCAACAAGAACTATATCAAAGAGAACAGTCCCCTTGAAGCAGTCTGTCCACATATTGACTGATAAAATGACAGCCAAGGGCCTAATACAGAACACATTTCCATATCTTAAAGCCTCCCTCACCAAAAGCAGAAATTTCTCCCTGCAGTAGCAATAAGGAGACATTGCTGATAAGCACCAAGTCCCTTCATTTATTTTGTTTTCTAGGATTCCTCATATTTAAAGTACATTTTTATTACCATTTAGCTAGGAGGGCATGTGCTAGAGCAGCTGCCTTCTGTGGAAGTTGCAGCACATTCAAAATGATGCAACTCAGTGATCTACAGAACTACAGAACAATTCCACTGGAGACTTTTATTACAAAGGCACAGGGAAAACGTTGACACTTCTTCTCATGGGAGAGCATCAATTTAATTCATTTTATGGGAACTTTCAATCTGTGCGGCAGAAGTCTTTGTTTCACTGGAAGAAGAGGGTGGGTACAAACCAGTGTACCAAAGAATGCACAGTGAGGCAATTTTAAACTGAACTCAGAATGCATTCAGTCGCAGACTCATGTTCAGGCCCCCTGACAGGGGAACAGATAGGGCCCAGTGCTCCCAGATGCTGCCTCCACTATTGCATCAGTGGAGGAGGCTGAAGCCCCGGGCCCCTTTGAACTGCCACCAGAGCATCACTCCATATGGCTCTGAGAACTCGGAGGGGAGGCTGATTGCCCTTAGCCTTGCCCCTACCGTCCTCAACCCCACCCTTTCTGGGGGCACAGAGCCATCCCCCTACCTTGGCCCAGGGCCTACAGTGACTGTCGGCCCTGATGTTGGCAAGTGTGCTTTTTAGTAGGCCTAGTCAGTGCTTTCACCGAGTATCAAGCTATGTAATAAGGGCTAAGACTAGAGACTGTTAAGCCTGCACCAAAACAAAGTGCTTAACCCGGAGAAGGCTGAAGAAATGATTTTGTTCTGGACTTGCTGACTCCCCTTGAAAAAGAGCAGACTTGTGGCTTTAGCTGGAGGACCAAAAGCACTTAGAATACTCCCCAAATGTCCCTGCCATAGGATGGGAACTGTGGCACAGCTCAAATAGAGAAACTCAGATCTGACACTGGAGAGGTCGAAGCCTGCTATAGGCAGCCTTGCTTTTGAATAGCTTTAGACTACTGCAACAATATTAGCAGGAAAAACCATATTTGCCAAATGCACATAAGAACAGACGCCAGATTCCACCATCCATACTCGGACAAAACTTGTTTCCAAGTGGGAGTTCTGCTGAATAAGAACTGTAGGATCATCCCCAAATGGGGTAGCCATATCTGGGTCCTCTCCAGCAAACTTTGTAGCCACCTTTCCCCACAGTTGTAGCAATAGTGGAAGATGTACCGTATTTTCCGGCGTATAGGGCGACTGGGCGTATAAGACGACCCCCTATCTTTTTAATTAAAAGATAGGGTTTCATCTTATACCCCAGCGCCCCTCCGCTTCCTTTGCTCCCGGTGTCCCTGGTCTGCTGGAGATGGTCCCCAGCAGACCAGAGGCACCGGGAGCAAAGCCGCCAGGAGCGCCTGGGCTTCCCCCCCCTCCCCCCCCGCCGGAGGCCTCGGGGGAAGCCGGCGGCGGGGCATCCCAGGCGCGCATGGGCTGCCCCCCCGCCGGAGCCCCTCCGCGGCTTTGAAAGCGGCGGGGCATCCGGCGTACAAGACGACCCCCGATTTTTGGGGGATGTTTTTTAACTTCAGAGGTCGTCTTGTACGCCGGAATATACGGTAGCATACTCAGGCCTTAAAATATGTGTGCTATACCTTCCACTGTTACTATCACCAATGAGGCAGTCAAAGCCCCAGATAACATCTTTAGTCTGGATACCTGGGCCATGATTCCTACAGCCCTTCACAGATACAAAATTTATATCTGCAATCACAGGGCTTGACAAGCGGTGGCGAGCCCCGCTTGCCAGCTGTGTGGTTTGGCACGCTGCACATGCGCAGACCGCACTGCGCAGCCACACCGAGATAAAATCTACTTGCCACAGATGAGTAGATTGCCCTAATTGTCGAGCCCTGTGCATCTGCAACTGAATCTGCAAAATGAGCTATGGACATCCACACTGACTTCCATGGATGCAGATACCTGCGGATATAAAGCTGCTTTTCACAAATTTGCAGGGTTCTAGATAAACACTTTGTATCCACATCCGCATCCATATCCACAAAAATGAGTTGCGGATATTCATGTCCTCAGATGTGGATACCCACGGATATAAAGCAGATAACTGCAGATTTGCAGGACTCTAATGATTCCCTACTACCTTGTGCCTTTTTTAGCTACTCCCCCTGGTGAAAAGTGAGACAAATATTGCAGTCGTGCTTTGGTAATGTGTTACCCCCCCATCCACACAGATGTAAATACCTACACCAGATGGAGGGACAGTAGAAGATCAAATCAACTGAGCTCTTGGGAAGTACAAGTGAGGTTGAAATTAAGGTTCTAGTAACAGAGTCCCATCTCATTTGCACAGCTGGAATTGCTGTATTAACTCCATTCATTTTAAGTTAACTCCTCTGGATTTAGCCTAGTGTAACTGAAACCATAGATTGGCCTCCTTTCACAATGCATGAGTGGAAAAATACCATTACTTACAATAGGACAATCTAGATTTCATCTCAGTATTTAACTAATGTTAGATATGGATCCACCGCAAAACACCAGCTCTCCTGATCATTAAAGAAGAAAAATGAGCCCTCTGTGATATACTAACCATGTAGATACATCAGGGTATGTCTACACTACAATGTTAGTTCGAACTAACGGACGTTAGTTCGAACTAACATTCATAGGCGCTACACTAGCGCTCCGCTAGTTCGAATTTGAATCGAACTAGCGGAGCGCTTAGTTCGAACTAGGAAAACCTCATTTTACGAGGATTAAGCCTAGTTCGAACTTACTAGTTCGAATTAAGGGGTGTGTAGCCCCTTAATTCGAACTAGTGGGAGGCTAGCCCTCCCCAGGTTTCCCTGGTGGCCACTCTGGCCAACACCAGGGAAAATCTATTGCTCCCTCCTGGCCCCGGACCCCTTAAAGGGGCACGGGCTGCTACGGTGTCCGTGCCAGGTGCAAGCCTGCCAGCACCCAGCCAGCAGACCCTGCACCTGGCACGGCACAGAGCCACCCACCCGATGTCCCCCAACCCACCCCCTCTTCCCGGGACCAGGCTGGCGGCTCCCGGGAGCTTGCCCGGGACCGCAAGAGGCGGGCACCTTCCTGGGCTAGTGCGGACATCGTGGACCTCGTCCACGATCTCCGCACTAGGCACAGGAAAGTGGCTGGCTAGGCAGGAGAGCTGCCAGCCTGGCCACCCAGGAGCAGGTGTGCATGATAATCAAGGGGGTCTACTGAGACCCCCGACCCTGAGCCCTGAGCTTACAATGGCCGTCCTGGGTCAGACCAAAGGCCCATCTAACCCAGTAGCCTGTCTGCCGACAGCGGCCAACCCTAGGGACCCTGGAGAGGATGGACCGAAGACAGTGACCAAGCCATTTGTCTCGTGCCATCCCTCTCCAGTCTTCCACAAACTTTGGGCAGGGACACCACTCCTACCCCCTGGCTAAGACTACTCCATGGACCCAACCTCCATGACTTGATCTCACTTCCCTTTAAACTCTGTTCTAGGTGTAGCCTTCACAGCCTCCTGAAGCAAGGAGTTCCACAGGTTAACTATTTGCTTTGGGAAGAAGAACAACTTTCTCTTACTAGTTTGAAGCCTGCTACCCATTCCTTTCCTTTGGTGTCCTCTAGTCCTTCTTTATGGGAACTCATGAAGAACTTTTCTGAATGCACCCTCTCCACCCAACCCCTGCTTTTAGAGACCTCTATCCTGTCCCCGCTCCATCTCCTCTTTTCTAAGCTGAACAGTCCCAGGCTCTGTAGCCTTTCTTCATCTGGGACCTGTTCCCAACCCCTGATCATGTTAGTTGCCCTCCCCTCTCCCAGCCTTTCTCTTCCCCTCTCCCACCTCCTTTTCCCAGTCTCCCCCAGTTTTGTTCAATAAAGACAGAGTCAATGTTGGAAGAAACGTTATCTTTATTTTGTACATCAGGAAGGGGGGCTAGGGAGGGGTAAGTGGAAGGAGGTGAGGGAGGAATGGGGTACAAGCCCCCGATGGTGAGGACTGAGCTGGCTCTGCGGGCTTCTGGGGGTGGAAGCTCTCCTGCAGCCCCCCAATTGCCCCCTCTCCCCAGATGGCAGCCTGCGGCAAGTGCAGCCGGGCTGATGGCCGAGTGGTGTGATGTGCCCAGTGTGGGTACTCCGGGCACTCCAAGCCAGGACTGCTTTGCAAGTGGGGCACCCCTGAGAACTGTCTGTCCGGGGTGGGGGTCGGGTCCCTTTAAGCGCAGCCCTCGGCTAGCCTGAGACAGCAGCTCCACGCTCTAAGTCCTCCTCTGATGCCCTGCCGGCACTGCTTCCGGCCATCCTTAAGCCCTGTTCAGGGTCCACTCAATGTGGACATGCTAGTTCGAATTAGCAAAATGCTAATTCGAACTAGTTTTTAGTTCTAGATACGTTAGTTCGAATTAGCTTAGTTCGAATTAACTAATTCGAACTAAGTTAGTTCGAATTAGCGCTGTAGTGTAGACGTACCCTCAGTTTTGGCTTGTGTAAATAAGGTACACCTATTCCGCATGTGTATGATGCAAAGAGCAGAATGTCTGAAATAGTTAGTAAGCTCCAAGGGAAGAGATCCTGTCTTATCTGTAATAAGATAAGGTACGTCTACACTACAGGATAAGATCGAAGTTATGTAGTATCGCCACATTATTTGCGTAGCTAAAGTCAAAGTACATTCTTTTTATAGGATAACGAGTCTCACGGATAAGGGAGAAGCGTTGGACATGGTACACCTAGATTTTAGTAAGGCATTTGATACAGTCTTGTGAATGATATTCTTATCAATAAATTAGGCAAACACAACTCAGATGGGCTGCTAAAGGTGGGTACATAACTAGCTGGATAACAGTTCTCAGAGAGTAGTTATTAATGGTTCACAATCCTGCTGGAAGGGCATAACAAGTGGGGTTCCACAGGAGGTCTGTTTTGGGACCGGTTCTATTTAATATCTTCATCAACAATTTAGATATTGGCATAGAGAGTACGCTTATTAAGTTTGCAGATGATATGAAGCTGGGAGGGGTTGCAGCTGCTTTGGAGGATAGGGTCGTAATTCAAAATGATCTGGAGAAATGGTCTGAGGTAAATAGGATGAAGTTTAATAAAGAGAAATGCAAAGTACCCCACTTAGGAAGGAACAATCAGTTTCACACATATAGGATGGGAAACGACTGACTAGGAAGGAGTACTGCAGAAAGGGATCTAGGGGTCATAGTGGATCACAAGCTAAATATGAGTCAACAGTGTGACACTGTTGCAAAAAAAAAAACCATCAATCTGGAATGCATTAACAGGAGTGTTGTGAGCAAGACACGAGAAGTCATTCTTCCAGTCTACTCTGCGCTGATTAGGTCTCAATTGGAGTATTGTGTCCAGTTCTGGGCACTACATTTCAACAGAGATGTGGAGAAATTGGAGAAGGTCCAGAAAAGAGCAACACGAATGATTAAAGGTCTAGAGAACATGAGCTATGAAGGAAGACTGAAAGAATTGGGCTTGTTTAGTTTGGAAAGGAGAAGACTGAGAGGGGACATGATAGCCGTTTTCAGGTATCTAAAAGGGTGTCACAAGGAAGAGGGAGAAAAATTGTTCTTCTTAGCCTCTGAGGAAAGGACAAGAAGCAATGGGCTTAAACTGCAGCAAGGGAGGTTTAGTTTGGACATTAGGAAAAACTTCCTAACTGTTAGGGTGGTTAAACACTGGAATAAATTGCCTAGGGAGATTGTGGAATCTCCATCTCTGGAGATATTTAAGATCAGGTTAAATTGGCATCTATTAGGGATGGTCTAGATCAGGGCTACTCAACACGCAGCCCATGGGTGGGATCCTTTGAACATGGCCTTTACTGGGAACACACTCCACAATGGTGAAGCATCTCCCAGGAGAATTGAACATTGAAAGACACAAGCAGATGGACTGTCTGGAACAGATGAGCACAGGATATCAGCTATTCCAGCCCCCAAGAGGGAGGTGCCAGGATTTTGATCTAAATTATGAATAGCTTTTACTAGTTACCCAATGATTTTCTTGATTTGCGATGGGCCTGATTTTGCAATTCTGTCTCACAAGAGTTAGTACTGTTGAGATCCGAGGTATCAACTCTCATATACATAATTTAGTCTTGTTACATGTTTGCCAAGCTCTGGGAATATGGTTGCTAAGCAGAAGGCAGTAATTTTGTGGAAATAATCTAAGGTTCAGTGTGACGGTGTGGGGTGTGATCACCCCCTCTCGGTTCGAGAGGGGGGGTCTGCGGACCCCTTCGTCCTCCTGTTGTTCCTTGTTGTTCCCGGATCCCCAATATGGGGCCCGGGCCCCTTGGGTGCGATCACCCCCTCCCGGCTGGAAGGGGGGGTCAGCGAACCCTAGCAGTGAGTACCCGCCGTGCGGGGTGGGGCCGACACCCCCAGTTTAAGTTCTCCCCAGTCTGGGGTTCTAGTTTGCTCTCTTCCGTCGCGTGTGGCTGTCGGGTGCTAGACGCTCCCCATGTGGAGGCAGGGGGACCCGGTCCCACCCTCTCTCCGGGTCCCAGCCTGGGGCCCTGAGCGCCGGGGCCGCTAGCGCCCCGGCACGGTGGACGGGGGGGGGGGTGAGGATTCTCCCCCCTTAAGTTCGTCCACCCACGGCCGCCAAAAGCGCCCTGCCCCGGGCTCCTTCCTCCCTCCCGTTGGGTCCGCCGGCCCGTCCCCGTCGCCCCGGCGCCTACCTTGACCCGGCGGTCCGCAGCATCCGACGTCCAGGCGGAGTCTCGGGGGTGAGTTCGCCGGCCCCGGCGCGCTCCTGGCCGTCCCGGTCCCTCCTGGCTCGGTGCGGCGGGGTCCGCCCGCCATCCGACGAGGGGCTGAGCGCTCGCCAGGGGCAGTGGCTGTCCCGGAGGCCCCGGGACCAGCGCCGGGCCGGTAGCCGGGCTGGGTGGCGCTCACGCTCCGTCCTGCGGCGGGGGCTCTCCTCCGCCGCCGCGAGGAGCCTGCGCCCTGCTTCTCCGGCGGCGGGCCCTTTTGAACTGGCCCGCCGCGCCGGCCGCCGCCCGGGGCCCCGCCCCTTCCGGGCACGTCCCAGCTGGCGGCCTTGGCAAGCGGCCATGCGCCCTGGCCCCGCCTTCCCCGAGCGAGCCGGCGGGGGGCGAGCCGCCCGTCAGCTGTCGGCGCAGGCGCGGGCGGAGCGCCCCCGCCTGCCGCCCCCTGATGTTGCGGGGCTGCTGGGGAGTCTGGGGCTGGGGCTGGCCGGCGGACCCCCGCCAGCGGGGACTCCGCTCGCCCCGCCCCCGGGAAAGTGACGGCCGGCGGGGGCTCCGATCGCCCCGCCCCTGGGAAAGGGCCGGCCCGTCACATTCATATAGAAGTTAATGTTGCTGGTTCTGTCTTTAGGCCTCCAGTCTCTGTTCCATGAATAGAAACTCTCCACTAAGTCTATGTCTAGACTGCAGGCTTCTTTCAGAAGAAGCTTTTCCAGAAAGAGATCCTCCGAAAAAACTTCTTTCGAAAGAGAGCGTCTACACAGCAAAAGTGCATCAAAAAAGCAGTCTGCTTTTTCGAAAGATAGCCTCCATTCAGTGTGGATGCTTTCTCGCATTTAAGCTGTGATTACTATGGAAGGAGTGGCCACCAGAGCACTTGTGCCTTTTCCGCTTCTTTCGAGAGAACCCCGTTTCCCGTCCACAAGTGCCTTTTTCCGAAAGAGCTTTTTCAGAGAAAGGCTTCTTCCTCGTAGAAAGAGGTTTACTAATGTCGAGAAAACCCCTCTGTTCTTTCGATTTTCTTTCGAAAGAATGCGATTGCAGTGTGGATGGAATTCAAGTTTTTGGAAAAACAGCTGTTTTTCTGAAAAAACTGTAGTATAGATATAGCCTCAGTGGTGAAGGTTCAAACTGGCTCCTAACAGCTCCCAACTAATCCCCTTCCCCACCTACCCCCTTAGAACTGGCAGAGCAGAAGGTGTTGGGAAATTAAGACCACAGGATTTACTAATAGCATTAGTCTGGAACAAGGCGTGATGAAGTGAGGATTGTATTCACTCTGTTTGCTTTGTTATGCTGTATGCGATTCCTACTGTCCTGTGCTGTTCTGTAGTAACTCTGTGTGTGTGTCAGTTCTTCTGGGCACTGCACTAGCGCACAGCTGGGGATGGGAATTTTGGGTGATAATCTCACTAAGGAAAGGCTGCCCAGCCCAGCACACACACAATGGTTTAGACTGTTTTGTAATCTGAGCCTAGGTGGAAGATTCAATCAGGTCTTTTGCCAGGGAAGCTAGACAAAGGAGGAGGCAGGGCTGGGACTGGTTGCTGGGTAAGTGAGGGAGTCTCCACTGGCTTAGGATACAGGGAGTCTAGCTGGCTTGGGAGGTAGGGGGCTCTGGGCCCCCCATCCTCAAGATGGAGCATGATGACTGCTCCTGGTTCCTGTGCTAACAAGTCTATGCTAAGCTGAATCTCTCTGAACCAATAAACCTTCTGCTCTACCTGCTGAGAGTCACATCTGGCTGTGGATGAGGATACATTGCCCGGTGGTTTCCCACACTCCGTGACACAAGGCAGGCTGGGGAATAAATTCAATCTATCCTTTCCCACAGACATGGGGAGAGATTTGGAAGGAAGTAGCTTGTGTTGACAGCCTCTCCTGACAGTTGTGTAAACACACTGGCTACGTCTAGACTACATCCCTTTTTCGTAAAAGGGATGTAAATTAGACGTATCGCAATTGCTAATGAAGCGGGGATTTAAATCTCCCCCGCTTCATTAGCATAAAAATGGCTGCCGCTTTTTTCCCGCATGGAGCTTTGTCGGAAAAAAGCGCCAGTCTAGATGCTGATCTTGCGGAAAATAAAGCCTTTTCCGAAAGATCCCTTATCCCGCTATGAAATAAGGGATAAGGGGAGATTTAAATCCCCGCTTCATTAGCAATTGCGATACGTCTAATTTACATCCCTTTTATGAAAAAGGGATGTAGTCTAGATGTAGCCACTTTGTTTAAGGGATTTTGTGGAATCCTTTGTATACGCGACTGAGATGCACTTTGAATAATTGTCAGAACAAATGTTTGAGAGACTGGAAGTATTTTACTACCTTCTTGGGAGTGAACTGAACCAAAGCCTATTGCAAGGGGAATTTTTTTTTTTCTGGTTACAAATCTCAGACCTCTATTCTTTTGCTGGGCTTGGTATAGCCACTAATTTGCTCAGGTTAAGGTCAACTTTAAAAATGACAAATTTCATATTGATAACTTCTCTGGGATTTCACAAGATTCTGTTTGTAGTCATGTTATTTCATAATGGCACATTTTATATAACATTATTTCTCTCCTTCCCCTCCTATGTTAGTTTTCATTCCCACAAACTTTTCACTTTATTTCCTGAGTCAAAGTCAATCTTGTAGCATAGTTACCATTGCTGCAATAGGACTGTGGGTAAATTCTTCTTATGGTGGCAGAGGAAAGCATGAAAACATTACTTAATTGTACCCTAAAAGCTCAAACCAGAAGGCAGATAACCCCAAATTTATTATTTTTGAAGATCTTAGTTGTAATACTGGATTTTGTACAGTCCTGTGACTTCTTTAATGACTTCTCTGTCCTTAGAACTGATTCACAGCTTATTCCTTCACTTATAAATTTAGAGGATCAATATAAAAATAGATTGTTACTTTCAAGCACAATAAATAACCCAAACACCAGCTCTTTAGAATTTCCGTTGAGACTTAATCTTCAGAGAAGACAAATAGGAAGAAAAATGACTGTAGAAAGAACATAAATAAGATTTACAGAAGTCACTTAAAAAAATTCAGAACAGCAATTGCAGCTAATATCAATTCATTTAGAGCAGGCTGGCTCTCTCCGTGCCAAAGTTTCAAGTGTATAGTTCGTATTAATAGGAAGCAACATCAATACATTTCTATTCAATTTTAAAGCAGTTTTTTCATAGTATTGACTCGTGGATCAATGAAGAGCTTGAGATGACAATACAGTGTTAAATAAGCCTATCTGGTGATACATTCTATAGTGTATTTAAAATAATCAGTCACAAAAGAAAAACCTTCTCAAGCCCTGAAGCCTAATAAAATCCTGCAGTTCCAAATCTAGGCAAGAGCCTGGATCAATTTTAACACTATCCATAAGGAGTCATACATCTGGCTATCTGAAATCTTTTTACTAAGGAAAATAGTAGGATCATCATCTTTGCAGGAGCACAACAAATTTGCTGTTCATTTAAACCAGGGGTCGGCAACCATTTCAAACCAAAGAGCCAAACTACATCAAAATTCACAAGTGGTCAACAGAGCCATATAAGAATGCCCATTTGCATGACTGAAAATATGCAATTTAATATTTATGACATGATTAATAATGGCATAAATGAAATATTGTACTCACAAACTTCATTTAATGGGACATCTGCTGCTGCATCTTTTCACACATTTCTTCCAAGTTTAAATCATAACTGGTGAAATCCAACTTCATGCACACATTCAGGCTGTCTTCTGTTAATCTTATTGCAGGGGCTGGGAATGTGGGGGTGCAAGAGTATGGGAATGTGTGAGTAAGAGGGGCTCAGGGCAGAGGCTTTGGATGTATGATGGGCTCAGGACTGGGGTGTGCAGGAGTGCAGGAGTGTTATGATGCTGCAGCCAGAGGGAGGCTGGGCCCCAATTGGGGGGTTGTTGGGCAGGCTTCATTTTTAAAATATTATGTCCAATGCAAAAGGTTTCAACACTGTCTTTATTTGTGGCAAGGGTGGGGAACCTTTTTTGGGTTAGTGCTTAGGGGCCACTGTCCAATAGAAAAACAATCAGTTGGGGAGCACACGAGTAAAAACCAAAAAAGCCATTCCTCCAGAAACCACCAACTCTCACTGATGTGGCCCCCAACTGAGACACCTCCCTCCCCTGGTACTTCAGCCTCATGGGCGTGGGGAGGGAGACATCCAGGGAGGACTGAGGATCAAGGTTTCAGGCCAGGTTAACTCTTCTGAGGTTCCAGGGTTAGTGGATTTTGTATCCCTCACTCCAGGCTCTGGGGTGGAGCCAAAAATGAGAGGTCCAGTGTGTGGGACAGAGCTGCCAGTGAGTAGGATAGGGGTACAGATTCTGGGTGGGAAGTAAGGTGCAGGGGCAAACTGGGAGTAGGTGTCTGGCTGGGGGTGGGGGAGGCAGGAGCAGAGTGTGCGTGGGTGTCTGGCCAAAGAGGAGGGGGCTGAAGCAGGGGGCAGGAGCAGGATGCTGGTGGGTGTCTGGCCTGGGGTTTGGATTGTGACTTGGTGCAGGGGATTGCAGTGCAGTGTCTGGGAGGGGTATGGGCTCAGGATGGGGGCAGAGTGTTTGAGTTACATGGGAAAGGGGGGCAGAGGGTTGGGGGGAGAGACTGGGGTGCCAGAGGCAGGCTATGGCCAGGACACTTACCAATGAGACTTTCACCTCAGTACATTTCTCCAGCTCCAAAGCCTGCCCCCACAAGCTGCCTGGCCATGTGCTCAGTGACTAAAAACCTGAGGGGAGTAGTGATTGGTGGTTCCCACGCTGCCTGTTTTTGAAATAGGCAGCTGCCAATGGTCAAAACTGGCCAATGGGATTGTGCTAGGGGCGGGAGCAACTATGAGGCACTGCTACCCCTTTCCCTCCTTACTCATAGCACGCAGAAAACAAATGGCCCATAGCAGTTTTTCTGCATGACGCGTGGGGGCAGGGCAAACAGGGGAAGCTTCCTGGAGGCTCCCTGTTGCCTCCATGAGCCCAATCCGGCCAGCGCAGGGTATTTTGCTCCAGCCTGCGGTAGCGCCAGCGTGGGCTGCCTGCTGACAGGGGGAGCAAGGGAGGGTTGGGCTTGAGCTCCAAAAAGCTGTATCTGGCTCCCACCCGAGCCATAGGTTGCCAATCCCTGATTTAAACGAACAGCCTCATTTCCTTTAGCCACATGTTAAGCAGTGAGAGCTTTTCTTACAGCCCTGGATCCTGGTATCAAGCACGTCCATCTCTGCACTGGAACTTTTCAAGAAAAAAGACTCAGGTCACCAAAAGCAGCTCAGGCACAATGCTGTAGAGATAGGGCCCTTTAATTCTAACATTGACTCGCGCAATGCCCCAGGGGGTACGGCATGTTAGGTGTATTTACTTTTCACTTTTGCAGATCTGAATCGAATCATTGTAAGTGAAAATGTATTTCGTTGTATCCTAGCCTCACTTGTGAACACAACACAGTGACATGGTTATCTGTCTCTCTGAAGGTGAGGCCCAATGACAAACTAGCGCCAATGATTTTAGGAATTATTTTTTGACAGAACTGTGTAAGTAGTGCTTCCCAACCTTTTCTAAACCACACACCTGCACAAAGTATGTTTCCTCAAACTCTGTACAAATGTCAAATTTGTTCCTGTGAACTAGACATGGCTATTTCAGTTTCTGGCTTTTAGTGTTGCTTTCGTCACTAACCCATCAAAAGGGTTGGTTAGAACATCAACTACTTCTTCTTAGGAAAGTGGCCAATGCCCCCCCCCCATTGACTAATTAAAATGGAAGCAATTTATATGAAAATATTTAAGCCTCTTCTGTTGTATTTCCAGTCCTCTAAAGATTGCAAAAGTCCTCTGAATAAATGAGATGCTAGAACCTGCCAATCTTGAGATCTCAAAGTAAAAAAGAAAGCTGGGGTAAAAAAAATGTTGCAGCTTCAGGAAGATGGATTATTACTCATAATGAAGTAATAAAGGGTACACACTTTCTGGAAATTCCCATTTAAAATGGATGAAAAAGCCCTCACTATATTGGATTGATGAAAACAAGACAACATAATGAAGAATAGTCATTTATTATGTTTTTTTAACAAAATCACACTTAAAATATATTTGCACACAAGAATACACTTAGGAACATTTCAAATGTCACAAACGCAAAGAAAAATACCTCTTACTATAACTTTTTCCAAAAAATTAAAGTTTGCAAATAGTTTATCTTCCCCTACAGGCTTTCCCCCTCCCTCCCTTTTACAGGAACACACAGATCTTCTTTGTACATTATATGCATACTTACAACCACACAAAATGTAGGGCTAAGTTCCGCAGCCTTGCTGCAGACAAAACTTCTGTAGCAAATTTGCCTGCATTGGGACCGCAGAATGAAAATAAAGTACATTAAAATTCAGTCATTTTTATAGTTAAGTTTTCCAGAGATAAGGGTGACATTCTGCATAAATATTTAATCAAATAATCTTACACTTTATTTTAACAAGTATTTACAACATATCTAATAAAGATCAATACATCCTGCATAAAGGTGACCTCAAGGATATATTGTTGCTACCATGCTACAATTTACACAGAAGAAGTATGAAGGCAGTTGCTAGTTTTGGAAGGCTTACACCTTTTATTGATATAATTTAAGGAAATTAACCTATGGAAGGCAGAAGAGGTCAAATGATTTCAGTGCAATTAGTCAGTGAAATTACCCATTCATGACTTGTAAAAAGTACACCATGGTAATCAGTCTGAAAGGCCTTGGCTCTTGAATCTTCAGCTACTTAGTTCTTTAAGAACTATGTCTTCTTTCCACATTTGCAAGTCATCATGTGTCAGTCCTCTACTGGTGATAGGAAGAAGTTGCATAGGGACTTTCCTCCTCCTCCTCTCTGTGAGGGGGAAAAATAACATGATAGTTTAGGAAAATGTATACTTGACATATGCCTCTTTATCAGCAAAATGCTGTCATAAGGCAGACATATACATCTGTCCATGAAGAAACACAATGACCTCAATTACTTTCTATAGTTGTGACTACTTTCTTCCACTATTTGATCTGAGGAAGTGGGTCTGGCCCACGAAAGCTCATCATCTAATAAACCATCTTGTTAGTCTTTAAAGTGCTACATTGTCCTGCATTTTGCTTCAACTACCCCAGACTAACACGGCTACATTTCTATCACTATTCTACATGCAAGGCACTACATTTAGCCGTTTGGAATGGAAATCCATCAACCATATGAAGAAACTCGCACAGATACAGACAGACATCATCTTTCTATCCAAGTGCAAGAAAATGGACATCGTACCCAAAGGACTGAAAGTGAACAATCCACTAAGATCAACATACTTCACTGACTACAGTGAAAGACTCTGCCTCACACTATCCAAGAAATTAAGAAACCACCTGATAAGTATTTTATACAAGAAACAGAAAACCATCAAGAATGACATTTCTAACTTAGATCGTCTCATCTCAAGACAAACATCCACACCGACTGACACCTTGCAAGACTTTTGTTCCACCAGACAAGAAATCTACTATACACACTTCTATTCCCTACAACAAAGAAAAGACAATAAATTTTCTAACCTGCTCCATACCACTGGCTACAACAGCAACTGCCTCAACCCACCGAATAATATTGTTAACCTCTCCAGCTACAAACTCAATCCAGCAGAAGAGTCTGTCTTGTCCCGGGGTCTCTCTTTCTGCCCCACGTCCCCCACAAACTGGATACAATTTTGTGGTGACCTTGAGGCTTTTTTTCGCCGCCTCCGTCTCCGAGAATATTTCCAAACCACCACTGAACATCAATCTGATCTACCAGATCCCCCCTACCAACACCAAAGGAAAAATAATTCTATATGGACTCCCCCTGACGGTCGGAATTACAATCTGGATTTCTATATACACAGCTTCCGCAACAACGCACAGACTGACATTATTCACAAACGACAACAAGCGACACACAATCTTAGCCGCGCTGAACACCATGCCATCCAGAGTCTCAAAAACAACCTGGACATTGTAATCAAACCAGCTGACAAAGGGGGTGCTGTGGTCATTATGAATAAGGCCGACTATAACCAGGAGGCAACCAGACAACTCTCGAACACCACATTTTACAAACCTCTCCCCTCTGATCCCACCTTGGACTACCAAAAGAAACTACACTGTCTCCTTAAAAGCCTCCCCACAGCTACTCGGGAACAAATCCTCACAGAATCACCTTCTGACCCCCGACCAGGATTGTTCTATCTACTTCCCAAGATCCATAAACCTGGGCACCCCGGACGTCCCATCATCTCTGGTATTGGCACGCTCACTACTGGTCTATCCAGCTATGTAGACACTCTTCTCAAACCCTTCGTAACCAATACCCCCAGCTATCTCCGAGACACTACTGACTTCCTAAGGAAATTACAAAACATCGATAACCTCCCCAATAATACCATCCTTGCCACCATGGATGTAGAAGCTCTATATACCAACATCCCACATGAAGACGGATTACAAGCAATTAGAAACACTATCCCAGAGGACACTACTGCCAACCTGATAGCAGACCTATGTAACTTTGTTCTCACCCACAATTATTTCCGGTTTGAGAACAACTTATACCTCCAGATCAGCGGCACAGCCATGGGTACACGCATGGCCCCACAGTATGCTAACATCTTTATGGCTGACCTAGAACAACGTTTCCTCAACTCCCGTCCCCTTTCACCCCTCCTCTACCTACGGTACATCGATGACATCTTTATGATCTGGACACATGGCCAAGAAACACTGGAGATATTCCACAGAGATTTCAACAACCTACACCCCACCATCAACCTCAGCCTGGACCATTCTACACGAGAGATCCACTTCCTGGACACCACCGTACAAATCAACAATGGAAAATTAGACACCACTCTCTACAGAAAACCCACTGACTCATACAGTTACCTACATGCATCCAGCTCCCATCCAGAACACACCACACGATCCATCGTCTATAGCCAAGCCCTTCGATACAACCGCATCTGCTCTAACCCCACTGACAGAGACCAGAAGCTTCAGGATCTCTACCAAGCATTTATAAATCTCAACTACCCACCCAGAGAAACAAAAAAGCAAATTGAAAGAGCCAGACGAATACCTAGAAACCATCTACTTCAAGACAGACCCAAGAAAACCAACAATAGAACACCACTTGTCATCACCTACAACCCCCAACTTAAACCTGTCCAACACATTATCAAGAAACTACAGCCTATATTGGAACAGGATACCATACTCAAAGAGG
The DNA here is from genome assembly GCF_052426305.1 of Pelodiscus sinensis. NCBI lineage: Eukaryota > Metazoa > Chordata > Testudines > Trionychidae > Pelodiscus > Pelodiscus sinensis. The sequence goes on along the minus strand of NC_143065.1, from coordinate 21,907,024 downwards.
CTCTGGGAGACAGACCCATAGTCTCCTATAGACAACCACCTAACCTCAAGATGATTCTTACCAACCACCACAGGACATACCACACTAATACCAACCCTGGTACCTTCCCTTGCAACAAACCCCGTTGCCAGCTTTGTCCACATATTCATTCTGCTGATACCATTATTGGACCTAACCAAGTGAGTTATAAGATCAAGAACACATATTCCTGCGCATCCAGAAATATAATCTACGCTATCATGTGCCGAAAGTGTCCGTCTGCTATGTACATTGGACAAACATCTCAGACACTTCGCCAAAGGATTAATGCCCACAAAACAGATATTAGACAAGATCACAAAGAGAAAACAGTTTCTTGCCACTTTAACCAGAAAGGACACTCTCTAAATGACTTAGCCACCTGCATTCTGCTACAAAGACCTTTTACATCTGCACTTGAAAGGGAATCCTCTGAACTGTCATTCATGTTAAAATTCGACACTTACCACCAGGGACTTAACAAGTCTTTGAACTTTCTCACCCATTATCAAGACAGTTTCCCCAATTATCACCTGTAATACCATTAACTCACAAACATCCCACTCTCCCTACCTTTAATATCAGCAATTCACAGACACTTACCTTCCTTCCTCCCCCTTCCCACCCCCCCGCATCCTCCTTCTGTTCTGCAATGTGATTTGTCCTTTTCATATTTGTTCATTTTTTTAAATTGTATCCTTTGGTATATATGGTTGTGACTACTTTCTTCCACTATTTGATCTGAGGAAGTGGGTCTGGCCCACGAAAGCTCATCATCTAATAAACCATCTTGTTAGTCTTTAAAGTGCTACATTGTCCTGCATTTTGCTTCTACATTACTATGTATTTTATACAGTAATATTACAGATACTAAGAATGGCTTCAATACAAATATGAAATTAAAAGTAGGTTTAAAAAAGCAGTAGTAGCACAATACTCTTCATCTAAACCTGTGCTAGGAAATAGGAATAGTGAGCTAAACTCTACACTCATTACATCCCCAACTCTGCAGGAAGCCACATGAGGGATATGTGAGAGTGTAGGACCGGTCCTATTTTCAGTGATACTGTCCTTTCCTGCCTTCCTAGATCACTGGTGTGAATAATAAGACTGTATATATTCCTGGACAGAGGGTGTTGTACATTATTTTTGGAGGAGTTCTGGAATCCTAGTACTAGGTGCTGTGAAGACATGAAGTAAGGATAGTCCACGCCCCCAAAGAACTTACAGGAATACCCTTAGGCTAGCTAATGCTGGGAGCAGAAAGAAGCAAACTTGTAACCCAGAATGATTTGCTGCGCATAAACCTCCATCCTACTCTGTCTAGCTACTGAGGGCATATGTACCATGAAATAATTTCAAAATAACTTATTTTGAAATAATAATTTTGAAATGGTGTGTCCACACTAAAGGGAAGCATCAAAATTAGTTCAAGGCAGGCTCCCTTAATGTGGACACGCTAGCTCAGACTTACAGCCCCAGAAAGCACTTCAGAGTCATTCGTTCGAATTACTCTGGGGAGTAGTTATTTTTACATAGCAACACCAGAGCGTCCATACTACCGCTATTTCCAAATAACAATTATTCCTCATGGAAAGCAGGAGTTATTATTTTGAAATAATCAGCCCATTGTTTCAAATTAATGTGCTTGGTAGTGTGGACATTCTGCTTGTTATTTCAAAATAAGGGGAGTATAGACCAAGACTAAATTGGCTATTTTCCTTTACATTATTCACAGACCAGGATACAGGGATGAGAGGACATCTTTATTCCTGGTTTAATCTCCCCCTGCCTCCCTCTCCCAAAAATATAAGCAACCTAAAAAAAAAAAAATCCAACCATACGCACACACAAAACCACTTCAGCTGGTGATGAGAGAAAATGCAAAATACATTAATGCCCTCTAACTCTATCTAGTCAGAGCATTCTTTTTAGCCCATTCCCTCAGTAAAGGTTATATTAAAAAAACAAAATTCACTCTGAAGAGCAAATTGTAGACGAAGGCAACTGGTTCAATGATTTCCATAAACCTTTACATCTCAAATCAATTTGATTATGAGGAGAAGGCTAGCTCATTAAAATCTTGACCCATTTGATTTTGCTGATAAAAACAAAAGACTTTGTTAGCTTTCAAATTTAAAAATGCAATAGCAGCTAAACAGAAGAAGAGTAGGAGATCCCAAAGAAGAAAATATTTTTTCTGTGATACTTAAAAGGAACAGACTATTCTTCAGTTCTTTTTGTGTCATAATTGTATTATTCCTGGATGACATCAAACTGAATGTAGTTCAATTGGCAACACTCTCACTGAGGAACCACATACCTTTTACACTACACAATAAATGAAGGAAATTGAGAAATGAGAGTCAAAGCAAACAGTCTGAGAGGGCAAGAAATCAGTATGGCTGACATTTGGATTTAGTTGGTAAGGGCTTGTCTCCACTTACCAGGAGACTGATTCTGGGGAAATCAATCTAATAGGTTTCAATTTAGCAGGTCTAGTAAGGACCTGCTAAAATGACTGCTTGTGGCACCCCCATCAACTCTAGTACTCCACTGGGTCCCAGGAAAAAAGGAAAGTCAACGGGAGAGTTTCTCCCGTCGACCTCCCACAGTGGGGATGCTGTGGAAACTTGACCTAAGGTACAATGACTCCAGCTTTGCTATTCATGTAGCTGGAATTGCATACCGTGGATCGATTTTCTCCCTCTGTGTAACACAATAGTCTCACTGTGCTGTTACTATTAATATTTATAGGGCACTAACAGAGACTGGAGCAAGTGCTCTAGCCAAATGCAACCTATGCTTTTAGCCAAACAAGTTACTGGATTCATTACAAAGCTAAGTGTGAAAAATTTATGGCCTGTGATATACAGGAGATCAAACTAGATGATCTAATGGTCTAAGCGCTACCAAAAGTTACAAATATTTTTTGCTGAAGAGACTTTTTTTTTTTTGCCCACTTATACACTGGCTAGCACAAAGGAGAGCTAGGTGTTTTTTTAATACACAATTTAAAAGATGCTAGTTTGAACACCAGGTATCAGAGGGGTTGTTGTGTTAGTCTGGACCTGCAAAAGCGACAAGGAGTCCTGTGACACCATATAGACTAACAGATGTATTGGAGCATAAGCTTTCTTAAGCAAAGATCCACTTTGTCAAATGCATGCAGTGGAAATTTCCAGAGGCAGGTATAAATATGCAGGCCAGAATAAGGCTAGAGATAACAAGGTTAATTCAGCCAAGGAGGGTGAGGCCCACTTCTAACAGCTGCTGTGGAGGTGTGAACACCACAGAGGAGAAACTGCTTTTGTACTTGGCTAGCCATTCACAGTCTTTGTTTAATCCTAAACTGATGGTGTCAAATTTACAGATGAACTGTAGCTCAGCTGTTTCTCTTGGAAGTATTTTTGTTGCCTTTAAATCTGCTATTGTGTGTCCTGGGAGACTGAAGTGTTCTCCTACAGGTTTTTGTATATTTGTCCTTGACTGAATTAACCTCCTTATCTCTAGCCTTATTCTGGCCTGCATAGTCATACCTGCCTCTGGAAATTTCCACTACATACATCTGACGAAGTGGGTCTTTCCCCATGAAAGCTTATGTTTCAATACATCTGTTAGTCTATAAGGTACCACAGGACTCCTTGTTGCTTTAGTTTGAACATGTGCAGCAAAAATATGCATATGTCATAAGGCATGATCAAATCATTTTATTTGCATGGGATGGCTTTGGTTATGCAATTATGCTACTGTGCAGCCTGGGGAGTATCACTGAGTATACACTATTCAGAGCTCGGAGCAGCAGCAGTGGCACTGAAGCTGCCTCTGCAGACTTATTTAGTACTGCATTGATTACATTAGGCTCCTATTTACACAATTAACTTTGCTATCAGAAGAACAACAAACTCTTTTAAAAAAATCAAAGGCTGAGTTTTACAGAAGTTGATGGGACATGTCCAGGAAAGATTTCCTACTTCTCCTAGGCCAGACCTGGGTAAAATACAGCCCGCCAAGCCACCAGATCCAGCCCACGGAGGCAGCGGGGAGCCCAAGGCAGGCTCCCCAGCTTGCCCCACAGACCCGCACACTGTGCAGAAACGTGGCTGTAGGACTCCGTTTCTGTTTTAAAACTGGAAGGAAGGAGGGAGGTTTTAGGAGCTCCCCCCACCCCTTCCCCAGCACATTCCCACTGGCCATTTTCTGGCAGAAACCAGCCAATGGGAGCTGCTTATTGAACTAATAGGCAGCTAAGAAGAATCACGCCCCCTCTCCTGGGCTCAGTTATTCATGATGCACATGGCCAGGCAGGCAGGCTGGGAAACATTTTAAGCTTTGCAGGCAGGCAGGCTAGTTTGGCAGCTGGCAAGTAAGTCTCTTGGCCACAGCATGCTTCTGGAACCCTTTCCTGCCCTCCCCCCCCCCCCAACATACTCAAACCATCTGTCCCCCGTTTACACTCATACCCCCTCTCAGATCTGGCACTCCAATCTCCTGCCCCAGATCACAGTCCCTTCCCACTCTAGGTCGCATCCCAAACCCCTGCACTCCAGTCCCCTGCCCTAGGTCACAACCACCTGCTTCATCCCAACTCCCTCCCAGACTCCAGTCTCCCTCCTGCACCCCAATCCCTTACTCCAAGCTCCCTTCTGCCCCAAACTTCCATCCCACACCCCGCAGCTCCTCCATTAATACCATGGAAGAGTACGGCCCTCGACCACTTTCCAAAATCTTGGCGTGGCCCCCCCGTCAAAATGTATTGCCCACCCCTGTACTAGGCAAACAGATTTTTTTCAATCTATCAGTATTACAACACTCATGTTAAAGATACATAAGTTCAATTTTTTCATCAAAAGAATACTGCAGATATTTTGATTAAACTCCCCCCAGAATTCCAATTATGTTCATCAAGTGTAGATAAAACAGGACCAGGGAGTTTGTGACAGTAATAGTGGACTAGTAATAGTGGCCCATGTTCAGGGGCCCCAGAAAAATGGGTGCTTCTATGCCCTGACCCATCTGGTGTTCCAAGCCAGGAGCTGAGGCGGGGAACAGTGGCTTACCCCACTCTGCCCACCCACTGCTCCCTGGATGAAGCCCCCTGGCAAGCTCCAGTCCAGCTCCCATGCTGGAGCATGAGAAGAGGAAGGGGAGAGGAAGGAGGATGGAGAGAAAGAATTCCCGCATCCCATTTCCTCAGTAGGAGAGCAAAAGGGAGCGGGGAGGGATGCAGGCAGAAGGGGTAGGGAAGGGCCCTCACTTGCTCTGGTCCAAGGCCCCACAAAATCCTAAATTCTGCTCCTGTATGATAGGAAATATCTGATTTGGCATAACAACCTATATATTGTAATCACTGAAACAATCCCAAATAACTGTACACATCTGCTTTCTTAGAAATATTGTATCGGGTGTTTCAAAACCCACAGAGTTAAAAGAACTCTCTCCAGTAAAGTTGAGGGATTACTGAAAAAGAACCCAGGCCCTGCCCCCCCCCCACACACATCCACCATTCCCACAAAACAGTGAGCTAGAAAGAATAGAAGAGAATGTCTGATAAATGTGTATTAAATGCAACCTCAGTATAAAATTTGCATTATAAAAATTGCCTTAAGAGATGCTGTTTCAGGTTCCATCTAAGGACTCTATCCTGGAAACACCTAATCCTGGCCACAGTGCAATGGGACCTAAGGTGTGGGACCTCATACGAGCAGTCACACAGTTTGTAAAGTGCTCAGAGTGTTCTTTCTATCCCTGCACAAGGAAGAGAATGTGGCTGTCTTCATAGCACCGTTCTCTAGACACTGTGGAAAGTCCTGGCCTGTGAAGAATTCCCTGGAAATTACAGTGATCCCCGAGGGAGCTGCTGGATTGAAGGTGAGCCCTGCCACCTCTAGTTTAAGGGAGACAAGCATCAACCACCATTTACAAAATAGTTCTCCTACTTAACAGTTTCACTGGGTTTTACTCAGGGGAAAGGGGGATGACCTAATTCTGGGGTGGGCAAAAGGGCCTCTGTGAGCCGGATCCAACCCACCAAGCAGGTTGAGCCGGCCTGCGGAGGCCCTGACACTCCCCTGCCCCCAAGCCAGTTAGGGTCTGGGGGTGGGGGAAAGCACACAAAGTTTCCTCCGCCCTGCCAGGAGAGCACAGCACTTAGGCTCCCCCACCCTCAAGCCCTGATTGGCGTGGGGCGGGGAGAGTGCGCAAAGTTTCCTCCACCCTGCCCCTGCCCTGCAAGGAGCACACGACGCTTAGAAGTACCACGTTCTCCTGGCAGGGCAGGAAAAGGCTTTGCGTGCTCCCCCATCCCCGGGCCAATGAGGGTTTGGGGGTGGGAGGGAATGCATGAAGTTTCCTCCACCTTGCGCCCACCCTGCCAGGAGCACGCGGCACTTAGAAGCGCCACATGCTTCTGGCAGGGTAGGAGGAGACTTCGCACACTCCCCCGCCCCCAAGCTCTGATTGGCCTTGGCACAGAAAGGGGAATGCGCGAAGTCTCCTTCCACCGCCAGGGGCATGAGTGCCTAGGGGGAGGGGCAAAGGTGCTCCCGCACCCCCAGACCAATCATGGTCTGTGGGTGGGGAATCAGGGAAGTATACTGTCCCTGTCCCTTCTGCTTGAGGCCCCGCCCCTTCCAATGTGGCTCAAGGCCAGTTCAAAAATTTCTGAAATGCAGGGAGCACTAAAAAATTATTGCCCACCACTAATCTAATCCCATGTGACTAAAATATTTTAATTACATACATGATATAATTATGATATAATAATTTCCCCAAATTTTGAATGTTTAGCAATAACAGGAATTTTAAAGACCCTGGAAAAGCATATTTTGCCTGAACTACAGCAATATGGACTTCTTTTCAATCAGCGCAATGAAGTTCAAGGCTCTGAGAACAAGGAAGAATGTGGCTCTGTTACACTACCCTTACTGTGTGATACCTTTCTCAGTTAATACTCAACCTGAGAGAGGGTGGCAGAATTGATCCTATGCTGAACACTGGCCAATGCCCCTGAGCAGCATGGCTGTGCAATATACTGTATCAAACTCAAAATAACAAATCCTGCAGTGCATATATGGACATTGCCAACAAACTAATGATACTTCCACCTTCCCTTCTGTTACTAATAACAACACATCTTACTGTTCTTGTGAAGAGGGCTCTTTGGTATGAAAGAACAATACATTTACATTCATACATCTCATGATTCTAAAACTGATCTGGAATCAAAATGGATGATTGCACAGAGAACGAGTACTAGAGAAATGAATACTGCTAGAAACAGTCATATGTTGTTGCTGAAAGTTACACAGTCCCTCGAGAGCACAGCTGAGGTATATCTACACAGCCCATGGCAGTTAGCCGCCCACTCCAGGATGACAGACTCAAATTTGAGGGGCTCCAACAAATGCTCTACAAATATCTCTACAGAGAGCACACTGAATTTATGGCTTGAGTTGGGACTTGGTCTTTGAAGCCCCTAGAACCCAGAACCCAAACTCCAGCCTTAGTCACTACTTCAACGTGAAAAGCATCACAGAGGCTGTTTACAGTTATTTTTAGAGTACCTATTCGACTGCAGTCTATATTGGCATAACTTATGTTACTCAAGGGTGTGAATAAACCATCTCCCCCCCGTGACATGTTACACCAACATAAGCACTTGTGTGCACAGTGCTATGTCAGCGGAGAGCTTCTCCTGCTGCCATAGTTTCTGCCACTCGTAGAGGAGGTTTTATTATGCCAATGGAACAGAGTTTTTCCATCAGCATAGAGCATCTTCACCAGCAGCACAGCTGTATCAGTACAGCTGCAGCACTGTATGTATAAATGTGACCTGAGTTGCTCCACCCAGGCTGGCAAGCTCGCTACCATAGGTTGTGAAGACATACCACCAGTACCAATAGAAATGAGGTAAGGGAGACCTAGCAGGAGGCTCTGCTTCTGAGAAACCATGTTTAAATATAATTCACAAGTGGTGTGTTTTTAGAGACAAGATATTTGCTTTCTGGTGTTTTTTTATTTGTTTTTATGAACCCCAGGTATCAGTCAGCAAATATCCTCCGAGAGGTGAACTCCAGCTAAAGAAGGGAAATTACCCCATCTTCCTTTCAGTTTGGCAATAGGGAACCTTGTTGACCACATCTCCTATTGGCACCTGTCATCCTAAATGAAAGTTGATTTGCTTCACCAATCCTAATTAATTCTCATAAAAACATCAGGAGATGGTAAACATTTAACTAGTTCTCTAGATGAGTAAGATACAGAAGCTATGCAATTTGCCGATGGTCATAGCTTGGAAAAAGAGAATATATTTTGCAGAAATGCTCTAACTGCTAGACAGAGCTGCTAGTTTTCCAGAGTGATAAAATATGTTTCTCTACATGTCATGTTAGTATGAAGAAAGAAAATTGCTATAGTAGACGGTGCCTACTCTGATAACTACCTGTGCTATTCATGAGGACTGTTGCCTGAATGACAATATAAGGACTACATTATGCCAACTCCTTATGCAGGGAGCAGGAAGAAAAGCATTTCACTTCCACCCTGAGAGACTGCATATTTATTTTTATTAGATGCTCTTCTATCTTGTGGCAATCCAGTCTTACCATCTCTGTCAGTCTAAGGCCACATTTCTTGCCTCATCATAGTCTGTATCTGTGGCAGTGGTATCTGTGACAATGGTATTCTCATGTTATCTGTTGTCCTCCTTCCACCAGGGGTTACCCAGACTTTAGCTCCACCTCTCCTGCTTTCCCCACTGGCCAGCAGAATGTTGCAATACATAAAGAAAGGTTGCAAATTACAGAGCACCAAAGGAGTTCTCTAACACCTCCTAGCACCGTGGTCCCCAACACGGTGCCCGTGGGCGCCATGGCGCCCGCAGGGGCATTTGCATGCGCCCGCCAGGTGCTCGGGGCCTGGCCCCGGGCACATGGCGTGGCGCTTGCGGGGGGGGGGGGGGGGGGAAGCGCCGGCCCCGGGTGCGGGGTGCTGGGGGGGGGGGGGGGGGGGGGAAGCGCCGGCCCTGGGCGCGCGGCGCTTGCAGGGGGGGAAGGAGCGCCGGCCCCGGGCGCGCAGCGCGTGGCTATGGGGGGGCCCCGGGCATGCAGCTATGGGGGGCCCCAGACCCGGGCATGCGGTTATGGGGGGGCCGCCCCCGGACATACAGCTATGGGGGGGCACCCCCGGGCGCGCAAGTGTCCCCGCCCCCTGGCGCCCGGCGGGCGAACGGCCACGCCCCCTGGCGCCCGACAACCTCAAAAGGTTGGGGACCACTGTCCTGGCACTTTCCCTGGGACAATATGCCTATACACTTCCTTTCACCATGGACTGTGTGCAGATAACCTGATCTAGGCCTACATCAGCAATAAAAGAAAGTCAGTTTTCTATGGACACAAAAACCAGATGCCAGGTTCCATGGCCTAACTAAACTATTTAACTGGAAATAAATAATTTGCCTGGGTCAGTATTACTGGACTCCCAGGCAGTATCACAGTTGGTCGATCTATGAGAGCAAATTAGATGGATTAAAGATAAAATGGAAAAAATAAATCAGTCTGAAGATGTTTCAGTCTCACAAGAGTCAAAGACAAATACTTCTCCATAATGCTAAAAGATGGCCAATCATTAAGAACAGGAACTGGGCTCTTAGTCAGTTGGAAGCAGTTACCACAGATTTTTTTCAAATTTTGCAGTGTTTGTACATGAGGCACATTTCAGCACTACAGCAGCAAGATTGCTGAGAGCAATTTATTCAGCCCATAACTATTAAGTGTAATGTGATACAGGTATTCCTAAAGAATAATTTGAGAGCACACACTGCATTTTTCTACTCCAAGTATGAATATTTGTATCAAACAGCATCCAGGTCAACTAAATTAATATCTCAGCCACTGAAGCCTTCTAAGACAACCAGAAAAATCATTACAGTAATTGTCTTAAAGTGGCCCTTTAAAGTCTGCATATGCATAGCTGCTCCAAATCCAGGTAACTACAATCAAACACAAGGATGCTTTTTGAATAAACAATGCCTTTCCCATAATGCTTTGGAGCTGTCATTTAATAAGGCTTTCTTAGGCACCACCTGTTTTCAAATGGGGGAGGAAATGCACAAATCTAAGCTACATCAGTAAACAAATTTTAATGCTGACTAGTGTTTGTTTCGTACCAGGTTCTGTAATAAATAGGCTTCTAAGAAATATAAACAAATGTCAGCTGACGTCACTATTGAATTTTGAGACTGTACTGTAGGCAATGCTGGAAATTATCATTTATCTGGTATAACCTACAATCCAGGGATCTGATCCAAAATCCAATAAAGTCAAAGGAAAAATGGCCACTGTTTTTAATGGGGTTTGAATCTACTTACATTTCTACTAGTAGTACAGTAATTTTTGATTGCAGTAATTTGCATGCCTGACTCCTGCAAGTAGAATTTGGTCACAAACACTGATCCCTTCTTTTCACTAGTAAAATATTTTACTTCTTTTGGAAAAATGTAGTACTGGCTGCTTGGTCATATTTTTGCTTCACTAGAAACCATGACACTGCTTTTGTTGATGGTGGACGAAAAACAAATGAAAATGCCACTAACAAATTTGGGTGTTTGCTGTCCAAAAAAACCCTTCACAGTGAAAACTGCTCAGGGAAGGACTGGCAGCAGCAGAAGTAGCAGCAGCAAAAAATAACAATTAAAAAATTAACACCCCACAAGAAAAAAAACACTCACTGCAGGAGTGTATAGCTGTTCTGAGGAGGTCTAATAAGTCTACACACACCAATGTGACTCTGAAGGTCAAAAGAATGACAGAACTGGAATTGTTTGACCATAAGGGCTCTCTTCCCTTGAATTGGATTGGAATTATTCTTACATATTGTAGTGTCACGTATAGACATTTTACATGTTTAAATTTACTTTCTTGGGATAAGATACACTTCTCTTTGAGTATGACTTGTCCTTCTATGTGGGCAGATTTGTATTTGTATAATTTTTATCCAAAACTCCAATTATATTAAAACCATTAAAAATGGCTGCCTCTATGTAATGATGGCTATTTTAAGAATAATTTAGATTCTCCATTTGATCATATCCCATGCCTAGACAGCTTCTTGCCATCCTTTTCCCAACTCCTGGATATGTCCTCTTCCCACTGTTTCTCACTTGCTTGCATAATGCTCCAGTGTTTGAGGTAAAAACAATTCCAGGAGAAAAAAGACAGCAGGAGGCTTCTCATAGAATCACAGAGCTGGAAGAAACCTCAGGAGGTCATCAAATCCAGGCCCGTGCCCAAGGCAAGACCAATCCCAACTAAATCAACCCAGCCAGGGCTTTGTCAAGCTGAGACTTAAAAACCTCTAGGGATGGAGATTCCACCAACTCCCTAGGTAATCCATTCCCCATTTCTGTGGGAAAATAAAAATTATGAAAACCTTTATAAACTGTGGGAGGAGAGTGTGTTTTTTTCCCATTTTGATAAAACAAGAAGTTTCAATGTGTCTGACTAAGAGTTGGTCAGTTGCTGTTGTAGAAAATACACGTTTCAGGAGTATCTCCATATGTAGCAAAATATTCTGAACCTGAAACCCCTTACTCTTTCTACAGCTCTCTTAGAAAAAGCCACCCACACCTATAAGCTGCCAATACCAGGTTAGGACATTAAGTTTATTTTTCCATTGCACAGAGTGGAATTTTGAGTGGGGGAAATGGTTCCAGAGTGTTATTTTTCTTTTTTTGGGATGGGGTTTGACAGTTGGTAGCTTGACTTAATACAGAGGACTTGACAGGCTATCAGTCCTACTGTAATGCAGAAGGGTTTTATATCATGGTCCTAGAACAGAGAGAGTTTACTTTTTATCCCACCGACATAGAACCATGTTCTAGTACTTTGAGGCAGAATGCTGACAGCTACAGCAGAACTCTCAAACATTTGACACTATCTTTAGTCAAGAGTCTAATCACTTGCTATGGCTTTTTAAACAGAGTAAATTGCAGCACAGAAAACACCGCCAACATCTTCAAAATATATATTACTAATACAATGACAGATGAAAGGCTAGTGTAAATATTAAAAATTTCTTTAGAAAATCAATCCACCTACTGTCTTTCCTTGATGAAAATGAGTCACGAAAACATATGTGAGGAACATTACAGAAAGGCATAAGAAAAGAGCAATGTTGTAATTAATACACTCCAGCCCAACTACCCAGCACTTGCTCAAAGTACCAAATACTCCAAAGATAATTGTTTTCAGCATTTCTAATATTAGAAATTATACTCCCATGATTATCTGAGATACAAAATATCTCTTCAAAAGTTACAGTGCTTAAATTGGCAACAGCAGCTTTATGACAAACATCTGAAGGCTTAATCATGTCCTAAAACATTTCAGTTCGAGATAGTAGGATGTAAAATCCCAGTTAAACAGTTAACCTAGGGTAGGGAACCTAAGACCCAGCTTCCTTGAATCTAGCCTTCGAGGCTTGGGGGTCTCCACTAGCATTGGGGAGCATGTGCTGGTGCTCCAGCCCCTCATCATTCCCTCATGAGGTTGGAGCACACAAAATCTAGTAGCCTATGAGGGAAACGTGGAGGACATGCCAGTGAGGGTTTGGTTGGGTGGTTTTGTTATGTTTTGTTTTGTTTTTTGCTTCTCACTTGTGATTTTTAATATGGGTCAGTAACCTCTGACCCAAAAAAGGTTTCCCACGCCCAACCAGTTAAAACTTAGGTTGACTTATCATTTAACTGGTTAACCGACTAAGTGGGGTCCAGACTGGTGACTGATCCAGTCTGGCTGGAGCATTGCCAACCCATGGGACTCCCACTCCCCTCCCCCCCCCCCCCCCCGCTGGGCTGGCTGTGGGGTCCCAGTCCTGCACTGGGGCTGAGGTCGACTCCTGCTCCCAGCTCCTGCCAGAACAGCCCCTGTCCACGTCGGGCCCAGGCTCCCCACTGACAGAGGCTGCTCTGGACACTGGAGCAGCCCTTGCCTGTGGGGGACTTGGGCCTACAGCATCCAGGGGCTGCTCCGGACTCTGCAACAGGCCCCCTGCAGAACTAGAGCAGCCCCCTGCCCGTGGGCAGGCGGGGAACTGCTCCAGCATCCACGGGTTACCAGTTAAACTTCCACACCCCTAATAGATATCACATTCCGACGCAACTGAATTTATTCGAATATGCTATCACACATTCAGATAAAGGCATGCACTCTTCAGGATTAAGTCATGAAAGAAAGGATACATGGAAAAAAGTATTATCTTATTAAAGATGAAGACAAAGCACCTATTACATCTTAAAATGATTCTGTAATGTAGAATAGCCATGAAATACTATAATCCAAGGATAGTTATATACTGTATTTGGCATCCAGGTGAGATAAGAAACCGTAAATCTGTTAATGAACAGCAGAATGATAACTATGCCACAACCATTTTTCAAATCCAAAGCCAAAAATGGACAAGGAGTACCACTATACACTGATTCAGAACTGGGACAAATTCAAATGTCAGACTGATACTTAATAGATTCCTGAAAATGAAAACACTGTCTAAGCCAATTACCAAAACTCAAGCAACCAAGAAGGAAAGAACAAAAAAATGTCATATCGAACAGCAGATAAATGTCAGTGTAATAAATAAAGTCAAGCAAATATAACATTCATGCAGAGCAAAGTGTGAAATGCAACCCACCCAAAACTTTTTCCAGGGGAAGCTTTTAGTTTATATTTCTAAGTATTCCACAGTCAAAAAGCTGTCTATTGTTTAGGGCCATGTATGTATATTCTTCCCAGAAAGAAAAGTCTCTTCTGAATGCAGATACATCTGCTCTCTAGTGAGAGGAGTTTGCAGCCATGTAAAGAGGGGAGGCGAGCGCAGAATATACACTGGAAATGTCACAGCATTTCCTCAGTTACGCCCCAAAAAATGACAATCCCAACAGAACAGTGTTTAAACTGATGGTTATCAATAGACAGGGAAGGAGACAGCAAGACATATTAGCTCCATTCCATGAGACTATGGCTCTTTTTTCAAATTCATTTGCCCTCTTTAATATCATGTAGTAGACAGAAGCTTATTGCTCCTAAAATTGGAGTTTGGGGGACACAAGTAGGTATTCTCCTTAACTTCTATTTTCATTAGCTTCAGTGAGCTAAGGAAAACCTGATGAATTCCAAAATATAAAATGGAAGTTAATATTAGGAATAGGGATGTTAAATTGTGAGTAATCGATGCATCTGATGCAATGCTCCTTGAGGCATTTCAAAGTGGCAGTGCCCCGTAGAGCCCGGAATCACCTGGGGACTCCCCGACTGACCCTGGGCTCCATGCAGCACTGCCACTTTGAAGTGCTGTGGGAGCCCAGCATCAGGCTAACAGAGGCAGAAAGCGGGGAGGGGGAGCAACTAGTTGAATAGCCTGTCAACTATCGGATAAGTCCTTCACATCCCTAATTAGGGATGTAAAATCCAGTTTAAAAAGTTAACCAGTTAAATGTTTTGCTTAACCGGGATCCCATGACGCAGCATGGTGGGCCCAGCTGAGCTGGAGCAGCGCCCCACCCATGGGTTGCTGACCAGTAAGCATCACCCGATAAGGGTGATGCTTATCCGGTTAATCCTTTACTTCCCTAGTTAATACAATGCCTACAACAAGCAGATTGGGTGCAAGTCAGGAACCAGTGAAAAATAATGCTAAATTCTAGCTGAAGCCTCGTGTTTTAAATTTTAAATAACCTTTTTACTTGCAAATTCTACTGAAAAAATTCAGTTCAGAAGTTAGCATTTGTTTACCCCAAGACACTGACACTTGTGAGAAATATGTTTTTATGTGCTCCTAAACAAATCATAGCCCAATGTTTCAGAACTTACTTTGGCAAAATTGAAGTCAAGGGGAAGTTTTGACTAAGGCCTACCTGGTATTTTCACAAACTAAATACTTTAACACTCATGAAATAAGCCCCTAAAATGAGAATGTGGGTGAATGTAGGATATGCAACTCAACACCAAGGCAGAGTTTAAACATTTTATGGTGTGCTTTTTGGTTTTTTAAAAAAAGGAAAATATAGCAAATATAAATGCAACACGGCTTCTCTCAGCCAAAGTAATTATCGAGCACAGCTTCCTTCAGCCAAGTCTGGAGAAAGAAAGAGCACTTGCTCTTCTCCCTGGAGAGCTTTCATTGTGGATTCTCACTGTCAGACTTAGTCCCCAGCCTCCCACAGCATATCCCACTTACATAACAAATGAAGATATTAACTCTCCATAGTTGGCCCAGAACACTGCAAATCCCTGAACTCAGGGATAGCAACTGTTGTTCCTCCTTTACCTGGAAGAAAGGGATTAACTCCTTCCTTGCTAACCTCTGAAAGGAATCTGTTCATTACCTCTATACTGAATGTACCAAAATATGAAAATACTAAGATTTTTTAAGTTACTTTTGCTATAGATGCTATTTAGGGTAAGTTGGATGAAAAGAAATTTTTGAAGTCTGTGAACTGTGAAAAGCAGAGTACTAAGTTGATAAAGTCTTTTGGAGCAAGAAGTGTTATTTTATGTGTTTGTACAGTAGGTAGCACAAAGGGACCAAAACTGATCCATGATCTTCAGGAACTACTGAACCACAAATGTTTAATAATTACAGAAAGCTTGTTATTTATTCCCCCACTGAAATACAATCAGGTATCCTAGCATCTATAATATTTCCTTATCTTTCTGTTCTTATTGATGGACTATCTACTAGATATTTGAGAGAGTTTGTGCATCTATCTGCCAGTCTGTTTGGTCAAGAATTCCTCCTAAATGGTAAGAACTAGGACCACCACATTTGGTATGCAGTTTCCTCTTATAACTTAAAGAAAGATCAGGATTTGGTTGTGCCAAGACAATGGGATATGCTTGGAATTTGATTGTTTCTCATAAAATGGAAAGGGAGGGATTTAGGAGACAGGACAGTTATACTGCAGAATGACACATAGGGGCAGCAAAGGGCCAGAGATGGGGACCGAGACAGCTATAACCCCCCTGGGCCAGCAAAGGGCAGGGGTGGAGAAAAGGACAGCTATCAACTGTATATTTCAGAGAGCTTGTTTGTTTGTGTGTGTCAGTCCCCCAACTATGCCCTCTGTAATGGCCATGGACAGGCATGTTTCTCACACCTAGCCCCAAGCTGCTGCATTGAGAGAGGGCTGGGGTTGCCCTCTCTTCCAGGGCAGCCTGCAAGACTGAACCCCTTATCCTCAGCACTACCCTAGAACAATGATTTAAAGAAATACAAAACTTATTTGAGATAAGGATCTGAGCAATGCCAGGTAAATCTTCTAAGCTTGAATATTTTAATTATCCTCTAAATGGAAAATGTTCAGTTGTCTGAGTTTCCTAGGGCCTCCATTGTAGATGGGATTAGAGAAAGTAAAGTAATATGGACTCAAGAGGAACATTCACTCTGAAATCACTATTGCATTTTCTGAGCTAACTTTTCTAAAATTCATATTTTATTTATCAGTTACCACAATATTCAATAGAATAAGTCTCCTTGCTATTTTAATAATGTAGTCTTCACAATGTTATGACTTGCTTTTCATACTGGCTGTAATGCATTTACAAACATCAGGAAAGACTATTACCAGCAGCAAAATTTCATTCTATAACCAGCAAGATTTAATACAATTTCTAAGGTCACTGTGTATTGACACAAGATTTTTGCAAGTCAGTGCCTATAATGTTCTTTACTGCATGTCAGGCAGAAGCTGACAGTCATATGCACTGTCTATCAAGTTTCCTTCTAGCAAATTACAGCTAATACAAATCAGGAAACCCACTCTTACCTAGTTAAATCACCCATCCTGAGAATTATCACAGTCATTCATGAACTACCAAGGGACTATGAATCAGAAGTAGTGGGAAATGATATGGAGTCCTCAGTGAATTACGTGGTCTGAGGACTAATTATTTCTTATTTCTACAAAGAGAGGTTTAAACTCTGCCTCACTCCTTGCTGGAAGAGTACCAGCCAAGCACAAGGATCCCAAAGCATTTGGCTTGGACAAGGAAGTTTCAAACAATGCCATATTTCTTACATCTTTACCAACAACTTCTTTGAAAAAAAAAAGGACCAGAAGCACCCCCTTCTTGCACTCAATCACAAGTCTTGGATTTTTGTCCATTGCCTGCTCAGGTGTCTTAGGCCTGGTCAAGGTAGCCTGCATTATGTTCTCCTCCCAACAGTGCCCACATAAAACAAACAAAAGGTTAGTACAAACGGCGATAAAGCTAATATTTTGCAACTAAACATCCCCAAAAATAGCATCTCTAAGAGAATTCAAAAAACAGGACTGTGTAGCACTTTAAAGACTAACAAGATGGTTTAACAGAATTTAAGAGAACTCAGACATTTAAGAGAATTCAGACATTTGTCAATAAATGCCTTAGACACATTCTCCAGCTAACGTGGTATGAAAGAATGCCAAACAAAACCTTGTGGACCAAAACAAATCAGAAACCAATGGAGGTCCAGATTAAGAAGAGAAAATAGCGATGGGCAGGCCACATCCTGTGTAAGGACTGTGAGGAATCATGAGACAAGCATTAGAATGGAATCCAAAGGGAAAGAAGAAAAGGGGACATCTCAAACAAACATGGCGACGAAGTTTCCTGGACGAAGTAAAAGCAGCTGGCTTAATGTGGGATCAAATCAAGACTATCGCTAAAGATCACAAGAGATGGAGAATGACTGTAGAAGCCCTATCCTCTATTAGGAGCCCAAAGGACAAATGATTATGATGATAGAGGGACATTAATTGCTCTGATAACCTGAGGCCCAAGGGGTACTGGATTGACAGGTTCTCAGAATATACTGAAATGGTGAAAGAGCAACATGCTGGAATGGAATTCTACCAACACTAAAAGAAATGGTTATGAAAGATGCAACATGCAATGAGTAAGTTCATGTGTCAAGGATTTTTAAAATATGTCTCCAAATCAGATCAAATGATCTTTCTATGGAGAACCAGTATACAGCAATGTCAGTAGTTACCATCTTCAGAATGGGGGAAGGGAAATTTAAAAAACTACGGACAGTCCCCGACTTACGCGGATCCGACTTATGTCGGATCCGCACTTACGAATGGGGCTTTTCTCGCCCTGGAGCTTGCGGGCAGCGGGACGGCCCAGAGCGCAGCGGTCCCGCCACCACGTCCTCCGGGGCGAGAAAAGCTGCTCCGGGTCTCCCTGGTGTGCTGGGGGGGGACTCCCCAGCACAGCAGGGAGACCCAAGCAAAGCCGCACAGGCGGCGGGACCCCGCTGCCCGTGCGGCTTTGCTCCTTTGCCCCGGAGCAAAGCCGCACAGGCGGCACAGGAGCAGGGAGACAGGAGCAGGGAGCAGGGAGACAGGAGCAAAGCCGCAGAGGCGGGGGACCCCGCCGCCTGTACGGCTTTGCTCCGGGGCAAAGGAGCAAACCGCACGGGCAGCAGGGTCCCGCCGCCTGTGCGGCTTTGCTCGGGTCTCCCTGCTGTGCTGGGGGGGACTCCCCCCAGCACGGCAGGGAGACAGGAGCAAAGCCGCAGAGGCGGCGGGACCTCTGTGCCTCCGTGGCTTTGCTCGGGTCTCCCTGGTCTGCTGGGGGTGAGGGGGAGCAGCTAGTTCCCCCCCCCAGCAGACCAGGCTTTTGTTGCGGGATGCCTGGGGTAGAGCAGCTGGGGTGCTGCCGGGTTGTCAGCCGCTGTTGAAACTGATCAGCGGCTGATTCCAGGAAGCCAGGGGCAGAGCAACTCTGCCTAGGGCTTCCTGTAGTCAGCCGCTGATCAGTTTCAGCAGCGGCTGAATCTGGAGCCAGTTCCGAATTACATACAAATTCAACTTAAGAACAAACCTATAGTCCCTATCTTGTACATAACCCGGGGACTGCCTGTAAATAGATTTGTCTACATTATCAGAGGCAGCAATGTTGGGCAGCATGCAGCTCCCCAGGAGACAGTGCACTCAGGGAGCTAACCCAGGCTCATTAGTTAACCATTTATACTTGGTTATACTTTCACATCCCTACTCCATTCCTAATAGATGTAACTCCCAGGTTGTATTTTGCATGCACACTGCCAGATCAGGCCCTTCCAAACATATTTCTTCAGAGTGCTGCATGATCCCATGCCTTCCATGAAAGACAGGCACGCATGATCTTCCTGGCAGTCAAAAACAAGATGCTGAATACCTATTACAGAATGCAGATCTATACACCATAATGCACTGGACAATGAGTTTCACATGACTCATCAAACATATTGTGCAACCTTGAAAAAAATGGCATCAGTCTGCATTCTTCTGTTCTGCAGAGAATGACTTCTTATGATAAGAGATAAAAATACAGCTGTAATGAATATCAAAGGGAATTTTTATGAAGACCACTGATGCTGTATATGTCTTCAGTTCTCATCTCAGGGTGTCCTTACATTGCAGGGCTTAACTTGAAATAAGCTACGCAAATAGCATATTTCAAAATAGAGAATGTCTACACAGCACTTATTCCTCCAACTTCCCTTATTCCTTGTACAATGAATGTTACAGGAGTTGGAGTAAGAAGTCCTCCAGCTTGACAGTATTTTGACACTATTTTGAAATAACTGCCTGCTGTGTAGACACCGACTAAGTTATTTCAAAATAGTGCTGTTTATTTTGAAATAGTGTTGTAGTGCAGATGTACCCTCACAGATTAACTGAATACAGGTTCTGTTTAAATTCTGACCTGGGCTAGGCAATAATTGAAACAACAGCTTCTTCTGCTACAGAGAGATGTAACTGATGATGTCACCAGGTCACTGAAGACTTCATGACACCCTAATTGATTTGGGAGTAATGTTTTCTTTTTTGTAGGTTCTGCACTGGAAGGGCTTTATGGACTTTTTTTGCTAGTTTGTAAACAAGTTTTCTTGTGATTTGGTCTTTTCCTATTTTAAAAAACAGAACCAAAACCAACTAAAACTGGTATTTCTGCCTGAAGGAATCAAATTAGGCTATGAGCATAAGAATCTACCTGAAGTACGATATACAGATGGCCCAAGTCATAACTTTCATGCCCACACAGCTTTACTCTATTTCCCACTGACAATGTAACAAAGCCCTCAACATTAGGGATGTTAAATATCAACTAATTGACTAATCAAATAGTCAATGCATCGACTATTCGATTAGTCATTAGGGCACCTCCGCCTCTGAAGTGTAGCAACAGCCAAAGGCAAAAGCACCCTTTTGATCCCGGGCTCCAGGCAGCGCTACCGCTTTAACACACCGCGTGCAGCCTGATGCCAGGCTCCCCGCACCATTTCAAAGCAGCAGTGCAGCATGGAGTCCAAGGTCAGCAGGGGAGTCCCCAGCTAATCCTGGGCTCCATACAGCGCTGCCGCTCTGAAACACTGGGGACACCCCAGCTAGCCCCAGACTGCACATAGCATTTCAAAGTGGCCACAGGTTCCAAGCTGGGCTGCCACTTTGAAGTATCCTCTCCTTCCCTCCTCCACCGGCTGTCTCTTTCTGATAGAGGATGCAATGGGGGAGGGGGGAAGAGGAGGGGAAGAAGAAAGCAACTAGTCTACCAGCCTGTCGATTAGTCCTTCACATCCCTACTCAACACCACCGCCTCACTGCGGAAACTACAGGATTCTGAGAATTGAAAGCTGCCTACAATTTAGAGATGTTAGATTTTGTGGTTTTTAGTAATCATATAGCTGCACCAATTTTTAATGGTTACTAAAATGGACCCTGGAGATGGGACTGGCAGCCAGTGCACTCCCAGCCCCACTCCTGGAGAGCACTTGCCAGCCAACACTGCTGCCTCTGTATCAGGGTACGTCTAGACTACATGCCTCTGTCGCCAGAGGCATGTAGATTAGGCTACCAGACATAGGGAAATGAAGCGGCAATTTAAATAATCACTGCTTCATTTAAATTTACATGGCTGCTGCGCTGAGCCAACAAACAGCTGATCAGCTGTTTGTCGGCTCAGTGCTGGAGTCTGGACGCGTGGGTGTCGACATCAAAGGCATTTGTCGACCACCCAGGTATACTTCATCCCAGGAGGCATACGTGGGTGGTCGACGAATGCCTTTGATGTCGACACCCGCGTGTCCAGACTACAGCGCTGAGCCAACAAACAGCTGATCAGCTGTTTGTCGGCTCAGCGCGGCAGCCATGTAAATTTAAATGAAGCAGCGATTATTTAAATCACCGCTTCATTTCCCTATGTCTGGTAGCCTAATCTACATGCCTCTGGCAACAGAGGCATGTAGTCTAGACATACCCTCAGAGGCAGCAGCAGCCCCTGTCCCCAGGCCCTCCCCCCGAGCTCCCCACAGAGGCTGCTCCAGCATCTCATGGAGCAGCCTTTGTCCATGATATAGAGGCAACAGGGTATGGGAGAGGAGGCACAAAGGAGGGCAGGCAGTTCCGCAGGATCCAATGATTGCGGGGAGCTGGCTCCCACCTTCAGGGGGAGTGGAAGGACAGTAAGACAGCTCTGCAGGTACCAGCATGCCTGGGGATCCAGCTCCTGCCTCCCCACACTTTTTGCCTCTGATACAAAGGCAGCAAGAGGAGGTGGATGTTGCATGCAATCACTTGGATTAACCAATAAACCCAGGCTTATTCGGTTAATCATTTAAATGGCTATACGCTAACATCCCTACTACAATCGCAGGTTCTACATGTTTGTGGCCAGCAGTAGCAGATTAGAGGGGTACATGAAGGATAGAAATGGAAACTGTTAGCAGATTTGTTAATTTTGTTCAAAGGTAGGATATTTAAACTTTTCTTCACATCCATTATTTAGTATCTGCACTTGTTATGTTCAGACTTCAATAGTAGCTGTTTGTTACACCACAATACATTGGCACCCAATATGGTGCCTGGTTCATGACCAAGCATGAGGACAATTTTTATTTTTCAAGTTAGGGGATTAATAACTTGACTTGAATCCAAGTAGTGTGGTTCACTGTTACGTTAGTCACAGCCCAGGAAGCTTAGAATGCTTGTTTTAATCACCATAAGAGACTCAGTTTGCTGATGACTAAGGCCTTAACTCTGCTCTGCACAATCCACCCATAACTGGAGCTCTCATTGAATATAGTAGGAATTCTGTAGGAGAAGGGCTTTCAAGGCTGAGCTCCACATTGCCTAATACTATGGCCAATGAAAAATTCTGCACCAGTTATATCAGGGCCTGGTAAAATACAGCCCATGCCAAACCAGCTGCTCAGTAAGCCTGGTGCGGGGCCATGTGCTACTGTGAACACTGCAAGCCTGCATGTGGGCTTCTTGAGCTGCCCCAACCCACAGCACAATCTCGCAGATCCCATTGGCCACTTTCCAGCCAATAGGAGCTGCCTGTTTGTAGGACAGGTAGCATGTTAAGTATCTCTCCTGGGACTCGCAGAATTCAGAGCAGCACACATGGTCCCTGTAGCTGCTCTGAACACATGTGGGAGCATGGAAGGCAAGAGACACTGGTTAAGGAACCTGCTGGCTGAGAGCCATCAAGTTAAGTACCTCTTGGCCAGAACCTGTCTCTGGTACCCTAGCCCCTTCTTCCCCCCTAATCCTCCGCACTCTGTCCTGTATCTCTAGCCTACGTAACCCAAGCCCTCTGCATCTTTGCTCTTACACCCCTTCCCAGACCCTGCACTCCTTTCTATACTGCTCTTCCAGGTCACAATCCCCTCCCAGATCCTGCAGTCTCTCCCACACTCCTCCAAGTGAGGATTCTCTCCTGCACCCGTATCCCTTCTGGACCCTGCACCTAGTCACAGCACCCTCCACTCAAACTCCCTCCCAGATCCTATACCCACTCCCCTATGCCAAGCTCCCTTCTGCATCCAACCGCTATCACAGACACCGCACCTCCCCCATTAATATCACGGAAGAGTGCAATCCTTTACCACTTACCAAATTCTTGGAGTATCCCACCCATTAAAAATGATTGCCCAAAATGATGCAAAATCCCAGTTAATCATTTAACTGTTTAAATACTATGTTGACCTAACATTTAACTGGTCAACCAACTAAGCAGGATCTGGGCTGTGAATTGCAAGTTATGAGTGTAGGAGGGCAATTTAAGAAATACAAAGAGTGAAGATAATTCATGCTGCACATATTGCATCTTTCAGGGAGTCAAGTGCCCCAAACAAACACTTGCACACATACTACAACATTAATACAGTAGGTTTGCCACATGTCCGAGGCAGAACATCAGAAATGGCTGCCCGTCGCAGGGAGCCATAGCTTGTAATACCTCTGAGGCTGGTATAGGGGGCTCTGTCTGTGAGGTGGAGTGTTTTCCATATAAGGGCATGTAAATTAATAATCTTCCCCTGCTCGCTCCACCCATTGCAGTAACAGATCAGCCAGTGGGCTGACTGGTGCTCAGGCCTGCTACTCCACCCACTGCAGCAAAAACCAACCTATGGGGTGATAAGTTCACAGGCAATAAAACAGGCAGGCAGCCCCTCTCTCACTGGGGATTCGCATTGAGTGAACGCCTGGCCTGATCACCCAGACGCCTTGCACCCCCCCGCTCTTGAGTCTTACTGAGCGTACTCCGAGTTGGTCGACCCGAGTGGAGACAGTTTATGAGCGTGTGACCGGTACTTGTGTTCCTGCTGTCTCCAGAACTGGTATAACACCCCACCCCCCACCATCATCCCTATCCTAATTGATTTTTTAGTTGTCCTTATTGCTTGCCAAGTGACAGTGGCTAAAAAGTTAGTTTATAAATAGTTGTGGTTTAGGTTTTTTACTGTTTCCTTGTATAAAGTTGTGTAAATAGTCAGCCCTATGGATAATACCAGTGTTAATTCAACTGTTCCTAACCCCTGGGCAGTTATTGGGAATTATTGTGATTTAGAAAAGCCTCAGGGAATTGTTTTGTGTTGTCTGGCAATCTGTTTAATTTTTGTTCTGAAGATTGTCTGGCGCCATCAAAATAAAATCAGTTTGTGCTTTTTGAAACCCCCAGTTGTGGTCTCATCCTTTCCGGCATCCCTTCGAACCTCGTGTATTACAGGGACTGACACCACAGATTTTAATTATCACACATTTTTTTCTTTAAAACAAAATGAAAGTTTTATTGAATTTTTAGATACATTAAAATGAAGGAAAGTGACGAGTTACTTTTTCACTTCCTCCTTCAGGAAAGGAGGATGGAAAGAAAACAGTACATCATTTATATAGTGCTGTCATCTCAGCCCAACAAACTGCAGGTGCAGAAGGACAGCTCTACATTTTCAGTACAGATGCTTCTCACCCACAAATAATTCATACTAGCCATTGGTTACATATGAACAGTGCACAAGCAACATATCCTCAAAGACTTCTTCAGTTCACTGATGTCTCTTTACATTTCTCATTTGGCTGATGGTACTGGAGCACTGTTAAGGAAACAAGAACCAATTAACTGCATATCATGGATACCATAAATGCTCGCATCTTCCCACCTTGTGAATGAGCTGAGTACTAGGCAAGTCAACAGAATTTCAAGTTACAGGTTCTGTTCCCAACGTTGCATGTTTGCAGTTAGCTAGAAGCAAGGTGTTGCTTATATATGCAGACAAGGATTTTTTACAGTGACTATTTTCAAAGGTACTATCACTCCAAATTTTGACTTAGGGAATCCCTAAATATCCATTTCTATTCCTTTTCCCCTCCTTCCCCCAGCCCAGTGGTTATGAGGCATAAATAATAAATCACCTCTCCCTTACCCACCCCAGTGCCCTAACCTAATGCATTGACCCAAGAGAACAGTCTAAATGATACTGTAAAGAGCTTACAAGTCATCTATTAATATATGAATGTTGAATTAAAAATGCATAAAACTTAACATGTCTGGATGGAGTGCCCTAGTAGTTATCTTAATTGCTTACACATACAGAATAGAGGTTTTTACAAAACACACATTGGGACAAGATAAAACCTAGAGGCTGAGTCTATACTGCTTTCCTCTTCCAAAAGAGGAAATGCAAATAAGGAAAGAGGACATTCAAATGAAGCACAGATTAGCATATTTGTGTGCTTTGTTGCATATCCTCTTCCGATCCTTTTTTCGGAAGAGGTTTATTCGAAAAAAAGCAGTCTAGATTGGGGGGGGGGGGGAGGAGTTGTGCGGGGAAAAAAAATCCTTTTTTGAAAGAACTCTTCTTCCTCAAAAATGAGGTTTACAGGGTTCTTTCAAAAAAAGGGGTTTTTGCACGAACCCTCCTCCCCGTCTACACTGCTTATTTTTTAAAAAAAACCTCTTCCAAAAAAAGGATTGGAAGAGGATTTGCAAATGAAGCACGAAATCTACGCTCCGTTTGAATTTCCTCCTTCCTCATTGCATTTCCTCTTTCAGAAGAGGAAAGCAATCTAGACACAGTCTTAGTGAATACTATTCTGGAAAATTAAATCCTACAATGTGTTTTCCTTTCTGCCATCAAAGGATAAAATTAGATCACAATGGCTATTCATACTTCTTATCCCGGACATCTACATTATACAGATTTGCTGTAGACACCAAAAGTAGAAAACAGTTTGGGAAACAAGGACTTGAAGAGTAACCAAGAGCAGGCAAAAGCAAATGTACAAAACAAAACAAGTGTCTAACCTGGCTTTGTTTTTATTTTGCTTTCTTCTATGCCTCTGCATTACTACCACCACACATCAACCTTGATATAAAATCAATTTGTATTACATTCTCTGGCCAGCAGCAAAGTAGAGTAAAAATTTTACATTTATAAACCCCCCTTGAAGAAGCACAAAATGCTTCATAAATTAAGGATGTTAAGGAACAAGTATTTTGCTAATCACGTGGTCAATACAATTTGTATCGACAAGGGGAGGTACTCTGCAGAGCTGCAGTGGGAGTAGCTCCCAGAGCCGGCACTAAGTAGTCCCAGCTCATGCTGGCTCCTGGATTGCAGCAGCTCTGTATTTTAAACGTAGTAAGAACCACCAGCGTCTTATTACACTTAAAATGCAGTGGCCCCAGATTGGTGTGAGCCAGGACTGCATGGTCTTGGCCCGCGCTGGGTCCAGCAGCCCCGACCCGCAGCTGGCCCACTGCAGCCAGGGGCTGCTTCACAGCAGCCTCCCTTCCCCACCACTGCTGCCTCTACATGAGATGCAGCAGCAGGGGGAAGCACCACAGAGATATGCTGAGGGGGACTGGCTTTTAAGCCAACTCCCCCCAGTACTGGCTCCTGTTCTCCTCTCTCCTCTGCTGCCTTTCATACAGAGGCAGGGTGGAGAGTGGGGGGGAAGAGAGCAAGTAGTTGAGTACTCCACTCCACTACCTGCTAATCTTAGGCTTATTGGGTAGTTGAGTACTCGCTTGCATCCCTATCATAAATACCATATATATGCTACTATGAAATTCAGTCACCCCTAGGGAGAATGGCAGCAGCCAAACAGTGCACAGCACAACAATAATGGCTGTGATTTAAAAAAAAAAAAAAAAAAAAAAAAGTCACACGGAATAAACATCCATGCAAAGCATACAGGGCCCTCAGATTTAAGGTCTAATTCAAGAGACTTCCTTCACTTGTTATACTACATGTTACTCAGTATTCTGTTTACAAAAGATGAAGGGATATATTCATAGCAGACTGGCTTAGGTATCCCAAAGCTGAGACTTTGGTTACTGAGCAAGCCAACAAAAGAAACGTCGAGTCATTTCAAGAGAATGGTTAAATGGAGGACTTTTGGAAGGTGATAATTAATTGAATGCAAGTATTCATCTTGTACTGCATTTACATTAGGCCTAATCCTGTAGTGGTTCTACATGCAGAACTCCTCTTAAGCAAAAAGGATCAGGCCAAGTATGTGTAATGGAGCCTCACCGTGTAAGAGTACGTGTGATGGAATTTTAAACATTTTAAATTTCCTTAAGGGAAAAAGTGCAACTTACCACATGCAATGTCCCATGAGCCAGCATGTCATGCTAGAACAGGAGAAAAATGAGAATGTTCTTGGAATTTGAGCCAATCCGCTGCGGTTGCTGGTGTCTTCTTTACTCAGACCTCGGGTTCATTCTTCTTTCCCTGATTCAAGAGGTAGCAACAACATGCAGCTTTTCTCCCATCTCTGAAGCGGACATTTCAGTACATTCCAATGGTGATGCACATTCCAGAATCTCATACTACCTGAAAATCACTCTGTGTCAAGGCCATTTGAAATAGAATGTGTAGCTGAAAAGTTGCATTTTTACCTCTTTCACTTTTACGCTCATATGAAAAGATCTTCCATTATAGCCATCTCTCATATTAACTTGTAATAATGACAGAGCAACACTCAGTGGCCAAATGATGCTCAAAGTCCCATATCCCATTGAGAATAATGACACTACAATGCATACATGCAGGGGCAACTGGTGAGAGGGCACATGGTGGGGCCCACTGGCAACATGACAAACCCCCCACCCAGGCCAGGAAAGGACTGGGGCAACCTTCTCTTCCCCACATCCCTCCCTGAACCAATGCGGCTCAGGGGACTAGTGGGGTTGGATTGGTGCCAGCAGCAAGAGTCCGCCCCTGCCACCAAACGCACCAGCAGTGGCAAAACATGGCCCCAGCTCCCTTTGCTCCCCTAGCCCCATCACTTAACTTCCCACTGGTGAGTGCAGGAGCAGTCCTACCCTCTCCCCTGAGTGATGCGCTGGGAGAACAGAGCAAGTTAGGGCTGCATTACTTCACTTCTCCTACAGGTCAGTGCAGAGGTGGGAAGGAGGGAAGACAACTGCTGTGGCATCAGGCCCCCCCCCGCACACCCAGAGACTCTGACTCCACTGGCTGCTGGCCAGCCCACTGCAGATTAGAGGATTGGGCCAAAAGAAATCGGATGCAGTTCAACAAGGACAAGTGTAGAGTCCTGCTCTTGGGAAGGAAGAATCCCAAGCACTGTTACAGGCTAGGGACCGACGGGCTAAGTAGCAGTTCTGCAGAAAAGGACCTGGGGATTACAGTGGATAAGAAGCTGGATAGGAGTCTACAGTGTGCACTTGTAGCCAAGAAGGCTAATGGCATATTAGGTTGCATTAGGAGGAGCATTGCCAGCAGATCTAGAGAAGTGATTATTCCCACTTATTCAGCTCTGGTGAGGCCACATCTGGAGTATTGTGTCCAGTTCTGGGCCCTCTCCATCCCTAGAGGTTTTTAGGTCTCGGCTTGACAAAGCCATGGCTGGGTTGATTTAGTTAGGATTAGTCCTGTCTTGGGCAGGGAGCTGGACTCGATGACCGCCTGAGGTCTCTTCCAGCTCTATGATTCTAATTGCTTAAAGGGAAAGTGCTGGGAAGATAGCAGGTTTCTAACAGAAAACCACACATTTAAAATGATTCATTAACCCATATAGAGATTTTATCATGAACCAAATGTTTTCTCCTCCTTAATAAAGGGAAATATCTTTCCCTTCTCCATTTGGTTTCCTTACAATTGCTCTTCTGTGAAAGTGTGTGAAGTGATTCACATGCTTTTTTAAAAAAAATTATTTTCTGTTGGGAAAGAGGTTATTTTGATTTTGTACTCAAGGAATGACAGTGAGAAAGAGAAAGGTCTTTACCTTTGCATGACCCAAAGGAAATACAGCACAACAGTGCAGCACATGCTTCTGCAAAATTGACTGGCAGATCAAAAGATGTACAAGAGACTTAACAGTAGGGATGTGAACGTGTAGTCATTTATACATTAACCAATGAGCCCAGGCTCATCGGTTAATGTTATAATAGTTACATGCAGGGCCTCTCCCCCGCCCTCTGAGCTGCCTCTGTATCTGAAGTAGTGGGAGCAGGAGCTTGGACACACAAGGAGCTGGCTTTTAAGTTGGTCCTCTCCACGGGTGCTGGCTCCCACAGAGTCACCCTCCCCAGTCCCCTGCATTGCTGCCTCTGATACAGAGACAGTAGCGCGAGGCAGGAGGTCAAGCAGTAGCTGATGCTCTCCACAAGCACTTGCTCCCACGTGTGTAAACATGTAACTGCTATACGTTTCAGTGGTTAAAGGTTTACAGAATTAAACACATTTTAACCTCCCTACTTAATAGTACCGAGCTAAAGGAGAGTATTTCAGAAAGCCTACCTTAGGACACACAAGTATTTTAACCAGACAGGATTCTTAACTCAGAGCATCCACAGCCTTCTATGTGAAACAGCAAACCTAAATACACATCCTCAGGGCAAAGGAACTGGGGTAGAGTGCAGTGAATAATGAACTTACATTCACTAGGTCATACATGATGAGCAACTAGACAAACTCCTTAACATTAGAATTGTATTGCCAAATCCCCTCCACAAGTGTTTCTACTACTTGCCTAGATACTAACTTTTCTAGTTATTACCTACAGCTCAGGAAAAATGTTTCCAGCATTAAAATACCTTTAATTTCAAAGTAAGATACTAAATTACAGTATTTTAACCTGCTAAGCACTAAGGCTGTAAGTACCTCCCTGCAGCACTTGCAGTCATTTAGGCTGGAAAAAAGAAATCAATGTGTCTCCTATAAGGATCCCTGTCAGAGTCCAGGCACCTCAAAAACTGGAAGGGCTGTTGTACAAGTCTTTCACCAGGGAGAGAAGGAAAAATGCCTCTTCCTGGTCAATTAGAAAGGAGATGCTCAGAGCTGGAAAAAGTAGATAGTTGCTTCTACTCAGTGGCCAGCACACTCCCCTCTCTGCACTATGTTTTTTCAGATGTACTTGTACTGCCCAAGTGAAACAGCTCACTTGGGCAGGCAGATGTCTATATCTCCCAACTGAGACTGCGATGCTGTATGGCCATGGTCACCAACCTGTCAATCGTGATCTGGCATTTAAGCAAGCACAAACGGTACTCCTCCCTTCCCCAGAACAGCCAGCTTCCCCATGCTGCCTGCCTGCCTGCCTTCCTTCCTGTAGCAGGAGAGGAGAAGTCCCAGGCTGCACGCCAGCACCTTTCCCCCTGCCCAAACCCCCACCAGCACCCTGCTCCTGGCCAGACACCTACTCCCAGCTTGCTCCTGTACCCCATTTTCCACCCAGATTCTGCACCCCCACTCACTGGCAGCCCTGTCCCGCAAACTGGATCCCTCATTTTTTGGCCCCACTTCAGAGTGTAGAGGAACCCACAAATTCCACTAACCCTGGAACTCCAGAAGAGTTAATCTGGCCTGAACCAGCCCCATCACTAATGAGTTACTTGGGAGCCACAAGCCCTTTAAACAGCAACAAGTGAAAGGGCTCATACCTCACAGGCAAAGCACAGCCGGGAGCTAGAGCCCTTTCAACTGCTTCTATTTAAAGGGCTTGCACCTTCTCCGCAGCTGCTAACATGTTGCCTAGCAGCCACAGGGAAGGCACAAGCCCTTTAAATAAAAGCAATTGAGAGGGCCCCAACCTCTCCAGCTCCCAGGGAACACAATAGGGGGTGGGGCCAGAAGCTGCCACACAGGCTGGATGAAAGAGCTAGGCAGGCCAGATCCAGCCTGCCAACGGACTCTTGCCCAGCCCTGTTCTAGATAGCTACTTATACTATCCTAATCACTGTAGTATCCAAGAACCTCGCTATAGTACATGACACAACATGATTAATATGATGCCTTGTGGTCTGTAATAAGTGCTACAAATAAGCTTAAATTAGAAATATATCTATAGCCTTCCTAATATTTGTCCAAATGTGACAAAAATACGCTTACAATTCAGATATTAAAAAAAAAAATTGATGCTTCAGTTTTAAGTGGCATTACCTGATATCTTCATCTTTTAGTTTCCTGGCTGCCTGTTTGGACAACTTAATCTGCAAGTCCAGTCGCTGTAGAAAATCTTTGGCAGATAGTTCTTCGGGTGCAGCAGGTTGATTGTTGGGTTCTTGAGGACTGGGAGAAGAAGAACTACTCTCTTCTTGAACCGTCACTGGTCTTTCACCACAAAGAGAAAGGTCAATGGTTTCATTCTCAGGAGATTCCAGTGAAGTAAATCCATTGAACAGTAACGGCTTCTCTGATATAACTGGAATATTCAATGTTTTCCTCAGAAATATACAGTCATTAGTAAACAGTTTGTTTGTCCTTTTTATTTGTTCCATCTGAAACAGAGAAAATAATAAAATTGAAGCAGTACTGATTTATGTAGAGCGCAGAATGCCACCATCCTTAAACACACAGTAGTCAAACAATTTTATAAGTGAAGCCCTTCCTTGAAACAAATCCTTGGTCTTAATTTATAATGTAGAACCCGGTTATTGAATTCAGAACCTTTATTTTCATTTAGTTTCTACACTGCCATTAACTCAGTCTTTTAGTTTCGCTTCCTCCTCTTTGACTATACACTAGGTTTTATGCTTTCAGAAGTCTCCTTAAAGGTATTTTGTTCTACATGAAGAAATTTTTCCTAAATCTGAGTCTTCCATTCTTGTCACAAGCCAAATTTGTGACAATTTTATGTAAAACCAAACATAGAAATCTGTTCTTTGGACCCATATTTTGTGAGCATGGTAGTGTAAATGTCATTTGCTGGAGAAGACCATTCATTAAAATTCTACAACACGACCAGTGGCCACCCTCCTAATTTTACACATTGAATTTATACAGATATCAAAATACAGCTTGGAAGTCTTACCACTGGGTGCTCTATCTTGATCTAAGTAACCTGCCCATCAAGATGGAACACCACACATTAGAATCTAAAGTGTCAGTGTAACTTGTTTTTCTATGCATGTATTAAGGGTGGGGCCCCGTGGCAGCTGCAGAATTTGCCATCACTCATGGCTACACCATCTCTACTTTCAGTTTTGTTTCTGTTTCTAGCCCTAGAACCTTAAACATGAAGTGCAAGCTGAGGCAGTGATGCTTGCAGAGAGCCTGACAATAGCCCTGAAAAGTGTGAGCTGCCTCATTAATCTCTATCAAAGCCCTGTGGTTCACAGGATTCCATGGCTATGGAATTTGCCATTTTCCAAGATACTATAGAAAGTAGCCTTTTTGTAGTAGAATCTGACATCCTATGAAATTTTATTTTAGTCTCCCTGCCTTGTAAAGACCTGCCTGCAACTCTCTCTTGCTCTCCAACTTTCCACAAAAGGGATTCACATTTGGATCATCGCAACTCCCCACACTGCTCCATTCAGCTAGGTATTGTAGGCTGAAGAGACAGAGTTGAAGCTCAGCTTCCAGCCTGGAGAATCTCAGGGCCAAGACCACAGAAACCACCAATGTGAACAGAATAATTTACTTGCTTGATACCAAAATACTGATTACACTGGTAACTGAAAGACAATTTAAAGGAGAAATCAATCAATAGAATTATAGCACAAAGGCTGAAACCCAATATGTCTACCATGACTTGCATTTGTAAAGAGCCTAGCATAATGATATGTCAGTAGACAATAAATAATGCAACCCAAAGCTAGTGTTTATCACACTTCACTGTAACTCTACCAGCGATGGTTTGCTGTTCTTCCCTGGAACACTACTCAAGTATACTTCTTATGTCCCTTCAGAGTCCATGCATTTTAGTTGTAGGAATCAGGAACATCTATGTTTTAGTTTCTGTTCCAAAATTTGGAATAGCCTTGGGTTAAGTCACTTGGGAACTGCTAAGCTCTACCTTCAGTTACATTAACAGAACTCTGGAGCCTCCAATAAGGTGTAAATGACCGAGAGTAGAATTTGATACTGTGAAAAATTCACAAGCGTTCCATAGGTGAAGCTGTGCCAAGGCAGAAAATGCTTAAGAACTTCCCCATTATTCATGCACTCTATATTTGAGGAAAACAAACAGTAAAATAAAAATACTTATCTGCCTCAAGGGATGTTACTAGGATTAATGTTTACATGATAAAAGCACTAGGATGTAAAAGTGTATTCGATAAACCGATAAGCAAAAGCTTATAGGTTAATGCTATAGACGACACACATTTCCACCCTCACCCCCACCCCCAACACACACTTTCCAGTAAATTTTTTAGCAGCCCAGCCAGCAGCCTAACTCAGTTTTGGCTCGAGCCAGGTCCAGGAGTTCAGACCACCCCTTAGACAGGGGCTGTTGCAGAAGCACAAGGCAACAGCACAGGTCCACAAGGGAAGCTGGGATTAAACTAGCTCCCCTCACAAACATCTATCACCCTGAGCTGCTGTCTCTGATGCAGTGGCAGCAGCATGGAGTGGCAGGAGGCTCCTCAGGAGTGAGGCCAGAGCACACTGGCTTCTGGCCCTGACCTGTTCTAAGAAACAAATGACTGTCAGCACCAGTGCTCCCATCATTGCTACAACCAATTGGAGCGATATGGATGGGTGCCAGAAGAGGAAACTTCAGTTACAGTAGGGTAGACAAATAAGGTCTCAGATATAATTTTTCTTACACTGCACTTGGATAGACTGCCAAGAGCAACTTCAAAGATACCTATGGTAGATAAGTGTGATGCCCTATGTTGCAGCCAGCACCATTTTGATGAAGATCAAATATGATTAAGAAGTTAACTTTGTTTCCTTCAAAACGACTTCAAATTGTTTCTGCAGACTAGTTCTCTTTATTCTGTTGGCTTCTCAAAGCTCCTTATGACTGAGTCCTGAATTACCCTTTTTTCTCCTCTTTCTCTATATATTAAGAAAAATATTCCTGTGGGACGATGGAAGTAACATCATGTGCCACTTTGTGTCCCACAGGAAAAGTTTTCATCCTGTTGCCTCCCTGTTGTTGGGGTGGAAGGTGGGTGCTGATAGCAACACCACCTCCCTGATGTTCCATGGGGAGTTGCCACCTGGAGCAGCTTCTGCCTACCTCTAGGTCTCACCCAGTCTGCCCAGCTCATGCACCCACTGCTGCTTGGCTCTGTGCAGCTCAGCCTCCCCTCTCCCGATGCACCACGAGGAGCGAGGCAGCGCTGCCTCATTGGCCCCTGCATGGTGCCTGCTTTGTGTCGCTGGCCAGAGCCATGCCCTACGGAGAGAGGGAGGGAGCAGGTGGACGGGGCTGCAGGAACCCAGAGCCAGAGAGAGCTGCGTGTGGCAGCCATGGCCTACAAAGGGAGTGGGGATTCCCAGGGTGGCCGCAGGAGCCCCCAGGAAGCCGTGTCTGGGATTGAAGTTGGTGCCTGACAGGGAGTACGTGAGCTGGGGAGATCTTGCAGCACGGCAACTTCCGACTCTCCAGAGTGGCTGCTCTGCACAGTGAGCTTTCTGGATTCACCACAAAGCAAAGCTGCCCCAACAGGACCATATGGAAAGGCTGGGCTGGGCACAGGCTGTAGCTGCTGCTGCAGTGGCCAGGACTGTGCTGCCTGGCCAATGGTACTCCTGGGGGGGAGGGTGTGCACCTCAATGAATTCATAGGAGAGGGCAGAGTGTGTGTGCCGAGAGGGAGGAAGGGGAATAGGATATATGTAGGGATGGGTGGTGCAATAAGGGGGAGATGGTAGGGATGAAGAGGATATAGGAATGGAGGCAGGAGGATGAGAAGTGTGGGGGTGCAGAGATGGGGGGTTAAGGAAGGATGGGGGTATAAGACTGGAAGAAGGAAGTGGGGTAGGGATTAAGGTGTTAAATATTGACTAACTGACTAATCAAATAGTCGATGCATCTTGCATCAACTATTCGATAAGGCACCTCCACATTTGAAGTGTACAAAGGCTGTTGCTACACTTCAAAGATGAAAGCGCCACATGGATATCGGGGTCAGATCCCCCCCCACTGACCTCAGGCTCCATGCGGCGCTGCCACTTTGAAATGCCACAGGGAGCCCAGCGTCAGACTCCTCACAGCGTTTCAAAGTGGCAGCACTGCACTGAGCCTGGGAGTCCAGGGCTCCATCAAGTGCTGCCGCTTTGAAATGCCCCAAGAAGCCTGACACTGGGATCCCCACAGCATTTCAAAGCAGCAGTGCTGCACTGAGCCCTGCATCAGTAGGAGAGTCCACAGCTGATCGTAGGCTCCACGTGGCATTACAAAGCCACTTTGAAATACCCCCTCCTCACACCCCCCTTGCTGCCTCTTTCGGATAGAGACAGCAGGAAGTGGGGGGGGAGGGGGAGAAGCGACTAGTCAACTAGCCTGTCGACTAGTCCTTCACATCCCTAGTAGGGATAGGCATTGTGGGGTGGAGAGGTTCAGGAGGATGGTGAGTGCAGGAATAGAGACAGGATCAAATTGAAGTACAGGTTGTGGAGGGGGAGGAAGAGGGAGAGGGAGAGCCCTGCCTGATGGCGGAAAAATAGCGAGGGGAAGCACCTGAGGCTGGCTAACCTGCCCTGCCTGATGGCTACAGGGGTGGGAGAGCCGGAGCTGGCTCAGCCTCAGCCCAGCCCTACGTCTGGGGAAGAGGAAGAGTCAGGTCTAGCCTGGCCGAGCGGGTGGGGAAGAACAGCTCAGGGCTACCACGCCTCAGCCCAGCCTTCCCAGGCAGCTGGGAAGAAGCCAAGCTGCCTACCTCCAGAAACAGGGGGGGTTGGTGATCAGAGTGAGCAGGGGGTACTGCCCCCTAGCATTTAATTAAATACATATTAGTGAGACCTAAGTTCTTAGAATCAAGGATTTTTGATTGTGCACCTCTTCTTAATCAGCTGGAAGAAATCATGGTTAGGAGGTGTAAAGTTCTTCATCTTCCTTGCCTTCTCAAGAGATAAACATGTTGCCTTCACACCACTCCTATCCCTTACTGAAAAGATTCTTTTAAAAAAAAAGTACAGAACGTTTTCTTAAATAGAAACTTAGGACCTACTTTTATTAAAGGAGACTACTAGGAATGTCCATTAGTGAAAAATCATACTCAATGCTTATATTGTCACAATAGCACATTTAAATCAGAGAGAACTAAAAGAAGTGCATCTTGATATCTGAAATTAAGGCTAAAAAGTTGTTTTGTTTCAGTTGTACTCTTTGACAGGTCTGGCTTGAAATGTATTTTTAATCGAGTAGTTTAATCAAGGTTAAAAATTTAATTTTTAAATT
This sequence comes from Pelodiscus sinensis, assembly GCF_052426305.1. Lineage (NCBI taxonomy): Eukaryota > Metazoa > Chordata > Testudines > Trionychidae > Pelodiscus > Pelodiscus sinensis. The sequence goes on along the minus strand of NC_143065.1, from coordinate 21,871,087 downwards.
TTGAGTAAAAATTGAGTATTCCAAGCTGCAATGCCACTCTGAAATACTAATGTTGTTATTTAGAAATACATTTATACTAATGTTTATTTTAAATACTTGCTAAAATGCACTAATCCCAGTTCTGAATAAAGAACAAGTTTAAGCATTCCCAAAACAATTTAAGTATCACTAGATGTGAGATGGGGTGGGGGTTTTTAAGTGTGTGAGAAAAAAATGCAGATACAATCATGAATGAATAAATAATCAAATGCAGTGAGGGGTAACATGGGCTAGCAAGTAAGCTGCATGAGTGGTGCTCCATTTCTGTAGGCCACAAGATTGTCATAAACAAGATTGTCTGCTGGGATAGGGTAAGTTTTGCAAGGTGTGCTGATTTAATCTTACCAGCACTTTCACTGGATACAGAGGGAGTACATGGCTCTCTCATAGTCTATGTTCTGTGCAATAAGCATCCACCTCTCTTCGCATGCCCATTTTAAGTGTGTGTCATTGTAGTAATAATGGTAGGAAAAAACTATGGGTGTGTTTAAACTATACCCCTCTGCTGACAGAGGGATGTAGATTAGGCACATCGCCACGGGGATTTAAATATCCCACACTTCATTTGAATAAAAATGGCTGCTGCTTTTTGCCGACGCGGCACTTTTCCGGCAAAAAGCGGCAGTCTAGACGTGGATCGGTCAACCTTGCCTCTTTGCCTTGTGCAAAGAGGTTTACAGGCTCAGTCAGCAGAGGGGTGTAGTTTAGACACACCCTATGTGGACAAAAACCAACAGAATCTGGCAACCCTGTGTGTGGGCCACATAGAGTATACCTACACAGCAACATTATTTCAAAATAACTAGCATTAATTCGAAATAACTCAGTCCGCATCTACACGGCAGGCAGTTACTTCAAAATAATGTTAAAATATTGTTAAGCTGGAGGACTTCTTATTCCGACTCCTGGAATGCTGGGCCTCGTTGTATGAGGAGTAAGGGAAGTCAGAGGAAGAGTGCTCTATTTCCAAATAAGTGCTGTGCAGACGCTCTCAATTTTGAAATAAGCTATTTCGAAATAAGTAACCCAATTGACGTAGCTCAATTTGAGTAGCTTATTTCAAGGTAAGCCCTGCTGTGTAGATGCACCCATATAGAACCCCCATGGGCCACAGACTGCCATTAGATCAAATGGTGGACAATCTACCATCATTTACACCAATGTAAACCCCGAGTTAAACCCCACTGACTTCCATGGCATTATTTCTACCTGTAAAGTGTAATCAGGATTTGACACAAGTCGAGTTGCTCTTCATTCCAAAAGGATATAAAGACTTTGAACCTTTTCTCAATGGGAACCTGTAGTGAGGTGGTGTGGCCTCCCACTGAGCCCGAGGAGGAGACATGCCATGCTCCCCCTTCTCACCGGAAGTCGAGGGGGGGGGGGGAAAAACAGGAAATATAAAGGGTGGGTCCCAGAGCTCAGCTGGACTGCAGCTGCCAAAGCAGACAGATGCTTCCTGCCCGCTCCCAGGATGGGAGACTGCAGTCAGTTAAATATCAGTTAAATGAACAGACAATTAACCTCATGAATTCTTATCAGTTATTTGATTATTCTGTAGTCCCCCCCTCCCCAGGGTGGTGCTGGCAGCCTCTGTATCAGAGGCACAAGTGTGGGGTGCCAGGCAGGAGGTGGTCCGTGAAAGAAGACTGTTTAAAAATCAGCTACCCTTGGGGACCGGCTGCCTGTGGCCCCCACGCTGCTACCTCTGATACAAAGGCAACAGTGGACCCAGGCCAAACTAAGGACTGGTCAGACTTGCTGGAGCTACCTACTTACCAAGGCACTGAGGAGTTTCTGGGACTGCCACTAGTCTTACAAACGAGAGGACCCCATATACCCAGTACACCCCAAGGTGAGAGTAAAAAGTGCCCCAAAGGCAGCCACCCTTAGCCCAGCTGTGTTGCTGTCAGAGACCTGGTTATGGCATTTTGACTAGATTCCTTGCTAACCCAGTGGTATAATACAATTAGTGCCTTGGGCTGGGATGCTGGGCCCACATCCCCCAGCCACCTCACCCTTAGAAGTCTCAGTCTACCCTTGGTAGTCAACAAACACAGGCTTCTTGGCCTATCTGCCAGACCTTGGAAAGCTGACCCCCTTTCTGCTCTGCCCTGACAGCAAGCCAATGACAGAGGCTATTTGTTTCTCAACCCTGCTTGAGGGCCTAGAGTAGATGTGAATGTTTAACCGATTAGCTTCACTTATAACAGGTGCACCCTTACCTCCTTTAAATTGGTTAACTGGTTAAACATCTTTAATTGGCCCTAGCTCAGAGATGCATTTACATCTGCATACACTGCATGCCAGAGACGTATACAGCATGTAGGGCTCTGCTAATTCTCTGTAGGGAAATTCCCAGTGATTTAGTGAATCACTCCCACTGACCCAGAAAGGGAGGGACCACTGCTAACCCACTACAGAGCCAAATTTTGTTAAATTACATAATTAAAGGCTTTTAATATGTTTTCCCTAAGGCAGGCTCTGTTTGAAGACTATCATGAAATGCTACCGAGAGTGGGGGGAAGGAGGGGTTGGCTATGTATCATGACTTCCTCACCTCCAGCCGTCCCCCAAATACCTACATTGACCTGGAAAAGCTTCATAGGGGCAGCAGTGTTAGTCTGTATATTAAAAAAAACAATGAGACAAATACATATAGTATCATGAGTTTTCATGGGCAAACCCCACTTTTTCATATGAGCTTGTGATCTGTACAATACTCTCTTGTAGATATCTCTCAATTTGAAATTATTATTATTAAAATTATAGTTGTGGATGTATTACTGTATCAATTCACTTACTAAAGACTAGGGATGTGAAGGACTAGTGGGGGGAGGAAGAGGAAGGGGTACTTCAAAGCAGCAGCATCACAGGAAGCCCAGGGTCAGCTGCTCAGTGTGGTGGGGCCACTTTGAAATGGATGAGGTGCCCGATGCTGGGCTCCTCGCAGCATTTCCAAGCGGCAGCGCCACACACAGTCCCCAGCTGATCCCAGGCTCTGTGTGACGCTGCCACTTTGAAACACCATGTGGAGCCCGGGGTCACCCCAGCTGATCCCAAGCTCCACACAGCATTTCAAAGCAGCAGCACCACGGCAGGGAGCCTGGGATCAGCTGGGGACTCCATGCAGTGGGGCAGTCCCCAGCTGACCCCTGGGCTTCAACACTTTCACCTTTGAAGTGTAGCAGCAGCTCTTTACTACACTTCAAAGGCAGAGGTGCCCTATCGACTAATCGAATAGTCGATGAAAAAATGCATCAACTATTTTATTAGTCAATTACCCAATACTTAACACCCTTACTATAAACTTGCTATTGGATGAGGATTCCTCATCTATGTTCTTCTCTAATTCACAGCTGGCCAAGCATTCTCTCATCTATTTCTGCAACTTTTGCCTCAACAACACATGGCTAGGAAACGAGTCCTGCTCCATCATCAACCCTACTTCAAGCGTCCAGCCTTCAACGCCCACCTCACCTTAGGCCCCCCCCCCAAAACTTGCACGTGATGAGGAGGGATTTTTCCTCTGATACTCATCTCACCCCACTCCCATCGCAGCATAACGTGGCTTGCACCGAACCAAGGATTCCTCTCCCTCTCCACCACACTTCTTCAGGCGCACGCGGGGCAGCACCTAGGCCACCAGGGATCCCTCCTGCCGCAAGCTGCGCAGTTCGCTCTCCCGCTGCCTTGCCCATTGACTCTATGGGAAGGCCCCCGGGGAAGGGGGAGGCGGGGGACAGTCGGGGCCCAGCCCAGCGCTCACACTCCGGAGCCGGGAAGGGTTGTTCCTTCGCTCTACTGACCGGACCCTCGGGCAGAGCGGCCCGCGCCTCGCCGGGGCCGCTGACCGGCCACATCCCCTCCCGCCCGGGTCCCGGCCCGCCCTTACCGTGACTCCGTACTTGAGCGCGATGCCCTGCAGCGTGTCCCCGGCGCTGAGGCGGTGCTCCAGGTAGCGCTCGCTCAGGGGCGCCGCGACGCTGGCCGTGCTGCCGTACGAGCGGATCTTGGTGCGGGCCAGGCTCTGCGACAGCTCGGCCTCCGACTCGGACTCGGAGCCGGAGCGGGCGGCCGCGGGCTCCTCCCGCAGGGAGAGCGGCCCCGGCGGGAACTCCGCCATGCCCCCCACCCCCGCCTCGCCACGGGCCGGCGGCTCCCCTCAGGGCCGGGCGAGCCGCGCAAGGGGCATGGCCGGCTGCGCGAGGACCGGCCGAGCGGCGATGACAGCGCGGCTGAGTCAGGGCAACGCGGCGGGGGGAAAAGTGCGCGCTGCCTCAGAAATACGTCTCCCGTCTGCGCACGCGCCAACCCCTGGTGCGCGAGGGCTTGGCCGAGGCGCATGCCTAGTAGAGAAGTGAAGCCTGGAGGAAAGTTCTGCCCGGAGTTTCGCCCATGCTCTGCGTCTTGTCTAAGGGCGGTAAGGACTTGTCCGCTATCCCATAAGCAAAAGCTTGTCGGATAGTCCAGTCGATATAAGATAGAGGCAGCAAAGGGGGGAGAAACAGAGGGTACTTCAAAGAGGCAGCTCCAGGTGGAGCCTGGGGTCAGCTGGGGGACTCAGCTGGGATGACCCCAAGGCAACCTTTCAAATTTGAGACCGCCCTGCCTCTCTGAAATGCCCCACTGCATTTCAAAGTGGCAGCGATAAGTGGAGCCCCCAGGTCAGCTGAGGACTCACCAGCTGACCCTGGGTTCCGGGGAAATGCCTGCCGAACCTGGGGTCAGCTGGCGAGTCCTCAGATGATCTGGAGTTCCATGGAAATGCCGAATGGAACTGGGGTCAACTGGCGAGTCCCCAGCTGATCCTGGGCTCCACATGGCATTTCAAAGCAGCGCTGCATGGAGCCCAGGTCAGCAGAGAACTCAGAGTCCCCATGTTCCATAAGGGTGCTTCCGCTTTGAAATGCACAAGAGCCCCCGCTGGGGACTCTTGTACATTTCAAAGAGGGCACATCATGTGCATCCTGGAGTCAGTGGGTCTTCCTGCTAGCCCCAGGCTGCACACCGAGTTCCGCATTCCTCCTTTGAAATGTACAAGAGCCCCAGCAGAGGCTCTTAGGCATTTCCTCATTCCTCCTTTGAAATGTATATCAAGTAGTTGATGGAAATTCCATCGACTACTCAACTAGTAAATTACTCGCTATTTAACATCTTTAGTTTGAATAACCCCATCAATTATTGCTGGCAGAATAGAATAGAATAGAATAGAATAGAATAGAATAGAATAGAATAGAATAAACTGATGTCCTGTCCACATAACTCAGGGCCCTCTGGAGCGCTGAAGGAAGTCCCACTGAGAATAAACTTTTTTAATGTCCTACAGTACTTTCCCTTCTAAAAAGGGGTTATCAAAATCATTTTATATAAATAAAAATAACTGAACAAAGATTCTTAACCGACTTTTTTAAACATGGAGAGATCCCTGATTCACTGCCTCTAATTCTACAGTAGCGGGCTCTTAATCCAGAATAATGGGTTTTCACAAGTGGAAATGAAGTTGAATTAAAGTGGAATAAGGCACTCTTCATCCAGAATAAGATAGTCATACAAGAAGGCTTGGATTACGTTTATACGGATATCAGTTGGGTCAGGTAGCCACATAGCTTTGTCAAAAAAATAAAAACAAAGCAAAACAAACAAAAACAGCATAGATGCAGCCAGGGCTGGCCTTACCATAAGGCAAACTGAGGCAGCCGCCTCAAGTGCCAGAATGTGTGTGGAAGGGGGGGGAGGGGAACCACTAGGACCCAGAGAATTGAGACCTTTCAAAGTTTTGGCCCAAGCAAGGGGGCATGGGGGCATCATTTGAGCTCCCCACCTAGGGTGCTAAAATGTTGTGGGCTGGCCCTGGAGGCAGCTGTGCTGGTAGCAGAGAGATACTGTCAACACAGCTAGGCTACGTCTACACTGGCCCCTTTTCCGGAAGGGGCATGTAAATTTCAGCAGTCGTAGGGAAATCCGCGGGGGATTTAAATATCCCCCGCGGCATTTAAATAAAAATGTCCGCCGCTTTTTTCCGGCTTTTAAAAAAGCCGGAAAAGAGCGTCTACACTGGCCCCGATCCTCCGGAAAAAGTGCCCTTTTCCGGAGGCTCTTATTCTTACTTCAAAGTAAGAATAAGAGCCTCCGGAAAAGGGCACTTTTTCCGGAGGATCGGGGCCAGTCTAGACGCTCTTTTCCGGCTTTTTTAAAAGCCGGAAAAAAGCGGCGGACATTTTTATTTAAATGCCGCGGGGGATATTTAAATCCCCCGCGGATTTCCCTACGACGACTAGTGAAATTTACATGCCCCTTCCGGAAGAGGGGCCAGTGTAGACGTAGCCCTAATGTTTGAGGAGATGGTGTTCTGACCCCAGTAGAAACATTCCTGTCAGCATATACTGCATCTACACTAAGGGGGCTCTGCCAGCATAGGTTCTGCAGTCAATTAGTGAGGGCTTGTCTACATATGGAATTATCTCCAATATAACCATATGCAAACCTGAAACGAACGCAGCTGTTATTACCAATACATGTGCAAACAACTTGGATTTCTATAAGCAAGTCAGAATGCATTAGCAGGGCATGCTTGCAGAAGAAAAATTGAATAGACTGTCTTAGTGGGGTCTGTATCATTATAAATGCATGTTGTTCTGATAACCTGTCAGTTTCTGAACTGTGAAATTCCATGATTTAACATTCAGCATTTTATGGCTTTCCACAATGATTGTATGGTTAAATTTCATTACATTTCATTTCAATACACAAATCTGTTCTAATAATTTTCCTATTAAAGTTAATAATTGGACAAGGATGTACAATAGCTAGATAGTGACAAATAAGTGATTAATACAATTTTTCCTTTTTAGAAATGTAACTTGCATTTTAATAGCACATATAATAGAGTTTTATAACTTCATTAAATATTTGAAAGGTGTATTTCAATCCCAACTCAATTTTGCTGTATGTAAATTGTTAAATTTATGGCTGACTGTAATCTCCTGATGTTATTGGCTAAAACACACATGCACACAAAATTGACTTTACAGTCAAAATCCCAAGACCCAAATCCTCTGCAGGCCACAGAAACTCGTTAAAAAGCCTTGTTAACGTGCAGGATGTCAGAGCAGATGATCAAGCTGGTCCCTTCTGCTTTTGCAATCTATTAAACTATTTTCCTGGGATTATTTTAATTATAAATTGTTCTGTATTCTAAGAGCTAAACTAAAAGCAATTATGTCTTTTAATGATGTTGAAACTGAGACAGCATTTTCATATGGCCAGAATATGAATTGCCAGTAAAACAGGAGTGATAAAAAGTTAAGAATTTGGATCTTGGGCGTAACAATGATGAGATTATCAGGCCAGATTGAAAGATGAACTCATTTGCATTGTGGCCCACATTCAAAACAGAGAGATCTTTGCAGCGGTTCTCAAACTTTTTTCCCTCAGGCTTCACTTTTTTAAAAGCAAATGGTTGTAGGCTTCTGACTAGTCACTAAAGGACAAATGAAAGATTATTATTCAAAATAGGGGAAGAACAGGTTAACAAAAAATTAGTTAAATTAGATATATTCAAGTTAGCAGGGCCTGAAGAAATTAATCTTACTATACTTAAGGATGGAGCTAAAGGAATGGTTTTCAACCTTTTCTCATTTGCAGACCCCAAAAATCGTTAAATAGGGTCTGTGGGCCCCGGTTGAAAAACCACTGAGCTAAAGCCATTTTGGAAGTATTACTAATTACCAGTGAAAACACAGGGAGGATAGGTATGGTCCATCCTCACACACCTTTACAAAGGGAAACAAAGAGGACACTGGAAATTATAATAAATGCATTTACTATAATGTAGGTGTGCAATTGGTTGAAAAACTGTACTCCAAGTGTAGTTATCAATTGTTCACTATCAAACTAGGAGGACATATCTAGTGGGATCTTGCAAAGGTCAGTCTTGAGTCTGGTACTACTTCATGTTTTCATTAATGATCTGGAAAATAGATTAGAGTGTGCTTATAAAATTTCTATATGATAGCATGTGGTAGGGCTGCAAGGACTTTGGAGGGCTGGATTAGAATTCAAATTGAAGAATTGGTCTGAAATAAAATGAAGTTCAATAAAGATATGTGCAAAGTACTTTACCTGGGAAGGAAAATCAAATGCACAACTACCAAATGGATACTAACTAGAGTTCTCTGTAAGCTGTGCACTAGTGTGGCCACTCAGGAGAGATTCATCTGATTAGCAGAGTGCCCATCTGATTAGCAGAGTGCCCACAACTAGATTTCTTGTTTCTGCTGGTGGTGCAAACTCACAAATGCCCCAGTGCAAATGAATTATTCTGCATATGGATGAAAAAAATTAGAGGAAACATCAGTACTAACTGTCTAAATTGTACTATTGAAAAGGCTCTGGGTTTATAAAAAGATTGTAACAGATTACAAATTGAATATGAATCAAGAGTATGAAGCAGTTGTGAAAAAGGCAAATTTCTTTGGGGCATATTAACAGGAGTGTAATATGTAAGACACAGGTGGAAATTATCCTGTTCTATTTGGCACTGGTTTCATATGCCTCAACTGGAGTACTGTGTCCAATTTTGTGTGCCACACTTCAGAAAAGATACAGATAAACTGAGGAGAGTCCAGAAGACAGCCACAAAACTGTTAAAAGATTTAGAAAATCTGATCCACGAGGAAAGGTTAAAAAACCTGAGCATGTTTTAAACTAAAAAAAAGACTGGGAGTGGGGCCTGATCACACTCATTAAATATGTTAAGAGCTATTACAAAGTGGACGGTGATCTTTTTTTTTTTTCTCTATGTCCACTGAAAGTAGGGTAAGAAGAAATGGAATTAATTTGTAGCAAGGCAGGTTGAAGTTAGATATTAGGAAAAACTTTCTAACTAAGGGAGTAGTTAAATTTCAGATGGGCAAATACCAGCCCGTGGGCCAGATCTGGTTCACTAGGGTTAGACCCTGGCAGGCCACTGCTGCTATATTTATCTGCCCCTCCATAGGTACTGGCGATTCCCAACCAATGGGAGCAGCGGGAAGCGGAATGGACAGGGACATTGTATCCTGCAGCTCCCATTGGCCGGAGCTTCCATATGTCATAGATCAGTGTATACTTATTCAGATAGGGTGTGTCTACACAGCAAAGTTATTTCTGAATAATGACCATTATTCCAAAATAACTACAATTCCATTATTTCAAAATAATTTTGAAATAACATACGGCTTATTCCAACTTCTGTAAACCTCATTCTATGAAGAATAAAGCCTATTCCAAAATAGCTATTTCAAAGTAAGGTGTGCGTAGATGCTCCACTTCTGCTCTTTCAAAATAGCCTCTCACCAGGGCCATTCTAAGTTATTCCTCCTGACGCTCTAAATTGAGATATCACGTCTATGTTAGGGAAGCCTGCCTCAGACTAATTTTGAGGCTTCCCTGCAGTGTAAATGTTCTATTTCAAAATAAGCTATTTTAGAACAACTATTCTGGAATATCTTATTCCTAAATAACTGTGCAGTGTAGACTTAACCATAATGAATATTCCATGTATATTTCTGATTATGGGCAAAAAGGGTGATAAGATGCTCCAATTTTATAGGGCCAGTCTTGATATTTTGGGCCTTTGTCTTATATAGGTACCTGTTACTCTCCACCCCTTGTCCCAATTTTGTTCACCCTTTCTGTCTGGTCACCCTGTGAGCAACTCATAGAAAACATGTATCCCCATCACTTGCTGAAAGGATGTGTGCACTGTTTCTTTAAATCTGTAGCAGGAAGTCTTCTGGAAGTGGGGCTTAGGCAGATGTTTTACCGTGAAAGCACAGAGTTATTACAATATGTCTGTGATTCTTCACCCTTGTAACATAACAAACACAATGTGGCATTTTTGCTACTAACTTCAAAAGGAGGAGTAAGATTGGCCCTCATTTGGGTTTTTATACACTTCTCTGACATGGGAGCAATGGATTCACAATTTGTTAAATATGTACAGTACTATAATCAGCATTACAACAAAAAATCTGCCCAATGCACAGCATGCTTCACTCCTAGAACGCTGAGAATGTAGTCTTGTATATTGCCTTTCAGGCATCTCTTGCCTGCTTAATTATCTCTCACACAGAACTTGAAGGCTAGATCCAGCCCCAAATTATCTTGGCTTTCACTGGTGTACAATCAGGTGCAGGGATCCTAAGGCAGAAACTTGTTCACAGCCGAGGTAGCAGTCAGAATGGTGTTGACCAGTATGGGAGTGTACTGATTCAAATAGGCTGATTTACTGATGGGGCTCCAAGTGTCTAGTTGAACATTATTGTCAAATATATCTGTGAATTCACATAAATATATTATCTGGAGAAATCAAATGCATCAGTAGACACCAAAAATATGTAGTGTTTTAAATAAATCACAATTATTGGTCCAGATCTCAGTATCTGATCCAGAAATATTCCACATAAGTCAAAACAGGCGTGTCAAAAGTGACTTGAAGTGACCTTGCACCACATGCTAATCCTCAAGCTGTATGTATGAGTCAAATCTTCAGGCACGAGTTAGAGGAATTTAAAAGCTGCTCTGCTAATGGGCACCAGTGATAATGAAAGGGAGGCCATAGGAGTCACTACAGCAACTAATTGTGAGGAAGTTTCCTGTAACTAAATAAGCTAGTATTAGGACAATTATTGAGCAATGGAGCAACACAAAGGGCCAAATGACACAGCCTGATTGAAGAGAACACTTGTTTCATTTATCTGCAGTCATACAATGTATTTTGTAGTTTGGGGAAACATGAGGCTTTCTCTGTGTTGTTCAACAGAGGCTACGTCTAGACTGCAAGCCTCTTTCGAAAAAGAGCGTCTAGACTACAACCAGTATTTTCAAAAAAGAAAGCCGCTTTTTCGAAAAAGAACACCCAGGCAGTCTGGATGCTCTCTTTCGAAAAAGCACAGTTTGCATTACATAGCGCCTTTTTTTGAAAGAGCACTTCCTTGTAAAACGAAGTTTTCCACGGATGAAAAAACTGCTGCGTTTTTTCGATTTACTTTTGAAAGAACGTGGCAGCAGTCTAGATGCAGGGGAAGTTTTTTCAAAAAAAGGCCACTTTTTTTCGAAAAAACCCTGTAGATTAGACACTCCCTGAATGTGTCAACCAAACAAAGAGATGGCAAGAAATTAGCTGTCATTTCCTGCACTGTCTTTACTATGCACTTACTTTCCCACTAAATTCAGCCTGACTAGAATTTCTGCAGATCAGCCACATCCCACTTTAAAAGGAGCATTTACTAAAAATACCTACTGTGTATGCAACCCCACATCTCTAATCTCAACTTTTTACTTCTCTTGGGCTGTTCAGTGGCTATTACTGTACACACTTATGGACACTTGCCTGGAGACAGAATTACTCTTACACTGACTGTTTCAGCTGAAGAAGCTTTCAGCAAGAGTCAGTCAAAATGGATACATTCTTTAATATTGCTCATACCATGAGCTGAATATTCAGTATGAATCAATGTTAAAAAGGGGTTTGACAGGTAAAAGCAAATATTCAGTTGTCTTAAGAAGCTTTATTTATAGGCTAGGTAAATGCAGTATTCTTTTAAAATCACCTGTCCCACATGGGAGTAACATCATCTGTTACATTAGTACAAAGATGTAGAAAATATTTTAGGGTTGAAAGATTTGTTTTAGTAATAAACCTTTTGAAGACTATGTATGACCTCCTCTTTGTGGATGTGTCACACACGATTTTGCATGCACAGTCTGCAAAGAAAGACTATTGTTTGTTACTCTAAAATGATTGCCCTGCCTGTTCTTCCATTAATTTTGCTATTGGCTTCAGGTACAAAGCAAAATAGATTATACTGTTTTTCACTTTTAGTGGGTATTTTCAGAAATGCACAAAGGAAAATTTCCATCCATGTTATCTCCTTAGGGACATTTGTATCTATGATGTGGCAATGATATTTGATCTGACTAGTTCTCACCTCCTCTGCAGTAGAAGGTGAATGCATAGGAAAACAGGTAATTACAGAAAACAATATTTGAATTAGAGATGTTCACTAAACAACTTTTGCTGTAATAAGTATATTTATAGAAGCTAAAAATACAGTTTAAAATATAATAGGTACTTTAATCATGAGGTTGTATTTAAATACAGACTAAAAGGAAAAAGGGTATGTGTTGTTAGCAACGATCATACTACAATTTACTGCAAACTATAGAAAATGCAGTATATAATGTTGCAATGGGCTGATTGCTGTGTGGAAATATCAGCTTGCCTGTGTTTTTTGGTTTAAGAATGCAAAAGAAGGAAGGCTCTGATGAACAGGAAGTGGTTGGGGGGTGAGGAGAGGCTCTGGGCAAAGGAGTGTGGTGTGTGTGTAGTCGGATGGGTGGAGGAGCTAAAGCCCACCTTCCCGCCTGAGATTCCTACTAGGGCTGCTTGTTCTTCCTCTTCCTGTCCCTTACTTTCACTGCAGTCAGAATGCATTAGAAATATGTGAGAGCTTAACTAAATTCAGATTTGAATTCAAAACATTACAGAATATCCTCGCATCTGTGAAAATGAAAAGAATGGCATTATGGGGCCGTGGGCTAATTGCATGAATAAGGTTTTACAAGCTAAACTTTCATGTAAGCACAAAGGTAACACAAATCCTACAAATTGTTCTAGATCAGTATTTTCCAAATAGTGCTCTGTGGAACCCCAGGGTTCCATGAAGTGAAAGTAAGGGTTCTGCAAGAACGCAATCACTCCCCGCCCCTCCCAAGCTGATCTTAGGGATGGGCAAGCCGAGCGGTTGCCCGGGGCCACCATTTCTAAGGGGACACTGGCCGCCGCAGTCTTAGGAGCTGGCGGGGGGTGGGAGGTGGGGTTGTTGGGTTTGTTTGGGGGTTTTTTGCTTGACAGTTTTTCCACTTTTTTTTTTTTTTGGTCAACACGTTTCCCTCAGCAGTTTTTTTTAAAGGGTTCCATGTCCAAATAAAGTTAGGAAACACTGCTCTAGCTAATACCTGGTAACTGCAACACAACAGCACTTTCTCTTTTATTACAATGTCCAGAATGTGCTAGGTGTTTCCCATAGCAAGAGGGCATACCTGTTCTAAAGAGTTTTCTCAAATAGTTCAGGGCAGAGTTAATTACATGTGCAATTCACCAGGGCACCCATGAATGTATAGGTGTGTAGAATATGAAGCATGGGAGGAAAGGAAGTAGCCTTCTGCAAAGTCTACTCTTTGTGGAAGCAGGCTCTTTGCTGGCCAGGCCTCTCACGCGTATAGCCATCCAAGCAAAAAGTCAACTTCCCCTTGATGAAAACCCTTACACTACGTAACTTAAAGATCAGCGACGAACAGGAACCAAAACCAGACCTGAAAAGTTCATGTAAAGTTCGTGCTGGTTGTGCTGACTGTGCCATGCCCGATAAGGCAGAAAAGGAAAAACAGGAAACCATCTCACCCCCTTACTCCTGTCACTTAACAGACAGGGTCGGCTAGCCTATCAAAAAAGTGCACAAAAGCTCTCTCTATAAAACAGCTACCCGTCCTATATCAAATTGAGGAATTCCGAAAAACATTGGATGGCGGAATATGAGCCAGGTCCGAGGACTGATCACCCGAGGGCCACCTCCCGCTCACCGAACCAAACGAGTTCCTGTAGAGCGTAACATATACCAAACATAACGTATACCAAACATAACAACCAAATATGTTGCTGTTGTTGTTGTAGTTTGTGTGTCTGTTAAATGTAAGTATTGTTATCTGAAATTGTTTAGAGGTATTGTTAAGTAGTAGTGTTAAAAGTTTTAGATAAATGATTAGTCTTATAAGTAAGACTGATGTAAATGTAATCGTTAATAATCCCTGGTCCCTTGTTAACAACTACTGGGATTTAGAGAAACCTCAAGGAATTTTCTTCACTGTATTGCATTTTGCTTATTGGTCATTCTAATAATTATTTGGTGCCTACGTATGTAAGAAATTGATAAAATCATAATTTATACGTAGAAGCCCTTTAATAAAAGTTTAAAAGATATTTGGTAATAGTTTGCCTGTTTCTGCGCCTCCCTGGGACTAGCCACATTTCCGAACCTTTTACTTTAAACCACATGGCGTCATGAACAGGATGTGGTTTATGTCCCTGGAGATGTAGAAAAGGCAACCAGTCTATGGAAGACTTGTTTCAGCATATTGTCTTCCACCAACTTAAATCAAACCAAAGCCCCCCAATTTAGTTCAAAAGCTTAACTTAACCATTGGGACTGGTTCAGAAGCAAAAGTCTGGCAGGTACAGGTAACCACAAAGGGTTTGGGATGCTTGTTGCTCAGAGCCCCGCATCTGTCCTTCTACCCCGTAAATGAAAGTGAAGGACCAGAGTTAATAAAAGCTGGGGGCAATGAAAATAACCCCAATCCACCTGAAAATATTTTAAGCTCTATTGAGAAAATACTAAAGAAAGTAGGACACCCCTCAAAACCTACTGACTTTAGACCAAAAACCCCCTTTGGCACTGCTGGACATGGTATTTTAGTCCATACGCTAGATGAATTGCTGGAGAATAGAAAACAAAAAAAGATAGTTCCTGATACTTACCAATTAGAGAAGGTAATTGGGACACTTTGGCATGCTTTAAAACAAACCTTGGATAGATTGGGAAATGGTGAGGCGGCGTTGCGGACGGCAGTTGTAGCATCAGCCTCAGACCTGCAAAAACACTCTGAGGTGGCACTGCGGGCTGCGGCTGCAGCATCAGCCTCAGACCCACAAAACCCTGCTGAGGTACCATTGCGTACAATGGCTGTAATGCTAGCCTTGAGTTCGTTAGAGAACCCAGAACACCGAGACTATCAGAGTGACCTAGCACTCCAAGGAAAACATTTTCCCGTGCCATATCAGTGGGAGGCGGTAATGGAGGCAGATAGTGCAGTACCTTCAACACCCCCAGCAGACCCTCCAATTTTAGAAAGCCTACCCATTTCTGTTGTTAAAACAACTCTTAATACCATGACTGGGCAGACTAATCAACAGACAGTACTCCGCTCCTTACTTGTAAAAGAATTGAAGAGACCCATACGCTTTTATTGGACACGGGGGCACAAATCTCTATTATTACTAAAGACGTCCCCTACACCAAGTTAAGGTCAAAAGTTTGGGTCCAAGGCTTACACCAAGCACAGCAATCTGAATTGGTGTTAATTACCATTCACCACCACAGGCATAATTACAAAATAAAAGCCCTGCTTGAAAAAAAAATCTAATTTAAATAGTTAGCTATTAACACTTTTGTTAAATTTGCTAAATAAGAAATAAGGAATTCTACTGAAACCTAATCAGTTAAATGAATAAAAGGAGAATAAAATCTATGCATTGTAAATTTATAAATGTGCTTTGTAAATTTCAAACACATTAATTTGGTTTTGTTTAAATAATGCCCTTTCTACTTTATACCAGATTCAAATATCTAGTGCAGGACTTCTAGCATTTAACCCTTAAAGTACCTCAATGTTTTATAAGATTCAAAATCTTGTTACAAGCCAAATTGTAGCTAATATTTGGAATGGATTCTAAATTTCTTATTTTTAGGTAACAAATCAGACTCAGACCCAATGTGTTTTTGCTGTGTGCTTTAAAAGCGGAACTTAAAAGTAGAAAGAATCAAATTTCACTATGTCCCTTTTCAAGGCTGAGTCTCTGAATTGTTTGTAACTTTGGATCTAAAAGCAAGCCAAAAAGTTATGTTTAAATGCATGCCTCGCTGTTATAGAAGAAGTCTACTATTCAAAGATTTAAAAAGGAGGAGAGGGTATGTCTACACTACCCCGCTAGTTCGAACTAGCGGGGTAATGTATGCATACCGAACTTGCTAATGAAGCCCGGGATTTGAATTTCCCGGGCTTCATTAGCATAAAGCCGGCGCCGCCATTTTTAAAAGCCGGCTAATGCGAACCCCGTGCCGCGCGGCTACACGCGGCACGGGCTAGATAGTTCGAACTAGCTAGCTATTCCGAACTATCTGTACGCCTCGTGGAATAGCTAGCTAGTTCGAACTATCTAGCCCGTGCCGCGTGTAGCTGCGCGGCACGGGATTCGCACTAGCCGGCTTTTAAAAATGGCGGCGCCGGCTTTATGCTAATGAAGCCCGGGAAATTCAAATCCCGGGCTTCATTAGCAAGTTCGGTATGCATACATTACCCCGCTAGTTCGAACTAGCGGGGTAGTGTAGACATACCCTAACCTTCTAAAGTAAATCGCTATCCAAATAAAAGGCATAGTATATAACCAGATATTCATAAGCACCTACTTGTAAGAGATTTAATGTCAATATTACTGTTTAATATAGGAATAAATTTAGTGTTAATAGATAACCCTATGATATATATATATGTTTCTCTTCCATTAAAAGGAAAACTTTTGGGGTTTACTGAAATGGTAATTGGCAAATACTTAGTAATAAGTAAAGGAAAATCACTATAACAGTAAAGTTTCTAAGTTGCCACCGATGAATAGTGTGAAGCTTTACACATTAAAGGCAACAGAATAAATTAAGACAAACTCTAAATTAGGGTTGTCCCTGTTTCAGGAGTGCAGGCCTCCTGGTCAATACTGTTTCTATCACCGGCAAGGATGTTACCCAGTACAGTGAATTAAAGAAGACAGACACCAAATTAGGTCAATAAGTGTATTAAAGGATAATTAACAATAAAAGGGAGAACGAGGAAATACATAATCAATTAATATTAGAAAATGGCATCCATAAAATTCAAAACCTTAGAAAACAGGAAACAGTATAATACAGTACAGGAACCAACCAAACCTAGACCCAAATTGTCCCAGGTAAGAAGAAAAAGAATGATAGAAAGACCCCAGACACATAGGAAGTTTACTTTACAATGTCGCTGCATTGATATGCAAAGGACAGCATGAAGCCTGGGACCTCAACCTTAGAGCTCATTGGAAGCTCACCAGGAGGAACAGCAGGGAGATCCCCACGGAGAAATCTGGTGATGATGTCAGATCATATCTGCTCTTCACTAAAGCGCTGTTGGGATTCCTCAGTGCTTATGACCAGAGTCACCTGAGAGTCTCATTGTCCTGGTCTCTTCTCTCCCTCTGTGATGGCATGGAGAGACTGATTGTCTGTCTCAGATGGAATGAAGACCAACTTGGAGAGAGACTTTACTTCTGATTGGCAGGTGCAGAGCTTTTATCAGTTCAGTGCTGTGAAAGTTCACAGGATTGACAGCTCTGTTGTGCACAAATTCTGAGGTAAAATGTACTTGTGGCGGGAAAATCCGGTTGCAACCGCATTGATTTAGCTGACCCCTGCTGCGATCCTCAAGCACCTTTCAAAATGGAATCTTATACATACAAATGGAATCTTACAAATATTATCACATAACAAAATTGAGTTTTAAATCACCCACAACACCTGTATGTTGAATTCTAGGAGCCAAATCCTCATCTCAGCTACACAACTGTGTTGATTTCAGTGGAGTCCCTCCTGATACATAGGGGAATAAGGAAGGTGAGAATCTGTTCCAATGAATGTATATTGGACTGTAAGTAGAGTGACCAGATGTCCCATTTTTAAAGGAACATAATTAAGTCCCCCTGCAGGTGTCCCTACTTTTAAAAAAATGGGCAAATTGTTCTGTATTTTCTGTCTCTCCTCCCATCAGTACTGGTGGGTCCTGCTGCTGGCCACATCCTTGCTCACCAGCTTCTCACCCAACAGCAGTAAGTGGGTATAGTGGCTTATGATGGGGTTGGGAGTGCACGGCTGGTGGCTGGGTGTTGTATCATGCAAGCAAAGTGTCATGTTATTAGATTTTAAAGATCATTGCTGCACCCATGGGGGGGATGTTTGCCCCAAAAGTCTGTACAAAGGGGGCCATGTGAGATGTCAAATGAAAGCTTATGTTTTACTGATTTTATGTATGTTACTCATGTACTTGTGTGATATCTATATGTGGAGTTATAAATATGTACTCTGTGTTGATGCTGGAAGAGTCTCTGTCTGAGATAGAGCAATGTGCCAGGAGCCAGGAATCTTTAGTCAGTACTATGCTAATTAGCAAGGCTCTCAGAGGCGCAATTACATACCTGAGGAATGTGTCTGGAACCTGCAAACCAGCCAGAATCATGATTGTTGACTTGGAACATTTGGATAGGTCACTGGGCCATGTGACCTGCTCCAGCTTGGAAGAGACCAAGCATGGATATAAAATGCCATGAGGCAGACTCCATCTTGTCTCCAATTCTGCTCCTGATCCCAGATGCAGCCTTGTGAGGGACAGAGAGCCGGGAAGAATCGTGGACCCATCCAGACATAGGACGTACACCAGGTACTTTTAAGATAGCAGTTTATAATCCCTCTGCTAAGAGCCTGTATCGAGAACTTGATGATTCAATGCATGTAATGTATTCTCCTTAAATAACCTTACTCTCATGCTTTTCTTTCTTTTATTAATAAACTTTTAGATTTCAGATTCTAAAGGATTGGCTGAGCGTGATCTTGTGGGTAAGATCCAGAGTGTAAATTGATTGGGAATTGTGGCTGGTTCTTTGGGACCAGAAAGACCCGTTTGGGGAAGGTGAGATTGGGTTCTATAACCCTCACCTGTGTTGTATACCCGGGGCTGATTGTGGCCAGGGAGAGCTGGTGTGTCTAGCGGTTTTGCTCGGTGTGACCAGTTTGTGACCTGTTTGGGAAGGTCGCTGATCAGGGGCTATAAGGAGTCCTGAGTTTGAGCAATTCGCCCTGAGCGGACACCCTCAGCGGTGCCCAGCCCCAGCCCGATCCGTCACACAAGGTACTAACAAACTTCAACAGGAGTTTATTTAACAAAAGTGAAACCTCTTTACAAAGCTGCTGCATCCCTCGGTAGCTCTTACTCAGCCCCAGCTAATCTTCTCTTCCCCTCCTTCCTGTTTCCTGTTCTTCCAGACTCCCAACAGCCAATGCTCCCAGTTCTAATAATTACAAGCAGCATCTAAAACACCACATTCCCTCCTCTCTTAAGCAACGCTCTCAATTATAAAATAAACATTGTTGTTCTAACCACCGCAACAAGCCACTGTACTGTTGGCAGAAATATTACACTGAAAACACTGTAAATACTACATAACATAGTCTCTAGTCCAGACAGGTGGTCGTCTGGGTCTGACAGATCATCTCTCAAACCTCGTTTCTAGTGCAATGCCTTGTTGTGTTGGTACTACGGTGAAGTAATTCAACACAGACTGGGTGTTGGCATCATCTCCTCTTGGTGCATTGGCAGGTGCAATATAAGAAGCATTCCATACACGCCCATCAGAAAGTCGATAGGTGTAAGGTCCCCTCTTCTCAATGATTTTAAGAGGAGATGTGAATTTATGGTCCGCCTTACATAGAATTCCAGGTTTTCTTACTCTAACAGAGGAACCACACTCAAACTTCGGTACCTTAGCACCCCACCATTTGTCTGTGAAAGCCTTATACTTTTCTTGGTTCTGTTCAACTGTTTTTCTCACATCATCCTCTTTTGGTGCGTCAGGTCTCGGTTTTAACAATACAGCAATGTTCAGTTTAGTATTTATCTGTTTTCCATGCAGTAACTGTGTGTCAGCCGACGGTCAGGGCTCCCTATATCTGTCCCTTAAGACCGGCTGAAGTTCTTTTAAATTGTGCTTGGTTCTGTTACAACAACTGAAGGAGTCAGGTTAAAGCTTAAACAGTTACAGGTTTATTGAGGAAGCTTATAAATCATATGGTTGCAATGGCTATTGTTCTATTTCTTAACTACTAGCAAAATATAGATCTTAAAAATGGTTACAAAGAAGATAAAGATAGAAAAATAGAAATAATGGTACCAAGTAACAGCTTACGCTTTCTATGTGTACACTTAAGACAGAGGACCACATCCAGGTACAATTTTTACCCCCTTCTGTGCCTCTCGACTCCAGCATGTCAGGCCAGGGCCGGTCCCTCAATTCCTAGGAAAGACGAAAATACGAGGTGGGCGTCCCCATAGAACCTCGGGAGGTCAAACACCTAACCCGACCAGCAGGTAGAGGGTAGAATGACACTCAAAGTGAGTGTGTGCTGGACCTATTTTTATACTCATGAGGTCACGTATTTCTCTTTCTTGTCTGTCATGCCAAATGGGGCTGGTCTGTCTTTTATGAGACCAGTTCTTACAAGGGAGTTGTGAACTTAATTTACACTTGTAAGAGCGATAACTAAATTGGAATTACTGGGGATTCTTTTCTCAGTGGGAAATTCCTCTCCCAGGGACTGTGTGTGTGTTCAAATCAACATGGGTGCCAGCCGAGGCGGTTCTCGCAGCCTCGAGGCCAGCTTATTGACTTAATCCAGGGGTGCCCAAACTTTTTTCCAAGAGGGCCAGATTTGATGAAGTGAACAAGCGTGAGGGCCGACCATTTTGCCTGACATTCTTTGAACCATTAAAATTAAATGCAAATTAACTATTTTATGCAAAGTTTATTGCAAACGGCATACTTTTCATTTCGTCACATGGATGACAAATCTAAACAGGTGTTAAATCACTCTGCCTTTCATATTTGAAGGCCTGATGAAAAAAAAATCCAGGAAGCTGAAATAAATGTCAGGAACATTGTAAAGTACATTACATATTATTGGTAATAAAGGTTGTCTGTCAACTTTTAAGTTAAAAAAATATGAACAGGAACATAACACCAAGTATACATGTTGTCCAAATATATTTATAACTGATTTAGACCAACTGACATTAACTGAGATTTTACAATGTATTCATCTCAATACATATGGATTCGTTGGGGGCCATAAAAGATAGATATTGCCAAATTACCTGTGGGGCCGTATTAAACCAGAACACGGGCCGCAATTGGCCCGCAGGCCGGACTTTGGACATGCCTGACTTAATCGCTCTCTCTCCACATATCTGTTTTCAGTTCCTCAGGATCAGATGAGCCAGCATAGACTATGCTGATATTATTGCTCCTTCTCTGTCCTGTATGCTTCAGGAAGGAAAATAAGATGGATGATATGGGGGGTTAGTCTGTCTGGCTACACTGTGTGGGTGATCTTTGTGTTGTGGCATGTTGTCTAGCCCTGTATGTTTGCAAGAAATCAGTAGTGAAAGTTTAGCCGCAATTGCCCTTCCAGTTTAGCCGTCTGCAAACATTCTTTCAAGCTTCTGTTAAACCTTTCGATTTCCCCATTGGCTTGAGGGTAATACAGGGATGATCTTTTATGTAAAATGTTCCTTTCTGCTAGAAAAGTTTCAAATTCCAGGGAAGTAAATTGACTACCATTATCCAAAATAAGTTATTTGGGGTTACCTTCCCTGCTAAAAACTATAGAGAGGAACTTAATTACCGTAGCAGAAGAGATTTGTGATGTAAATGCTACTTCAGGCCATTTACTGAAATAACCTATTAAAGTGATGGCATGACAGTCAATTGGAGAAGTATCAAAAAGTCCTACAATGTCAACTGCAACTTTTTCCAATGCAGAATCAGGAAGAGAAACAGGCTGTAATGGTGGGATACATGTCACTGCTGTCTTATCATGCATTTGGCAAGTGACACGGGATTTTATTATTGCTTTTATGATTTGCGCTCTCACTTTAAATTAGCGGAGTCACCACCCCTCGCACCACCCCTCTATAATCACCCCGAGTCCCCTCGCCTCTGGGCGGGGAGTAGGGGACCCGGGCCCGCCCTCACCTCCGAGTCCCAGCCCAGGGCCCTAAGGAAGGGGAGATAGCGTTCTCTCCGCTTCCTGTGGTCAGTGGGGACGCCACCCGAAACGCACTAACCTATGGGCTAGAAGCCCTGCCCTGAGCTCCTTCCTACTCAGTTCCTTAAATTCACCAACTAGCGTGTCACAGCCCGAACACGCCTTCTGCCGGACCCTTCTCCATGGTTACACCCAGTCCCTCTCCCTCCTTTCCCCTGACTGGGGTTTGGCCAGTTTTAAACTTGGCGACCCCGGGGTAGCTCCTTCCCCCAGGCATGCCCATATCCTCTCCCTGACCCCCGCCCCTTGCTCCAGGAGGCGGGGCCTCTCGTGGGGACTTACAGTATCTGTGGCACTCGCGCCGCCATCTGGCAGCGGTGCCATTTTCCCGGCGGCTTCTCCCTCCGGCGGGATGTCCCGGGCTGCGTCTACAACTCCCGTGGCCCTGGCACCGCTGCCCGTGGCACACACCTGCCCCTGGCATACCCCGGGTGCGTCGGCGCCCCCTGGCTCACCTCGCCATGCAGAGCTGCAGGGCTGGGAGTGCGGAGTCTGCTGACTCCGTCACAGAGTCCATCCCTGGCCACCAATACAGAATGTTTGGTTCTGAGGATTCCTTGATGAGTATCGTGTGCCAGGTGTATGAGTTTTGACTGTAATTCTTCTGGCACAAGTAGCCGGTGTGTCCCTCGTAGCACACAGCCATCAAGCAAAGAAAGTTCATCCCGAACTCTAAAGTAAGGCAGAAAAACTGGGTCAAGATTTTTAGGGTTACTGGGCCATCTCTTTGTCAGAAATTCCCGAAGCTTTTGTTGAATTGGACATGCTAAACAAGCAGCTTGGAATTGCTCTCTTGTAACTGCAGTAAGAGCGCTTGTAATAAGTGCAACTACTTCATCCTCTTCCTCCAGTGAACCATCTGGTTAAAAACAAAGGCAGGCGAGAAAGGCAAACAGCTATCACATTTTGGTTTCCAGGCTTATATTCCAGTTCATAATTGAAAGAGAGTAATCTTGCAGACCATCTAGCAATACAATGTCCTGCTCTTCCCAGTCCTTTCCTGGTTAGCAATGTTGTCAAAGGGCTGTGGTCTGCGTGCAACTTGAATGTGTAGCCCTAGCCCCCTCCATTTTTTAATAGCCCAGGGTATGTCTACACTACAAAGTTAATTCGAACTAACAGACGTTAGTTCGAATTAACTTTGATAGGCGCTACACATACAAACTGCTAGTTTGAACTTAATTTGAACTAGCGGTGCGCTTAATTCGAACTAGGTAAACCTCATTTTACGAGGACTAACTGCTAGTTCGAATTAGCTAGTTCGAATTAAGGGCTGTGTAGCCACTTAATTCGACCTAGTGGGAGGCTAGCCCTTCCCAGCTTTCCCTGGTGGCCACTCTGGGCACCACCAGGGAAACTCGTCTGCCCCCCCTCCCGGCCCCGGAGCCCTTAAAGGGGCACGGGCTGGCTACGGTGCCTGCGCCAGGTGCAAGCCTGCCAGCACCCAGTCAGCAGACCCTGCACCTGGCACGGCTCGAGCCAGCCACCCGCTGCCACCCAGCCCTCCCCCTCTTCCCAGGACCAGGCTGGTGGCTCCCGGGAGCCTGCCCGGGTCTGCAAGAGGCGGGCACCCGCCTGGTCTAGTGCAGAGATCGTGGACCTCATCCACGACCTCCGCACTAGGCACAGGAAAGTGGCCGTCTAGGGCAGGAGAGCTGCCAGCCTGGCCACTCAGGAGCAGGTTTGCATGAAAATCAAGGTGGTCCACTGAGACCCCCGACCCTGAGCCCTGAGCCCTGAGCTTACAATGGCCGTCCTGGGTCAGACCAAAGGTCCATCTAGCCCAGTAGCCTGTCTGCCGACAGCGGCCAACACTAGGGACCCTGGAGGGGATGGACTGAAGACAATGACCAAGCCATTTGTCTCATGCCATCCATCTCCAGCCTTCCACAAACAGAGGCCAGGGACACCATTTCTACCCCCTGGCTAATAGCACTCCATGGACCCAACCTCCATGACTTTATCTAACTTCTCTTTAAACTCTGTTCTAGTTCTAGCCTTCACAGCCTCCTGCAGCAAGGAGTTCCACAGGTTGACTCTTTGCTTTGTGAAGAAGAACTTTCTGTTATTAGTTTGAAGCCTGCTACCCATTCATTTCATTTGGTGTCCTCTAGTCCTTCTATTATGGGAACTAATGAATAACTTTACTTTATGCACCCTCTCCACACCACTCATGCTTTTATAGACCTCTATCATATCCCCCCTCAGTCTCCTCTTTTCTAAGCTGAAAAGTCCCAGTCTCTTTAGCCTCTCTTTATATGGGACCTGTTCCCAACCCCTGATCATTTTAGTTGCCTTCCCCTCTCCCACCTCCTTTTCCCAGTCTCCCCGAGTTTTTTTCAATAAAGAGAGTTTCTATTTTTGAACACACGTGTCCTTTATTTTGTACATCAGGAAGGGGGGCTAGGGAGGGGTAAGTGGAAGGAGGTGAAGGAGGAATGGGGTACGAGCCCCCGATGGGGAGGACTGGGGTGGCTCTGCGGGCTTCTCGGGGTGGAAGCTCTCCTGAAGCCCCTTGATTGACCCCCCCCCCCCCCGCAGATGGCAGCCTGTGGCAAGTGCAGCTGGGCTGATGGCCAAGTGCTATGATGTGCTGAGTGTGGGCACTCAGGGCACTCCAAGCCAGGACTGCTTTGCAAGCGGGGAACCCCTGAGAACTGTCTGTCCGGGGTGGGGGTCGGGTCCCTTTAAGCACAGCCCTCGGCTAGCCTGAGGCAGCAGCTCCACACTCTAAGTCCTAATCTGATGCCCTGCCGGCACTGCTTCTGGCCATCCTTAACCTCAGTTCAGGGTCCACTCAGTGTGGACATGCTAGTTCGAATTAGCAAAACGCTAATTCGAACTAATTTTTTAGTCTAGATGCACTAGTTCGAATTAGCTTAGTTCGAATTAACTAATTCGAATTAAGTTAGTTCGAATTAGCGCTATAGTGTAGACATACCCCCAGACACAATCAAGTGCTTCTTTTTCAACTGTAGAATATTTTCTCTCAGCATCACTAAGTGTCCTTGAAGAAAATGGAACAGTCCTCTCCGTGTTGTCCTCATGAAGCTGTGTGAGGACAGCCTCAAGTCCATAATCAGAAGCATCAGTAGTCACAATTGTGGGCAATGCAGGGTTGAATAGTGCAAGTACTGGACTATATACAATCAAGTCCTTCACAGTTTCCAAACAAGCTTGTGCATCTGGTGTCTACACCAAGGTTGAACTTCTCCATAGTAATTCTCATAATGGTTCAATGACAGAAGCATAATTGAGAATAAATTTTGCATACCAAGAGGTAAGACCCAAGAAGGAACTTAAGGTTTGCAAATCTGTTGGAGGAGGAGCCTTTGAAATGGCTATGATATGATCTGGATCAGGTTTTTAATCCAGCCGGTGAAATTGTATGCCCCAGAAAGGAAAGTTCTGTTTGTCTAAATTTGTATTAAGACAAGGAGCTTGAGGCCTGCTGTGCTGATGCAGTTTAGTATAGACTACAGGTTATTCTCATGGTCCTCAGAAGTATTTCCAAACACAATAATATCATCCAGATAGTACTGAACTCCATGTTGATTCTTCAGGATCAATGAGATTATTTTTGGAAGGCACTTGGGGCATTTGCAAGACAGTATGGAACACGTTTAAAAAGAAATAGTCCCTTGTGTAATAAATGCTGTGAGGTCTCTGCTGTCTTCATGCAACATAACCTGGTGGTATGTGCTCTGCAAATCAAGAGTAGAAACCATCTTTGCTCCACAGAGTTCTGCAAATACTTCTTGTATGTAAAGCAGTGGGTGGCTGTCAATCACAATAGCTTTATTTGGCTCCCTTAAGTCCACACAAAGGTGAATGCCTCCATCCTTCTTGTGTGTCACTACTATGGGTGAAACTCATTCCGAGGAGTCAATCTCTTCAATAATGTCCTTTGAACAAGTTTTTTAAGTTCCTCTGAAACAGCTTCCCTGACTGAAAATGGTAAGCACCGTAACTTCTGTCGTACAGGCATCACATTATGTCTCATTTTAACTTTGTGCACAAACCCATAAGCACAGCCAAGTTTCTCCTCAACCTGGTCTTGGGTCCCAGCTGAAACTGGTGTGTGTACTGCAAGGATGCTTTGCCAAGGATGATCAATTCGTCCATTAACTACCCTGAGGTTAAAAGCAGCATATAACTCTATGCCAAGGTGTGCCTTTATGGACAATGTAGAACTCTGCAGTTACACAGCAATCACCAAAAATCACCATTGCTGGCAAGCAGCCATGTACTGAAATTTGGTTTTTCAAATAGCACACCAAGTGAAGTTTGGGTTCAGTAAGAGGCACATCTTTAAAGTAATGCAAATAGATGGAATCAGGTAGTATAGATACTGCTGAGCCAGTGTCCAACATTAGCTGAACAAGATGTGATTTGCTTGAAGATGTGGCAGAAACATTTACAGTGCACCTTATCTGTTCTGAAATATGTGCAGTAGTGACTTTGTCCACACTCAGCACAGTAACATCTGGTATTGTAACTGCATGCACCTGTTGATTGGACTGGCTATTGTGGCATACCTTAGCAAAATGCCCAATCTTTTTGCAGTGATTGCACTGAGCTACTTTTGCAGGACATCGTGTGTAGCTTGCGAGGTGTTGTGGGGATCCACAGTGAAAGCACACTTTTGCTGTGCTTTGAATTTGCTGATTCTGTGGTTTTTCATTAGCTTTCTCCTTGTAATTGTTTGTCTGTGGAGATACTGGACTTTTCTGCAAAGAAGTCACAGTCTGGACTGGGTCTCCTGTATCCATGCTCATTATTTTGGCTTCTGCTATAGCTGACTCAATCTGGGTAGCAATGGTTATTGCTTTTTCCAATGTAAGTTGTGGTTCTAGAAGCAAGAGTTATCTTACACGAAGCATGGTTGTTTCGTCAATGAGCTAGTTTCTAATCATCTCATCTGCCATATTCCCAATCTCACAAGTTACAATCAGACTCCTCAGAGAAGCAATATACTGCATTTTAGTCTCCCCTGGTTTCTGCTCATGTTGGCAAAATCTGTAATGATTAGCTACTACATTCACTTTTGGCACAAAAAAGTTCTTTGATGCAGTGAGTGCAGTCTCATATTTATCGTCTGCAAGGGGCAAAGTGTAAAATATACACTGTCCTTCTGCTCCAAGGCAGTGGATTAACAGAGCATGTTTTCTTACTTCAGATATCTCTGTAGCACTGATTGCAAGCAGATAAGTCTCAAACATATGAATACAGGCAGTAAAAGCAATTGGAGGCTCACCTGGGCTTTGCAGACAGGGCCGGACCGAGCCATTCCGGCACCCCTGGCAGACAGGTTAATTGCGCCCTGGGTTGGGGGAGGTCACATGCGCGGCCCCGCCCCCACGGGAGAGGGCATGCATAGCTGGAGGTGGCAGGATGCACATACCTGGCATGGCCCAGCCCAGCTACCGCCCTGGCACACAGCCTGGGGCAGGCCGAGCCTGGCCATGCAAAGGCCCCGTGGCCACGGGGGGAAGGCGCTCCTGGCCGCCGCTGTGGGGGTGGCCGCTGGGAGCTGTTGCAGCCCACGATCTGGGAGCCAGGCGCACGGTGCCTGATGGCAGCTGTAAGGGGCGCTGCACGCTGCACGCCCCTTACAGCTGCCATCAGGTGCCCCCCATGGGTTGGCAGCTGCCCGGCTAACCCATGCCTTAATCCTGCCCTGTTTGCAGAAAGGTTGCAGGTGGGTTCAGAGGCAGAAGATCCATCCTCATTACCAAAATGTAGTATCATGCAAGCAAGGTACTAACAAACTTCAACAGGAGTTTATTTAACAAAATGAAACCTCTTTACAAAGCTGCTGCATCCCTCCGTAGCTCTCACTCAGCTCCGGCTAATCTTCTCCCCCCCTCCTTCCTGTTTCCTGTTCTTCTGACTCCCAACAGCCAATGCTCCCAGGTCTAATAATTACCAGAAGCATCTAAATCACCACACTGGGAACAGCTACAGCATACTGGGCCCACAGTTTCCACTGCTGGTCCATCAGTGCAGTCCCTGCTGCGGTGCCTCCTCTTTGCCAGCAGGCCCCCTTCATCCACTGTGCCATTTCCAGCCAGCACTGGCTACTTTCTACAGTGGCTGGTACGGGCCAAAAGTGCCCAGTCACACATCACCTCTACTGCCCACTGATTAGCCTCCTCACTAGCCTCCTCCCTGCTGTGCCCATTCACCCCACAGCCCTGCCGCTCCTCTATATCCCTTCTGGTGCCCTGCTCCTGGCATTGTGAAGAGAACTAACCCCCAGTTGGATCACTTAGCTCACCAACACATGGGCTCACAGGTTTCTTCCTTCCCCCACTGCCGCTGGCTGGGCTGGGACCCAGAGAAAGTTCAAGACCCTACGACCCAGGTCACTGGCCAGAAGGAACCAAGATGTGCATGTGCCAAAACCTCATACGGTGCTGGCATAGGGAAAATTCTCTGCCCCTCAGCTAAGCTCTGCAGTGGCAGGGAGGAAGCTATTTCCAGCCTGTTTGTACCCCAACCCTGCAGGCTCCACAGCAGCACCCCCAGGCAAAGGCATATTATCCTCTTCACACATTGCTCCTGCCTTAGGTCCTGCCCCTAGGGAGAGCAAGGCTGCTTTGTCTCCTGTGCACCATCCCCTGCTGAGCCATCTCTGTGGCCAAGTTCACTGAAGCCCCAGCAGATAGATTCTCTGAGAGCTGGAGAACAAGGCATCCTGGATTGAACTAGTGACCTCCAGGGCCAGCCAGATACACTCCCTATCTCCCCCCTGCTTCTCCCCACTGTTGTAGAAGGAGTTTCTGCCTTCATTCCCTCCATTTCTTAGCAGCTTCTTACTATCAGATTTCTCTCTCTGCTGTTGCTGGCTGTATTCTTCCATTCCCCTGTGGGGCTAGCTCTGACCCCACAGACTAGCAGGGCTTTCTATGGTGGGTGGAGTATCCTTAGTGCCTAGGGAAGGGGGTTGATTCTAAATGGAGTAGGGAGAGAAGGAGAGAGACAAACTCATCCTCCAGCTGGGGCCAATCTCAGAGGATTTGGCAAGTTTCAGCAGAGCTCCCATTACCCAATAGGGGACAGTCTCAGATGGGAGGGGAATCACTTCTTCAGATGTCCTGTTGCCTGGCTTCTTTCAGTGTCACTTTTCTATTGAGTTCCTTTCCCCAGCTGGGTTTCCTTACCTCTGGTGTAGCAGCTGGTAAATCCCCTCCCTGGCCAACCAGCTGTGTTCCTTGGCTGGGTCACTGATGGACAGTTGTAAGGAATCCACCAGCTCCCTGGCATGGAGAACTCTGCTGAATTCTAAGGGAGGGACAGGGGGCTCTATCAGCATTCTGCTGTCAGATTTCAATCTCCCTGGGCTAGGAATCTTTCTCCTCCAAGTCCCTCTGCTGGAGACACTGGGGAAAAGGAGTTACAACTAGACCCTCAGTTCCTGAGCGCCACGTCCCAACTGATCCTGGAGCAAAGGGATGTGGGCAGGGCCCACCATGAGGACTTGCACCCCCAACTGCTCCTGGCGGACAAGAAGACACCCAAGGCCAGGCATGAACCTGGCTGGAGAAGATGTTGGAAGATAGCCCCCTTAAAATCCCAGGATCCCCACTAAACCAGAAGAAGATGAATGTGACTCAAGTCTACCTCATTCCCTGCTCTGCCTCTGCCTCTGCCTCTGCCTCTGCCTTCCCAAGGGCAACACTCCCAACCAACAGTCCTGGCAGCTGTAGGTCCTGCGGCCTGTCAGAGCCAGTCTGCCTATGCCTGGCCTCAGGAAGTTTACGTCAAGTTCCAGGAGGGTGATGGTGAATCAGAACGGGACTTTGCCTTGCGTCTCTCCTGGGACACTCTGGACCTGATGCAGAAGTTGACACACTGTGTGGGAAGGCAGGTCAGGATCAATAGACCAGTGTTCGTGCTGTGCAAATGGTCCCACTCCCATTCCTGGGCCTGAGAAATAGTTTCCAGGGTGGAACATCCGATTCATTGATCATGGTGCTTGAGAATGGTGTCACAATCTGTCTCAGCCTATAGAGAAAGACAATGTACAGCATCTGGGTTGGTCCCATTCTTCCTGAACTCCTGATTTAAGCCCTTGGTCAGAGGATTGGAGTGACTGTGAGGTGAATTCTCCATCCCTTCCCTCCTGAATCTTGATGCTGTTAGGAAAGAAGTAGGAGTCTGTTACTCTTCCATGAGCATAATCTCCTGGGTCTCATAGCATGAGTAGGGAAGGTAGGGCAAGGATGGGGAATTTGAGGCTCTCACTGCCAAAGCCAGACAAGGCCCAGACTTGAAGATCCATGTCCTTTCCCTGCCCCTAAAAGAGGAGGGGTCCATAATAGCATTGCCCTGACTGCCCAGACTAAGGATGGCCCAATGAAGTGTAGGTTGGGAGGAAAGAATTTAAACTGGTTTTCCAGTTTCTCCTTTCCAGTCCCCCGTCCCCCCCCCAGTGCTAAGGGGAAACTGTCTCCTGCCCCTCCTGACTGTGCTCACCTCCAAGATGTCTGTGCCTGGGGCCTCTGTCAGCAGGTTCCCCAGCCTGGCATGCTTCAGGTCAGACAATATCTTGTGCAGTGCCTGCAAAGGAAGGGGCAGCCATGAGTCACAGTTGGGAAACTGTGAAAACTTCACCTCCCTATCAATAGCCCCCTGGTTGGCCAATCAGCATGGAGACTGGGAGGTGTCAGCGGAGGTCCGAAGGGGTGGCAGGTCACCACCAGAGGGAATCAGTCTCAGAGAAATTCCAGCTCCACCTCTTTGTGAAGGCCTCCCACAAAGTTATAAAAGGCAGGCAGTCTCTGAGGTTGCTCCTGCCTTACACCTCTGTTCTGCCTAGCTGACGTCAGGATCTCTTTGTGAGGACACCACCTCCCCACTACTATCCCCCCAATAGGCTGAGGTCCTGCAACTGGCTTTTGTGATGTCACTGACGCACACACCCCTCCTATGTAAGGCTGGTGTCCTGCCTCAAGCCCACTCTTGGGACACACTGACTGATCAGAAATACAGTCATTATTCAGGAAGTATTTAAGAAAAACAGGCACATTAGAGAGAATCAGGAACTGTGCAGAGATAATAATTGCAGAGAGGCAGCACAATCAAATACATGATTGCTTGTGATTTACTTTTTTGGTCTTAAAAGAGAACAAAAAGACCTGAGTCTCCCCTGTCAATAGCCACCTGCTCGGCCAATCAGCATTGAAAGCTCGGAGGTAAAAGGGAGTCAGCAGAAGTCCAGAATGATGTTCCTGGTCACCATCAGAGGGGATCAGTCTCTGGGCATTCTTCTAGTCCCATCTTTTTGTGAGGACCTCCCACAGGATATGTCCACATTGCAGGGGTTTTCCGAAAATACTACACTTATGTCCACACCGCAATTACATTATTTCGACAGAAAGTCAAAAGAACACGGGGGGGAGGGGTTTCCGACAGCGGTAAACCTCTTTCTACAAGGAAAGAGCTCTTTCGGAAAAAGGCATGTGTGGATGCGGAAGTGGGGTTTTTTTTTTTTCAAAAGAAGAGGCCTCCAGGAAATAACACAGGTGCCCTAGTGGCCACTCCATCCAGACTAATTGCAACTCTAGAGTTCCTGTCTCCTGCCAGCTCTTAAAGCTGCAGGCACCCTGGACAAGCCTTGTGCCTTGCCTCCATGAGGAGGGCTCTGATAGTGGACTTCCCCATGCCAAACTGGTTGCCCACCTACTGGTAGCTGTCAGGGGTGGTGAGATTCCAGACAGGAATGGCGACCTGCTTTTCCAGGAGGATGGCAGGCCACAGGTAGGTGTTGCGTCATCAGAGGGCAGGGGCGAGCCAGGCACACTGCTCCAAAAAGGTGGCCTTCTGCATGCAGAAGTTTTGGAGCCGCTGCTGGTCATCCCACCGCGCCATGGCCAGCTAGTCCCACCAGTCGGAACTGGTGTCCAGCCTCCAAAACCGTCTTGCCACTGTGGGGTGTGGTTGCAAGTTTTTTGCACCCACACACAGGGAGAGAGTCTCAAGGATGAGCTCAGTGTCAAGCTTGTGCAGGGCCATGAAGGCAGCCTGCACAAACTGCTGCAGAAACTGCAGCATGGCCATGTGGGACCATCACATGCTCAGAGGCAGCTCCAGGACCATAGCAAGAAGAATGCTGTGGTCTCCTGAAGTAGGGCAACCAGCGCACGCACTACTAAAGCTTTGCTGGCCCTCGGAGAGGTAGGCAAGCACGCAGCAGAAGCAGAGAAATGGCTGTCCAGGGGAGTCCCTTTAAGCATGTGTCTTAGTTAATCTTAGGCAACAGCACTTGGAAGCAATTGCTGACCTAATGCCCTATCTGAACTGGTTCTGGGTGGCCTTATATACGAGATAGTGTCCACATTGATTGGACGCTATCTTTCAAAAAAACATCAGTTTTTTAATGTGCTTTTGCTGTGTGGACGCTCTCTTTCGAAAGAAGTTTTTCTGGAAGATCTCTTCTGGAAAAGCTTATTCCGAAAGAAGCCTGCAGTCTGGACATAGCCACCATGACAGTAACCCTACCTTCTCCCGTTACTTACTTACTTATACACACACACGCACGCACGCACGCACACACACACACACACACTCCCTCTCCCCTACCCTCTTGGTGGAGGCAGGCAGAAACAGAAAAGGGAGGAAAGAAGCAAGAGAAGGAGAGAGGGAGGGAAGGAGGAAAAGGACAAACTCGCAATGTGCTCAGTGATTCTACAAGACAAAACCCTGGGTGGGAAACCAAATTACCTTAACCTAGTAATTTCTATGCCTGGAATACAGCTACCACCAGATGGATCAGACTGAACAGGTTCCAAACCTCTCTGAGACTTCAGTCACCCAGTTTGGAAGGCCAAGGGAAAAAACAAACTCTTTTTATTATTTCCAAAATCATTAGAGCATCCCATCTGACCCCCCGCATGGCCAGCCTTTCTGTATTTCCTAGTAGCTAAGTTCTGAACCAAGCACACATCAGAAAGGCATTTAGTCAATGCTCTAATGGTCCCTTGCACCTTCCTGGCCCTTATTGCAAGGCCTGCAACGTGGCAGGTATCAAGCTGGGAGCCTCTGTTTCTAACTTTCTCTTTGCTTGCCTAGCACTATAGTATCAATGGTGCCACTCTTCACTGGGACTTGATCCTGCACTCTCACTAATTAGGACCAAAAAGCCTCTCCCTGCAGGGCAGCTCTTCATATACAAGGCTGCCCCAGCAAGCTGCCCTCTGATAGGCTTCTTAAAAGCCTTTCCCTAATTGGCCAGGGCCTATGCAGGCTCCCCAGCCTGGTTTCACTCCTTCCCAGATGGTGTGGGGCTGACATGTTTCAAAGTCTTGTGTTGTAACATGCACAGATGGAGTCTCAGATAACCATTCCAGTGCAATGTCAGTATACTCAGTACATTTCCACACCAATGGTCTGGTTCCCAGAATCCTCCAGCAATTCAGATGTATCAAGCCATATCCATATCACACTCAGGTTCATTGCATTCATTCCTATCAGCCACAATAATTCACAATAATTTGGCACCTTCCTCCCAAGGTTGTGTTCCACAGAAAATGTAAACCTGCACAGAGGTTTATTTTCAGTGAAAGTAACCTCCTCTGACCTCATTGCAGTTTTCATTTAGAAAGAGTAATAAATGTAATAAATGTGGCTGCAATTGGATATTCAATAGGGCCTCCATTAAAATTTAAATGTGAAATAAACATAACAGAGGCAGCTGTGTCCTGGGGAACAGCCTATGTAACCGGGGTGGTGTGGGAGAGGCACGAAGGCTCACATGCCCCCCAAACTCCATGGGGTCAAGATACAAGAGGCCGGCAACCACCAGGCAGAGCCTGGTTTGTCCAACCGCCCTCAGCCCTGTGCTTTTGGGGGTCCAGTGGAACTTAGGGGACTAGCAGGGGGCTGACACCAGCAATAAGGGTTGCCCTCTCCCCACACTCACTAGTGGCAGCAGGAAGTGGAACAACCTGGCCCCAGTCCACTCTACTAGCTCTCAGCTGCATTGCTCCATTTCCTGCCGCTGGTGAGTGGGAGGGAGGGGCGATCAGTGTTCGGCTACGGGTGGCACAGGGAGGAGTCACATGAGGAGCAGTCACATGACCGATGCCCCCCTTGTGTCCCTCCCCAGCAATGACCACTGCCATGTAAAATAGCCAGAAGGAAAGAAATTTGGAATAGATTTCCCTCGTCATCCCATTTCTTCTGTACTGTATCTGAAGAGGGCTATTTTCAGCTTAACATTTTTGATGGCAAAATATCTCAACTGACAATGTGGCGAGCAGATGACTCGCTACCAGAACTGTTTTTATTTTTCCAAGGGAGAATATAATAGAATGACATTTCATGTATTAACTTTTTCTGGGTTGGTGTTTCTGAAGTGCCATGATGCACCTTATTTGCTAAAGATGCTCCAGTCAGTTCTGCCATGAGCCAGTGGGCTAAGTGGAAACCTGTCTAATTAAATGGAAAAATCCCACACAGGAATAGACAATGCTGGTCTTTCTTCCTGTTTTGTTTTGGTTTGTTTTTTTCCACTACATGGAGATAATATTTAAATACAAATTCTTAAAAGCAGAGTCCTGGGTATGATGCTTATGAGCAAGTTATATTAGTTTTAATTTGCTAAAAAAATTATATTTATGCTGCCAGACAGAGGTACTTACATGGTCCCTATTATGCCTCAC
This sequence comes from Pelodiscus sinensis, assembly GCF_052426305.1. Lineage (NCBI taxonomy): Eukaryota > Metazoa > Chordata > Testudines > Trionychidae > Pelodiscus > Pelodiscus sinensis. The sequence goes on along the minus strand of NC_143065.1, from coordinate 21,836,604 downwards.
AGTCTTTAACATATTAGCACCACCACTGTGAGGCGAGGCAGGGCTGCAAAGCCCATTTTACAAATGGAGAATTGAAGGACTAAGGGTATGTCTACACTACAAGGTTAGTTCGAACTAATGGACGTTAGTTCGAACTAACTTTCATAGGCACTACACTAGTGCTCCGTTAGTTCAAATTTAATTTGAACTAACGGAGCGCTTAGTTCGAACTAGGTAATCCTCATTCCACGAGGATTAAGCCTAGTTCGAATTTACTAGTTCGAATTAAGGGCTGTGTAGACCCTTAATTTGAACTAGTGGGAGGCTAGACCTTCCCAGCTTGCCCTGGTGGCCACTCTGGCCAACACCAGGCAAACTCTATGCCCCCCTCCCGGCCCCGGAGCCCTTAAAGGGCCACGGGCTGGCTACACAGTTCGTGCCAGTTGCAAGGCTGCCAGCACCCGTGCCAGCACACCCAGCAGCTGACACCCATGAGCCAGCCACCCGATGACACCCAGCCCTCCCCCTCTTCCCGGGACCAGCCTGGCGGCTCCCAGGAGCCTGCCCGGGGCCGCAAGAGGCGGGCGCCCGCGTGGTCTAGTGCGGAGATTGTGGACCTCATCAAGGTTTGGGGGGAAGCCTCCAATGTCCACGATCTCCGCACTAGCCACCGGAACGCGGCAGTCTACAGCTGCATGGCTGCGAGCCTGGCCACCAGGGGCCACCAGCGCAGCCGGGAGCAGGTGCACTGGAAAATCAAGGACCTGCGGCAGTCCTACTACCGGGCCTGCCTGCCAGGGGCTGACCCAGAGGCGTGCCCCCACTTCCAGGCTCTGGACCGCCTCCTGGGGGCTCATGCCATCCCTGCCCCCCAGGACGTGATAGACCCCGGGGCAGAGGGACCGCTCCAAGAGATGGAGGAAGAGGAGGAGGGCTCTGAGAGCCAGGAGCCTGCTGGCAGCCTGCCCAGGACCCGGGACCTCCGAGGCACCCCACAGAGCCGCTCGCCTGTGTCGTCCGAGGCCGGGGAGGCGTCCACTTGTGAGTACCATCATGCTCCCTGTGATGGGACAAGCCCGCACCCCGCGGGGACAGCCCCCCAGGAGGCGCTGTGGGGCGGGAGGCCAGGCAGCTACCGGCGTTGTCCCGGTTGCTCAGCAGCCGCGCAGGCTGCCCCCAGCCCCAGCGCGCTGGGAGACGTCAGTGGGAACGCGCCGTGGCGCCGGCCGCGTTGCCAGGGCAATGGCCCGACGTCTGGGCGGAGCGGCGGGGACGCCGAGATGCACTGGCGCCGGGACGTCAGCGCCAGATTTAAAAGGCCGGAGCTGGGAGCAGGACTGGGGCGAACGCACCAGGAAGGAGGCGGGCGGCCCGCCAAGGAGTCGGCGGACCCGCCCACGGCAGTTCCTCCGAGCAAGCCCCGAGCGGGGATGGTGAGTCACCCGGTTGCGGGAAGGGAAGGAAGTGGCCCAGGGCAGAGTCCGGCGAGACTGGTGGGCTGACGAGTTAAGGGGGTACACTCCGTCAGCCGGGGCGGGTCGAGCCAAACCCGCACCCTTAGGGCCCTGGGCTGGGGCCCGTGAGAGTGGGTGGGCCCGGGCCCCCCTTCCCCTCCCGTCGTGCCTGGGAGAGGGAAACCGAAGATAAAGTAGGATAAAAGAGGGTATGTCTACACTACCCCGCTAGTTCGAACTAGCGGGGTAATGTATGCATACCGAACTTGCTAATGAAGCCCGGGATTTGAATTTCCCGGGCTTCATTAGCATAAAGCCGGCGCCGCCATTTTTAAAAGCCGGCTAGTGCGAACCCCGTGCCATGCGGCTACACGCGGCACGGGCTAGATAGTTCGAACTACGTAGCCATTCCGAACTATCTGTACTATCTGTTCCAAGTTTTTCGGTGCTTTGCCCCCGCACCAGTGATCCTAGTCTTTCTGGGTATGTCTACACTACCCCGCTAGTTCCACGAGGCGTACAGCTAGTTCAGATTAGGAAGCCTAATCCGAACTAGCTTGTCCGTGCCGCGTGTAGCCGCGCGGCACGGGGTCCGAACTAGCCGGCATTTAAAAATGGCGCCGGCCGGCTTTATGCAAATGAAGCCCGGAAAATTCAAATCCCGGGCTTCATTTGCAACTCCGTATGACTACATTCCCCCCCTAGTTTGAACTAGGGGGGTAGTGTAGACATACCCTAACTGCCTATCTGGCTTTGTGACCCAAAGCAAAAAGGAGAGCATGAAGAAAAGTATCTGCCTATCTGGTCCTGAATAGCTGCTTCAGAAGTGATCAGATTTTAGGGGATACTTTGCCTTGCCTAGTGTGATTGTGTGCTTAAAAGGAAAATGGTAAACCTAATAAGCAATTTGATAGCATCAATGAATGAGGAAAGTCTCCTAATGAACAACTGCTGCAGGGTGCTGGTAGAAGAAGCAGGGCAAGGAAATTCCAACCTGATGCTCAGAAGAGTGGTGCAGGCATTCCCACAGAATAATTATTTGCCAGAGTTGAAGAGAAGGGTTACAATAGAATAAAAGGCTTCTGATTGGTGCAACTTCATTCATGTGCAGCAAGCCACAAATAGATGAACTTCATCCCCCATACTCTAGGCTGGAACTATAACTGGCTACCATGCTTTGGTCTCTCCAACTAATCAATTATCACTGTCTCATCCAGATTCTTTCTCATGCTCCAAACTCAGGAGTTTCTTGATATTTTAAGGAATTTCTGATCTATTGTTCAGCCAATTGGGAGCCAGATCCAGGTTCTTGAAGGTCATTCCAGCACCACAGGTCAGTTTAAGTAAACTTAATGCATGTAATTCTTTTAACTTCATTTTGTGCTAAGTTTTATTGACAGCTTTACATCACTTTGACCAATGCACAGGTTATCCTTTACCACTTCACATCTTGGCATATGAAATGCTTTTGAAAATGCTAACGACATTTAACCTCCATCCCTCAACTTCTAGGTTTTAAAACAGGACCTCCAACAACACATCACTTTCAAAGAGCAATGACTGCCCCTTAGTTGACTTTCAAAGTACCCCCTTTTTTTAAAACATCCAAAACTGGTCCTCCAAGGCCTACAGGTGAGAAGCCTGAAAATATACATGAAACCAGTCAACAGAAGAAATATAACCTAAGACTTCAGGCTCCTAATCCCATGTACTAACTACTGAGAGATACTTACCCTCCCCAACACCTCTGCCATGACACTGTTCTTCTCCCTACTTTCCCTTGCCATTTTCTGCCATGGTCTTCTAGTCTCGTCCTTTAATTTTTCATTCACTTCCTTTTTTCCCTTGTGTGAGGGGTGAGGGGTGCGATCACCCCCTCTCAGACCGAGAGGGGGGTTCTGCGGACCCTCTTGTCCTCCTCCTATCCCTTGTTGTACCCCGGGTCCCTGCTATGGGCCCGGGCCCTTGGGTGCGATCACCCGCTCCCGGCTGAAAGGGGGGGTCAGCGAACCCTGAAATAGTCACCCGTCCCTACGGGATGAGGCCGAAGCCCCCAGTCTAAGTCCTCCCCAGTACGGGGTCCCAATTCGCACTTTCCTTTTTGGTGTGGTTGTTAGGAGCTGGACGCTTCTCTTGGAGAGGGAGGGGGACCCGGTCCCACCCTCTCTTTGGGTCCTAAGCGTTGGGGCTTGCTAGCGCCCCGGCACGCTGGAAGGGGGGTCACTCCCTCCATAACCCGTCCACCCATGGTCGCCAAAAGCACCCTGCCCCGGGCTCCTTCCCCCATTCTCGCATCTCTGGGGGTCGCTGCCCCACCCTCCAGAACCTACCCTGGCTCAGTAGCTCGGATCCTGGGTCATCCAGGCGAAGTCTCCGGGAAGAGCTCCCTTGGCAGGGTCCGCTCCCGGCTCGGTCGCTCCCTCCTGGTCCAACGCGGCAGCGGTGATGGCTGCCCCGGTGGTCCCGGGGCCGAGGCCAGGCCGATTGCCGGCCTGGGTAGTGCTCGGGGTCTGTCCTGGGTTGGGGGCCGCTCCTCTGCTGCTGCGAGGAGGCTGCCCCTGACCTCGCTGGCGGCAAGTCCTTTTAAAACGGCCCGCCGTGCCGGCCGCTGCCCGGGGCCCCTCCCCTTCCGGCAGCGTGCCGACGTCTGCCCCCACCGTGCGTCCGCCTCGCTCCCCTCTGCCCCCGCCCTGCGGAGCCTCAATGGAGGGGCCAACGCTCCCCTGCTGGCGTAGGCGCGGCGGCAGCGTGCGGTCCCGCCAGGTCCTCTGGCTTGCGCTGGGGTAATGCCGGGGGGCTTGGGACTGGCCGCCGGCTCCCTGCGGGTGGTGGCTCCTGCCGTCCTCTCCCCGGACCAGTGACAGCCCGTCACACCTTGCCTTCATTTACCTGCGTAATAGGCACTAGCCATGGTTCTGAGCTCATGTACACTAGTTTAAGTCAGGTAGCTCCAGTGACATTATTGCGTGTGAAAGGGCATAAGAACAGAATCGGGGCCATTGGTTACAAGAATCTTAGAGTCACTTGGCCTCCAATTTGCTTCCCCAATGTATCCTTTAAAACAAACAATCAAAAGCAAACAATGTTCTTAATGTTCAAACTCTGAGTTTTTCTTTCACCTGTCTACTCATGTCCTGCAGGTCTGAGCCTGCTAATTTTCCATCAGCTGCTTGCCTCCCTGAAAAGGAGTTAATGGATCACAGGAGACTTTGCTTTCTTCAGTCACAGTGATGACATTTAATAGGCTATATAACTGCTCCTGTAGGTTAGCTTCCAGTAAGACATGAAAAAAGACTTAGCACCTGAAACCAGAAGAGGATTCTTTTTAGAGAGGGATGCTTTTGCCACCTGGCATGTATGCCTATTATAAGGGGCCATCATTTTGCATGGGAGACAGTGGGTATTTTAATGAAGCATTTGTGTATATATATGGGTTTATTTATTCCACATGCTCTTTTAGCCACATAAGCTAATTACAAGTGGGTGATGGTCTCCCTTTGGTTCTAATAGGTGGAATTATCCATTGCCTTGTAGCCACATACCTCTGTGCAAAGTAGGCATAAAATCTCTTTGATCTGGTATTGCTTTATCCCTAGTTTGCACAGGTGAAAATGTTGGTGCTAAATGAAAGGCGGTAGGGAATTAAGATCTATTGTATTTCGTGGTGTTATTGGAGATGGGAGAATGGGGAGGGGACATTGTATGTTGGGAGTTTTGGGGTGCTATTTCTTACCCTTCTAAGGTGCTTTGCCCTCTTTGTTTCTTCCTATTCTCCATTTAGAAATGCTCTTTCCATAAAGAAGCATCTCTTTAAACACCCTTCTAACTTGCAAACAAACTCTCAAAGGATGAGAGCAGAATCCCTTTAGCAATCCAATGTCTTCCTCCCTCCTTTTGTCCCTTTACAATTTCAGACTTACTGGAATACTGGCCCCACCGGGTGCCTCAGGAGCAGCTAATTCATCCCAGATGCTTCCTCGCTAGAATCTCTATTTACTTTTCCAAAGCATTTCTCAGCTACAATTTCTGTGCACGGCTGTTGCCCCAGGACTCAGCCAAAGGATCAATATTCTTATTGAGTGTTGTCTGGAAATCCTCTCTTAGTGTATTGAGGTTCTTATGTTACTGCTAAGCTGGAGCCATCTGTACCCGTCCAGGATATGCAGTAATTAATCAGAAGTTTCCACATAATGTTGCAAGTCGGTTTGTGCCTTTATAACACAGCAGCTTTAATTTCCTTTGCAGCAACAGTTTGGAATGGATGGGTCTTTCGTTTTTATTAAAGGTTATAGAATCAAGATTCCAGTTCTATTTTAACACCTACATCAATTGTAGATTTAATCTGCTGCTTTATTTATTTGGGGGCAGTTTTTAGTCTTGATTTTGAAAAAATTAGTTTGAAGAGTATTATTTATATGAGCTTTTCCCACAGAAACATGCAATGTGTATATGTGACGCTCTCTGTGAGCATTTGCGATGAAATATAAATGTCAAATGTTACTGATAAAATTAACTTCTCATTAAGATGGCTCTCTGAAGGCAACAAGTACAGTATCACTACTTCAGAAATGGTTATTGCTTGTTCCTAATTAGTGGAGGCGCCTTAAACCAAAGTCCTGAGACAAGATGGTGATGTACAGAAAATATGACCTGCATTGCTCATTTCAACATGGCATGATATTTACGCAAAAGTAACTAGATTCCTGAAATTCTGTCCAAACTTAGAATTAACAGGGGATAGATTCTCTTGGTTGCTGTCTCTATCTCAGCTATTCTAAATCAGGGACAGAAAAAGGAAATGCCCAGAAAGTTAGGGTTGCAAGTACACTGTTGAGATTTTGCAGTTTGATTCTGTTGACTTTGTTTGACTTAGTAATATTAAAGTATGCAATGGTGTAGCTGTGTTGGTCCCAGGCTATTAGGGTACGTCTACACTGCATCCCTAGTTCGGACTAGGGATGCAAATGGAGATGACCGAAGTAGTTAATGAAGCGGGGATTTAAATATCGCGCTCTTCATTAACATGATCTCGCCGGCGCGCTATTTCGAATCACAGCTGATTCGAACCCGGAAGTGCGCGCCGGGACGCGTTAGTTCGGACTAAAGTCCAACTAATGTTACTCCTCAAAAAAACCTCCTGTGTTTCTTCAGGAGGTGGGTGCTATAAAACTCAGCTTTACTCTCTGCTGTATGAGCTGCTGCTCAGCCAATCAGGCCATGGCAACAGTTTTCGCGCTATAGAGAAGTGTTTGATCTTGCTTATTTAAGAAGTGCTGCATGTAGGGAGTTGGCTGCCATTGCCACCCTTCCTGAAGAAGACAGTGAAGAGGCTCCTGGCAGCTTATTTTTCAGTCAGCAAATTCTACACTATGAAGCAGACCTGAACTTCTCAAACATTTAGGGATGCTTGTATCCTGAGCTCTGGTTGAGCCCAGCTCTTTAGGATATGTCTACACAGCACAGCTAATTTGAAATAAACTATTCCAAAATAGTTATTCCAAAATAGCTTATTCCTAAATAGCACGTCTACACTGCAGGGAAGCCTCAAAATTAGTCCAAGGCAGGCTTCCCTAATATAGACATGCTATCTCGATTTAGAGCCTCAGGAGACACTGGGGAGGAATAACTTAGAATGGCCTTGGTGAGGGGCTATTTTGAAATAGCAGCAGTGGAGCGTCTCTACACACACCTTGTTTCGAAATAGCTATTTCAGAATAGGCGTTATTCCTCACAGAATGAGGATTACAGATTTCGGAATAAGCCATCTGTTATATCAAAACTATTCAAAATTATTCCAAAATAATGGAATTGCTATGTAGATGTTTTCATTGTTATTTCAAAATAATTCTAGTTATCTCGAAATAACAGTGCTGTGTAGACGCACCCTCAGAGCTTAGTGAATTATTTGAGCAAAAATAAGCCAATAATAGTGATTTACACAGAAGGTGAATTGAGCTAAAGCTGTCAGACTAGGAACCCAATGATCAAATTAAAATATTTTGATAAACTTAATTACTGTTACCGTGATGAAATGGAGAAAAAGACTGCTTAACTGCATTAAAATTGAGTTTATTCATGTTAAATCACAAACTTCATGAGCTGCCTCTGCTAATGGTAAGCCTTAAATGTGGTAATACAGGAAATGTGCCCAGGCAGGCAAGAGTACAGCAAATGAAGCAACAAGCAGCCCCGAACTGTAGAATATACAGTTCCATAGGGTAGTAAACAACATTGTGACATGGGAGTAATAACAACCCCTGCAAGGCACAGTCAGTCATTAAAAATCTGAGTTTCCAGTCCCTGTGACGAAGGGATATAAAATTATCACCTGGGGCTTCTGAGAAAAGATTAAGGCCTCAAGGAAAGGAACAATAAACTAGATCAGTCTGTGGGTGGACTGAATAGTGAAAACAATAACTTCAAAGTACAGACAAGGGGAACGCTAGACTCTGAAGTAAAACAGAAAGGCTTTTGATTGTACAAAGGAAAAGGTTAATAATTCAATGAAAGGAATAGAGAGGCCAGCTCTAATACACATGACTGGTTAACATGGTATTGCTCAGGATTGCGGCTTCATTTTAAGGTTTTCTAGAGATCTTACTGCATTAAGCTGTTTCACAGCAGTAGGGTGAGGAGATGGTGATGCCAGAAGAGGTTGTTGACTGGTAAGGCTTGTGTCAAATTGCTGCTTACAGTTGTTGACAGGCAATTCCCTTGAATTTCAAACTCCACTATATATTCATAGTGTTGTTACTCCCTGGCATCTTGTGTCCCTAAAAGGATGTTTTAGAAGGGAGACAAATACAGCACATGAATATGAGCATGAATGCTGATTCTGGGATGTTTGCTAAAAGTCTGTCCTCTTTTCACCCCTTTCCTTGTTGAAATCCTCTGTACCCTCTTTTTTGCCTTTAATTTCCACAAAGTCCAGCATTCATCTGTTCTTGCATGGTGTATCTGCAAATGATATTAACAAGACATGGCAGCTTTAAAAAAAAAAAACAACAACACTGCCCCACTATGCCTGCTCTATTGTTTGGCACCAGGGCTACGTCTACACTGGCCCCTTTTCCGGAAGGGGCATGTAAATTTCACGAGTCGTCGTAGGGAAATCCGCGGGGGATTTAAATATCCCCCGCGGCATTTAAATAAAAATGTCCGCCGCTTTTTTCCGGCTTTTAAAAAAGCCGGAAAAGAGCGTCTAGACTGGCCCCGATCCTCCGGAAAAAGTGCCCTTTTCCGGAGGCTCTTATTCTTGAAGTAAGAATAAGAGCCTCCGGAAAAGGGCACTTTTTCCGGAGGATCGGGGCCAGTCTAGACGCTCTTTTCTGGCTTTTTTAAAAGCCGGAAAAAAGCGGCGGACATTTTTATTTAAATGCCGCGGGGGATATTTAAATCCCCCGCGGATTTCCCTACGACGACTCGTGAAATTTACATGCCCCTTCCGGAAAAGGGGCCAGTGTAGACGTAGCCCAGGAGTTTGTTTATTCTAGAGATAAACTCCATTGCTGGTGGGAATCTGCCAGAATAGAAGAATTACAGAACAAACTGCCACAATTGGGCAACTCACCTGAAGGGAGTTGTCCACAAGGACTAGTTCATTACTGTGGTGTCTGGCTAGCTAGCTCTCAGTGGCTGAAAAGTTATTTTCATTTGTTTCCAAAGTAATGAGGCCACGAGAAGAATTAATTGACAGAATCCAAACCCACCTTATGCAAACTGCAGTGCTGTCGATTGTCAAAACAGATACTCTGTAATCTGCTTCATGTCTTAACTCCCGTTTAGGCAATTCTTGCAGGTTGTTTTGAATTAAGTTTCTTAAGCCCATGCCACATGAATAGGTTTGTGCGATTGAAAAGGTGTTTCTCAGAATTTATTTTCTGCTGTTGCCTGATTCATTGACCTAGCAGGTTCATGTCATGTAGCAGGAAGCAATCATTAAACTCATTAGCATTTAGTGTCAAACATGAGTTTATTGTATTTATCTTGGCAACACTGCTAAAAAAGATAAAACACCTTCTTTAACTGGCAATTCCAGAGAACTTTTCTTCATCAAAAAGTGCAGTAACCCATTAATCCTGGCAGTTCCCCAAATTTACCTACTGGGAGAGATTCCTTCCCCCTGACCTGAGGGGAGAAGACTGGGGGGCAGTATCCAGAGCTCTAGCCTGAGGGGAGGGGGCTAAGGCAAGGGATATCTGGAGCCCTAGCCTGAGGGGAGATGCAGGCAGAAGAGTGCACAGGAAAGAGAGACATGAGATCACAAGTACACAAAGCTTCTGACCTGGGAAGAGAATACGTATTTGCTTATATATTATTTTTAGAATGCTCTTGCACATGCGTGCACGTGCACCCTCCTTTCATTGCTCAGTGGCTATAGGTGTGAAGTATAATGTATGTTTGGGTGGTGCTGGATATAGGTCAGGTGAAGGAGCTGAGCTTCTCTAGTGGGTCATCATTCTCTCCCCACCAACATTAGGTAAGAATCCCACCCTTGGATGATCCTAGCGCCAGCAGCCCACCCCCTCTGTGTCTCTCCCTTTTTGAAGAGGCCCTTGCGGCATTGCTTTTTGATATTAGTGATCAGGGTGTGATATTGTGCCCTGAGAACTTAACTTCCTTTGGCCAGACTTGTGGAGCACACGCATGCGCACACCCCCACATGCACTCTCTGCAGTAAAGGAGCATGCAGCGTGTAGCTCAGGAAGGGCATGCTGAGTTGGGCCTTACACTGAAGAGATACTACTGCCCAAGACAGTATAATCCTGTCTCCAGAGCTGTGGCCAGAGAAGGTTCCCGGCAATGGGATTCCAATGGAGCCAAGAAGCCAGGGAGCTGGGGGAAGAGAGAGCTCAGCTGTTGCAGAATCACAGGATCCCTGTATGATTGGTCCTGGCCTTCCACAGATCCTGGAGGATCTGCCACATTTAGGCATGTTCCCTGTGTGAACTTTGCACTGCAGTGTGAGGGGTTTGCTTCAAGGAGATCCTAGCAACATCTTCTTCCTCTTGACTTTGATATTTGGGCTACATTAGACAGGCAGGGTTGTTAGACATGATGATATGGAAGCCATAAATTGAAGGCTAAAATACAGAGAATGTAGTGGCCTCCTTAAATCTTAAAAGGGGCCCATTTCCCATGTGCTGTGATCAGTCAGTTACTGCTCTAACAGCACCTATTGCACATGTGTTCATTTCTTCCATTACAAGTAAAGGTCTACCCAATCAGTGGATTTCTGCAAAAGGCTCACATATCCAATCAATAGTAATTTAAGAGTTTAACACTGAATGCAAAGTAATCAAGAAGGAAGGATGTTTTAAAAGCAGGGGTTTATATATAAATGACCTTTCAAGCTTTAAAGTAAATTTTGTTCTTGTGAGCCAACCAAGCAAGATCAGAGGAGACATACATTCAATAATCGAATTTAAAATCACCAAGAACCTGTTTCCAAGATCATCATCATCATCATCATCATCACAGAAGGCTAAAAGTGCTGCAAGGACAAAATAATGTCCTCATCAGACCCATTTTATAAAGTTGTTTTTCCCTCATGGAAACCAACTGCACTTAATAATTTCTATAAATGTTTATAAAAATGATTCTGAGAGCTTGGGATTACACACTGCAGTGAAAGTGCAAAAGGCATAGGAGGCCAGGCAAACAGTTACCAGGAGTAGTTTTGATACTCAGGCTGTGAATTTAAAATAACTTAAATAAGAAATTGCATACTACACTTGTACTCTATACTTTGAGTGAGAAAAAGCATAGATTTTAAATTGAAGACTTATTTCTTACTCAATAAGTAAAGTAAAACTTTGTGTAGGAAACAGAATTGTGCACTGCAGACAAGCCACATAAATTGTACAAGAAGATAGCACTTTACAAGAAGAAGTAACATTTATTGAAATGTTTAATCATTCTTTAAATTATAATTGTTCTTTTAATACTGTTACAGAAAAAAAACAAATAACAGTAATTACTGGGACTGGTTTATGAAGGGACCTTTACAATCCATAGTGATCTCTGTTTTGCAAACTAACATAGCTACCCCTCGGAGTCTTTTCACAGCTATGAAGTTTAAGTATAAATGAAAAAATTGTCTTCAGTACTAGTTATTTTGCAAAAACTTTACATCCTTCTGTCTAGATATAACAGCATCAGATTAAAGAACATACTAATTTCCACTTCTGGGTTTTATTTTAGCATCTTTAGAAAAAATGCATGTCATTTAAAGACAGGATTTTTCCCAATCCACCTGCCAGGGCATTGAAAAACAGAAAATATTCATTTTTTTTATTTGGAAACTTACAACATTTTTATTGCCTCTCTCTTAAAAACACAAATAATGCATTCTGACATAACTAGAGTACATCAAGACTGGCATAAAATCAGATTTCTTTTTTAAGGAGACTATTTTCTCCAAACATTGTTGCAACCTCCTCCATGTATTTTTTACAATAGCAGTGGTTTGATCTAGAAGGCTGCGTCTAGACTGGCATGATTTTGCGCAAATACTTTTAACGGAAACGTTTTTCCGTTAAAAGTATTTGCGCAAGAGAGCATCTATACTGGCATGTGCCTTTGCGCAAAAGCATCCGTGCCAGTGTAGACGCTCTCTTGCACAAGAAAGCTCTGATGGCCTGTGATGGGGTGGACAGGGGGTAGCCCAGGCTCAGCTGGCGGAGAAAGCCCCACCCCTCCGGCCCTGCTGGGCATGCTCCCAGCAGAGGCTGGGTATAAAAGCAGAGGGAGCCCTGCAGCCAGGGGGACAGCAGGAGGAGGGACCAGGCCGGGCCGGGCTGGGCTGGGCCGGTGTTTCTGCAGCAGCTGAGACCAGAGTTGCCACTCGTACCTGACCCGGAGACAGAACAAGCAGCTGCCGACCCAGAGAGGCAGGAACGCGCCCGCAACCCCGGCAGGTACGGACGTGGAGGCGAATGGGCCCCAGGGGAACCGGGGCGCGGTAGGAAGCAGCCCAGGGCAAAGGACTCAAAGCCTGGCTCGGTGCGTATTGGCCGGATTCCCCGCCGAGCAGGCAAGAGCCATAGGCCCTGCCTAAAGGGCCCTGGGCTGGGACCTGGTGGAGAGGGGGGGGCCCGGGTCCCCCTACCACCCATTTTCCCTGCCCTGGATAATCAACCCTGGGCCAGGAGAGGCTTCTCGGAGTGGCTAGGCCTCTAATGCCGTATGTACCCTGATAGAGGGGCATGAACTTTATGTGGAACTGTTAATGCCATACTCTGGTAGAGGAGCATGAACTTTACAGTGACACTGGTATGGTCGTATTTACCCTGATAGAGGCACAGCCCACGCCAGGGGCGTACCCCATGACATGGCCATTTTAGCCATTGGGCTTTCTTGCGCAAAAAATTAACGTTGCTGTCTACACTGGCCCTCTAGCACAAGAATACTTGCTCAAGAGGGCTTATCCCTGAGCGGGAGCGTCAGAGTAATTGCACAAGGACCACTGATTTTGTACATTACAAAGTCAATGTTCTTGCGCAAATACTCGCGGCCAGTGTAGACAGGTGGCAACATTTTGTGCAAAAGCAGTTACTTTTGTACAAAATCATGCCAGTCTAGATGCAGCCGAAGGGTTCTTGCTGTAATGACAAAGGTATCAAACATAAAGCGAGGATGGTCATGTATGTAAGGCATTGGACTCAGACTCGGGAACCTGGCATGCATTTCCTGGCTCCACGAGGCGTACAGCTAGTTCGGATAGGAAGCCTAATCCGAACTAGCTAGTCCGTGCTGCGTGTAACCGTGCGGCACAGAGTCCGAACTAGCCGGCATTTAAAAATGGCGCCGGTCGGCTTCATGCAAATGAAGCCCGGGAAATTCAAATCCCGGGCTTCATTTGCAACTCCGTATGACTACATTACCCCCGCTAGTTTGAACTAGGGGGTAGTGTAGACATACCCTCTCTGCTTCAGTTACCCCATGTATAAAATGGAAATAATGATACTGCCTTTCTTTCACCCTTTGTCTTCCTTCTATATTACTATGTGTTTATATAATACCCAGTACTCTCCCACACCTATTTCAGCTGGGGCCTGAAGGCACTCCTTATGTACAAATACTGTTCACAAACATCTATCCTTGCCTTTGTAGCTATGGGCTTTGAATTGACCCAAGCAATTATCTGAGCTATTGAGCACCATCTGGCAGCTGTTGCAGTGCAGACTCATCTCCTTAAAAGCGTTGTTACAGATCATACCTACCTTTGCTGCTGAAACATTTTTCATTTAACAGCATTGCAGATCTTGAGATTTTTATAGTCCAAACCTCTTCAAGACCGTTTTTTGGATACCCATCCGAGGAAGAACGTATCATTACTCTCCCTTGTTTGGTCTGTCTCCCTGATTCCATTCTTGTAACAGTACATAATATCTCTGCATCAGTAACTCCTTCCCCATTGGTATAAAGAGGGAAACTTCCCATATTAAATGTTAATCTTTGCAAGCAAAAGCCAATGCAATGTGTTTACCTGTCATGACTTTGGGATTTTAAAGATAAAGTCTCCTGGGATTAAACACTAGAAAAGCAATTGAATATAGTCTCCCAAGAAGTGAGACTAAAATGTATTTTTATTTAATGGACATAATCAGCCACTTTTGTATCTTTGTCACCTATCTAATAGCATTCATTACACAAATACCATAGTGGTAAACACATTAGTCACATTAGTTTAAGAATGTGATTATCCTGTTTACAAACCTCCATGCTTAAAATTTCACAGTAACTTCTCCTATGTTAAAAAAACAAACCACCAACCTTTTAGATGCACTAAAGGTACATAAGGATTCATTTTAAGGTGATGCTTATTATGTTGAGGTACATAATGGCTAGTATATCTGTTATTTCTCTGATACCTTTGTGGTGTACTGCAGCAATTTCCTCCTACCTCGGCATTTCATGTTTTGTCATAAACCTAGCTTTTGACTCACCTATGCTACGAAATATGCTTTAATAAAATTCTTTTTGCTGGTGTGAACCAAATGAAGAACAAAAGTTTAGCTTCTGATCCTGTTTATTCTTGTGCAACTTCAGAGTAATTCAAGCCAACAGCATTACTTGTGATTTATACTGGTGTCACTGGGATCAGAATCGGTTTCGAATTTTTTTGACTTAAGCAAATAGGGTTTTTTTTCTTCAGCAAGTCCATTTCACTTGTCTAATGTGAATGCAGTGGAAGTGGCATGCTCAGCCCATAGGATGAAGAAAGATAGAGCATTTCTAGTCATCCCTTCTGGTAGCTTTAAGAAATGGCACTGCTCAGCTCTGGAAGGAGACTCATGCAGCTCTTCTTGGTGCAAGAGAAGGCCTAGGGGGAACCAAAAGAGTAAGAAAGGTGGGGGAAGGATCCTGGATGGTACGCTATGTTGTAGTCCAGGATTGGTAATTACCACAACTGAGAGAGAACCCTCTCCTGCAAAGCACTGAGTGCTCTTAATCAAATTGATTTCAATGGGAGTTGAAGGAGTGAAGAATGTTTCTTTCTTGCAACCTTTGAACTCTCAAACCTAAGAATAAAGTCTTGGAAGCCAAATAACTGTGCTGCTGTTCCTGTTGAATCATGTTGCTCCTCTGCTAGCTGACAATCACTTGTCTATTCACAACAAACTTTTCCTTTATGGCTGTGTCTACACTGGGCCACTTATTCCGGAAAATCAGCCGCTTTTCCGGAATAAGCTGCGAGCTGTCTACACTGGCCCTTAAATTTCTGGAAAAGCAACGATGCTCTACTGTACAAAATCAGCCGCTATTCCGGAAAAACTATTCTGCTCCCGCTCGGGCATAAGTCCTTATTCCGGAACACTGTTCCGGAAAAGGGCCATGTAGACAGCCCAGTAGTCTTTTCCGGAAAAAAGCCCCGATCGCAAAAATGGCGATCGGGGCTCTTTTCCGGAAAAGCGCGTCTACATTGGCCACAGACGCTTTTCCGGAAAAAGGGCTTTTCCGGAAAAGCAGCCTGCCAATGTAGATGCTCCTTTTCCGGAAAAACTGAAAATGGAATAGTATTCCATTTTAAGCGGTTCCGGAAATTCATACCAGTGTAGACACAGCCTATATGTGTATTTCAGGAGCATAAGGGGAAAATGGAAGACAGTGAGAGCATCTCTAGCCATCTTTTCTTGCATGTCTCAGGACATAGAAGAATGAGACCATGACACATTTAGCAGTCATGCCTTTTTTAATAGGGTATTATGCATGTTTCAAGGCATGGCAGACTTTATGCTTTAAGTAAAGGAAAATTTAAGATGAGAGGCTGTGACAGGGTGGACTAGGCCCTGAAGCCCCCTTCTGGAAGCTTGTGGTCTTGCCATGCCCAGCCCCAAGAATAAAGAGCAGAGAAGTCCTCCAGGTGGGCTAGAGTGGCTGCAGCAGAAGCAGCCAATCAGGGCCCAGCAAGCAAATATAAAGAAGCTGCTGGGCTAGAACCTATCAGTTCCTCTTTAGAGCTCAAAAGAGGCAGATGGATGGACTGACCAGACCTTGAACAGGCCAGTTTGGAGAGTGGATTTCAGACCCAGCTGAAGCCCAGGGCTGGCAGCTGAAAACTGGGCCTGGTGGGTAGGAAGAGTTGCAGAACCCTGGATGGGTTCCTGAGGCAAGGCCCTGAGGTGAGGGCAAGGACTGTGCAGATCCATGGGAAAGCAGCCCAGGGAGTGAGTAGCAGTGAAACCTTAAGGACTGGCACTCAACAAGCAACTGTTATTTACAAGGTCCCTGATTTGGGACCCAGAGGAGTGGGTGGGCTCGAGTCACCCATAATCTCTAGTAGTTCTTCAAAGGGGCAGGAAGAAGTCTGGTCCTAGGCAATATAGAAGAAAGGGCATCTGGGTTACCATCCACTCCCAGAGCCAGGAAAAGGAGGCAGAACTAGTTTATGTCCTCAGAGTGGGAGCTTGACAGTGAGTGAGCCCTGTACAGAGGCATATACCAAAGTGGATCACTTTTTTTTTTTAATCAAAGTGTTTCATTGTCCTGTCTCTCTTGGAGGTGGCTTGTGTACCCTAATTACTACCTGTTTAACCCATGTCTCCGGGAGCTCAGCACAAACTGATAATCTGTTTCCCTTGAGCTGCTAACTGCATATCCTCATTTTTGAAGAGGGACTCTTCTGTGGCTAAGTGCATATCTTCTCCCCTGGCTGCTGCTTCTCTCCTCCCTGGAATGCTCTGGCACCCTCTAATCTTGCTTTCATCTTGAGACCCAAGAGGTGTTTTCATAGCACCTATTATAACCAGCATTTCCTTTCTTATAGTTTTTTCCACTTAATTATTCCAAGCATGAAGGACCGAGTCCACAGTATTAGTTTTCCTACTTGCCTGTTTGATTCACATTTTGCATTTCCATTGAGGGAGATTTCAAACCCTATTCAGCCAAAGATCCCTTTCCCACTGCTCCTTCCACCTGAACACATTCCGGCTGTGTCTAGATTGGCCAGTTTTTCCGGAAAATCAGCTGCTTTTCCAGAAAAACTTGCCAGCTGTCTACACTGGCCGCTTGAATTTCCGCAAAAGCACTGACTTCCCACTGTCTGAAATCAGTGCTTCTTTCAGAAATACTATTCTGCTCCCGTTCAGGCAAAAGTCCCTTTTGCACAAAGCTTTTGCGCAAAAGGGTCAGTGTAGACAGTTCAGATTTGTTTTCTGCAAAAAAAGCCCCGATCTCGAAAATGGCGATTGGGGCTTTTTTGTGGAAAAGCGCGTCTAGATTGGCTCGGACACTTTTCCGCAAAAAGTGCTTTTGCGGAAAAGCGTCCGTGCCAATCTAGACGCTCTGTTCCGAAAATGCTTTTAACGGAAAACTTTTCCGTTAAAAGCATTTCCGGAAAATCATGCCAATCTAGATGCAGCCTCCTTGTTTACATAATCCCAAGGGTTAGTGCATTAGGTGATACAGAGTTGTCATTAAACTGATGGCCCAGAACACAAGAATGATGATCATCTCACAGTAATGGGACTCCCTGCAGTATATTCCACTCCCTCCCACAACCAAAAAAGTCTCCTTTTCATGCAATAATTAGCTAGGCTGTTGTGTGTTGCCAGACAAAACTAAGGGATGCATGGGAGACCACAGGGCTTATTATATGTGGCTGAACACAAAATAGCACAGTTAAAAGTAAAGTTCTCAGAAAACAACAGATGTCTTGTATACAATAATTGTGAAATGATGCTGGGTTTTA
Organism: Pelodiscus sinensis; assembly: GCF_052426305.1. Lineage (NCBI taxonomy): Eukaryota > Metazoa > Chordata > Testudines > Trionychidae > Pelodiscus > Pelodiscus sinensis. The sequence continues at coordinate 21,818,976 of NC_143065.1, read as the reverse complement.
AACCTCTGGGAATGTAGCATGTGAAGCCGTGGTGCCCACGCTATAGCAAACCAGCCAAATAGCCACTTACAGCTAGTGGCTAGCGTGTTGGACACCATGGCTACGTCTAGACTGGCCTGATTTTCCGCAAATGCTTTTAACGTAAAAGATTTTCCATTAAAAGCATTTGTGGAAAAGAGCGTCTAGATTGGTACGGACACTTTTGCGCAAAAGCACTTTTTTGCGGAAAAGCATCCATGCCAATCTAGACGCGGTTTTGCACAAGAAAGCCTCGATCACCATTTTCGCCATCGGGGCTTTTTTGCATGAAACGGTTCTCAGCTGTCTACACTGGCCCTCTTGCGTAAAAGCATTTGTGCAAGAGGGCTTTTTCCCCGAATGGGAGAGTCATTGTATTTGCGGAAGAACGCTGACAATCTTACATTAGATCGTCAGTGTTCTTGCGCAAATTCAAAGCGGCCAGTGTAGACAGCTGGCAAGTTTTTCTGCAAAAGCAGCCACTTTTGCAGAAAAGCTTGCCAGTCTAGATGCAGCCCATGGATGTAAAGTAAACCATTGTGGAAAGGTCCTTACAGAGCTTAAATTTTTCTAGCATCAAACTCAACTATCTTCTCTTTCTGGCTACACCCACACCCCAGCCAGCTACTCTCTGGCTCCTCCCCCTCACTTTCCCTCTGGCTGCCTTATCTAGCCCTCTGGCTAAAGAGGCCCACAGCTGCTTCCATTAGCCCTTCAGGCCTGGGCTTGCTCAGCTGGCTGTAATTGGCCTTTTTAGCCAGGCTATAGTGGCAGAGTTCTGGCTTAACCAGGAGTCTGTCACATTCTGCTCTCAGCTGTGAGTGCCCAGCTCCCACTGATCAACCTGGATGTTACAGGTGCATGTCCGAGCTCCCTGAGTTTCTACAATAGTCTGTTTCTTGTCAGCAGTCAGTGTCTTCGGAAATGCTTTCTATTTCAAAAAGAACATAACGCCATTTTGTTTGTCATTAGTCACAAAACTCTCTACCAGTATGTGCCACCGCCAAAAGGAAAATGGTATAATGAGGGGACATCCAATTAAGGGTCTGATCGTACAAAATCTTGAGCACCTTTGTCTCTTGTAAGTGACAATGAGCCCTCAGCATCTCCCAGGATCATGCTGAATCTTTAACTGTGTGCAAATTGCACTTCATCTCTAGTTTCCCCAGATGTAAATTAAATCCCAGTTGAAGAAGCGCTGTCTTGGGCTGAATTGACTCTGAAGAACCCAAACTATTACAGCAATTGAAAGGACAGGGGGTTCTATATATTTCACCCAGGCTAGTGGGTAAATGCAAACTTTCCAAAGTTGCACAGAACTGGGATTTTTTCCCAGCTGTTGAGTGTGCTCTTGAATGAAGGACAGCTGAGTGACTGGCAGGAGTGCTGATTCAGAAGGGTTGACACAAATCATCTTGTGCCCTGAGATGTCCCTGCCCTCATTAGTGATAACGGAACCATGTGCTACCATCAGAGGGCAGAGTTTGGATCTTAAAAGTGGCTGGGGACAGATGAGGTGAAACTAGTCATGCAGATCTTGAGTGTTGATGGAAACATTCCTGGGGCAAGGGTGTTGGTTTTTTTAAGAGGAATAAAGGATCTTCCGGAAAAGGCTTTATTTTCCGAAAGATCTCCGTCTAGATTGGCGCTTTTTTCCGGCAAAGCTCCGAGCCGGAAAAAAGCGGCAGCCCTGTTTATGCAAATGAAGCGGGGGGGATTTAAATCCCCGCTTCATTAGCAATTGCGATATTTCTAATTTGCATCCCTTTTATGGAAAAGGGGCTGTCTAGACTGCATCCTGCTGAGTAGACATGCCCTAAGATGCCGTAGGACTCCTTGGGTTTTTTTGCAGATACAGACTAACACTGCTACTGCTCTGTGACTAGGTATCATAATGCAGTTTTCTCCAGGCCATAATGCCATCTGCATTCCATAATTTTTTGTGCCTCACTTCAAAAATCCCTATAAACTTGTGCATGCCTTCTGCTCTCTGTGTCAGAAGCCAGGATCCTGCACAGCTCTGCATAATTGTGATGAGTATTGTGGGCCCAAAGTGTCCGATCCTGCAATATTTACAGAGCTGTCAGAGGAACCGCAGGGAATATGACGATTCCTTAGAAGCTAGATCGCTATAGGCAGGGCTCGACAAATCGGTGAATCTACTCACCCATGGCGAGTAGATTTCAGCTGGTTGCCCTGTTCACCGGTGGCACGCACATGTGCAATGCGGGTCTGGTATATGCACAGTGCGGGGCTGGCAAGTAGATTTCACCGTGGTTTGTCAAGCCCTGGCTATAGGACATTAGAAACAATTCAGAGTTGTTGGCGGCATTCACAGAACAGCTGCAGATGATGTAGCACCAATTCTGGGCCTGAGAAACAAGCTTTGACTGGTGGGATTGTATCATAATGTAGGTTTGGGATGACAAGCAGTGACTGCAGAATTTTCAGATGTGCAAGGATCTGTGTGCTGAGCTTGCTCCAGCCTTCCAGCACAGTGACACCCACATGAGGAGTGAGTGGCAGTTACTCTGTGGAAACTTTCAACACCCAATAGCTGCCAATCTGTTTGGAATCTATTTGGAGTCAGGAAATCCGATGTAAAGGTTGTTGTGATGCAAATGCACAGGCCCAGTTGTTAGGTGTGCTCAAGAGTTGTGAGGTAAGCACTCCAAGCCAGGCAGCCAGGAAATGGAATTTCAGAAAAGTGCGAGTCTTTAAAGGGGAGGGGCGTGTACGTGGCTGTAGGACAGCAGAGTTCAGAACGCTGACCAGAGTGGCCAATGTGCAGCCTTCTGTGACATCTCCTGGAGGCCGCTAAAGATGATGTAAGTAACACAACATCTGCACTGGCCCTGCGTTGACCTAACTATGCAGCGCTAAGTCATGTAGTGGGTCAGTTACATTGTCAGGAGCAAAATTTTAGTGGAGGCATTTACAGAGTTAGGTCAATGCAAGGCAGCTTCACTCTGTAGTGTACCCCAGGCCCAATGTGTGCCCTTGCACAGAATTTGCACAGTGCTTCATTCCCAGCCATCCATACTCACAGCTCCCTCACTGGTGACTTGTCATGATGGGCCAACTGCAGCATGAAGGGCTGAGAAGATTGTCCCATCCGGATCCGTGTGTGGAGGGAAAACACCAACTCTAGATCTCTTCCTGTCTGTGTAGATGTCTCGTTGATGTCAGCCATTCCCTATTCTGCAGAGGGCTCTCCATGAGGTCTAGTGTCTGTGAGAAGAGAGGGGAGAGGACAAAGTGACTGCGGGAGGGACAGCATTGAACACTCATTCACCCCGTCCACTTGGCAGGGGCTCTGCTCTGGGCCGGCAGCTGTGCTTACAGCGGCATGGAGGATGCCTCCACGCTCAGCCCTGCATTTAAAGAGGGTTCTAGAAGCCGTGACTCACAGGGGAGCCCTTTAACTGGGGTGATGGTTAGACCTGGTCTCATCTGGAAAGGCTGTCCCCTGCTCAGTGCCTCTCCTCAAGCCCCAGGGCCTGCCCTCCATGGGCTATGAGGACTGGCTCGGTTGTACTGATTGTTGGCTGGCTTGTTTGACATCCGCACAAGGCTTTGCTTGTACTCTGAATGAGAGGAAAATATTAAGAAAATGGAGGGAGAGGAATCCATACGTTAATTAAAAGCTCCGAAATCTGAATAATACAAAGGTACCAAGTTAAAAGCTCTGTTGTCATGACAACGTCGCCCCCAGATGCTCTTGGATGAGTCACGCTCCCTTTCCTGTTCTGCTTATGTTGAAAAGCTGCTTGCATATGTATGTGAGGGGAGCTAATCTCCCAGCTCAACCATCTACTGTGAGCCCAGGCTTTACTGAACCGGAGGGAAGGGAAGAGGAAATATGTCTGAGACCAGCAATATTTATACTGGCAACAAATGGAAGGCTGGTAACTGAATTTAGTCTGACAAGGTAGGGCACCAGGAAACACAACCTACTGGTGAGAACAGGGAATGGGGTTTCAGAGTGCTGGCTTGTAATCACAGATTTCTCTCAATGACTAATTGTGCAAATATAAGCAAATTATTAATCTGCTCTGTGCCTCAGTTTCCCCAACTGTACTGTGGGAAAGGTATGACACTTTGTGTAGCAGTTTTCAACAAGGTGCGAAGCATTTGCATTTCCTAATGATTTCTGAATGCCCAGTGGAATCAAATTTGTGACCCATTTTGTGCATGTAATCGGATTGACTGTCAGTCGCACACACAAGAGGGAGTACAATGGAGAGTCGCGTCCTTTTCTAGGGCATTTTAAAAATTGTGTTGATCTTACAAGGATATGGGCCTCATTAGAGGCCATATGCAAGGATCAATGACCAACTGGATTTGGTGACTTCCATCCATTCCTCCAAACTAGTTCTTAATCCCCAGAAAATGCACTCAGTTGTTATGGCTTTATTCAATACCTGGACTTGATACAGGACAGGTGAGAGGGAATATATCCAGCCTACGATGTTCACTTTATTTGTTGCACCTGCTAGAAAATGGCAGGCTGAGTTTAACCCATTTTCAGTCCAATCACTCCTCCCTCCCCTTTGTTAATTCATAATGACACCTTCTGTAATCTGCCCTGACTGCTGCTTTGTCCTGCAAATGTACAACCAGCCCCTCACTGACCAAATACCACTCCTAGGTGCCCTGAGGAATAATTTCTTGAGAGCCCCGAGAGCTGTAGATTGCTTGGTGGCAGGCTGGCCGCTAACACCAGCACATGTTTCAAGGCTGGTTCTTCTTCTCTCAGGCTTTCTGTTCACTAATGGGTACATCTACACTGTGGCGCTATCTCGGGATACTGCTGGTATCCCAAGATAGCTATTCTGCATCTTGACAGCATGACCCCTTATTTCAAAATATCTTTTGAAAGAATACAAAAGTGACGAGGAGTCCTGTGGCACCTTATAGACTAACTGAAGTGTAGGAGCATAAGCTTTCGTGGGCAAAGACCCACTTCGTCAGATGCATGTAGTGGAAATTTCCAGAGGCAGGAATAAATATGCAGGCCAGGATCAGGCTGGAGATGACGAGGTGGATCCAATCAAGGAGGATGAGGCCCACTTCTAGCAGCTGATCTGGAGGTGTGAATTCCAAGAGAGCAGAAGCTGCTTTTGTAGTTAGCAAGCCATTCACAGTCTTTGTTTAATCCAGAGTTGATTGTGTCAAACTTAAAGATGAACTGTAGCTCAGCAGTTTCTCTTTGAAGTCTGGTCCTGAAGTTTTTTTGCTGCAGGATGGCTACTTTTAGATCTGCAATTGTGTGTCCAGGAAGATTGAAGTGTTCCCCTACAGGTTTTTGTATGTTGCCATTCCTAATATCAGATTTGTGTCCATTGATTCTTTTACGTAGGGACTGTCCTGTTTGGCCGATGTATATAGCAGTGGGGCATTGTTGGCACATGATGGCATATATTACGTTGGTGGATGTGCAGGAGAATGTACCAGTGACAGTATGGCTGATCTGGTTAGGTCCTGTGATGGTGTTGCTGGTGTATATATGTGGGCAGAGTTGGCACCGAGGTTTGTTGCAAGGATTGGTTCCTGAGTTCGAGTTATTATGGTGCGGTGTGTAGTTGCTGGTGAGAATATGCTTCAGGTTGGCGGGTTGACTGTGGGCAAGGACTGGCCTACCTCCCAAGGCCTGTGAAAGCGAGGGATCATTGTCCAGGATGGGTTGTAGATCACTAATGATGCGTTGGAGAGGTTTTAGCTGGGGACTGTAGGTGATGGCCAGTGGTGTTCTGTTGGTTTCTTTCTTGGGCTTGTCCCGTAGCAGGAGGCTTCTGGGTACACGTCTGGCTCTGTCGATCTGTCTCCTCACTTCCTCGTGTGGGTATCGCAGTTTACAGAATGCTTGTTGAAGATCTTGTAGGTGTAGGTCTCTGTCTGAGGGGTTGGAGCATATGCGGTTGTACCTCAGTGCTTGGCTGTAAACAATGGATCGTGTAGTGTGTCCGGGATGAAAACTGGAGGCATGCAGGTAAGTATAGCGGTCGGTAGGTTTTCGGTATAGGGTGGTATTGATATGACCGTCACTTATTTTGAAAGAATGGGCACGCTATTCTGATGTCCCTGTAAACCTCTTTCCACAAGGATTAAGGGACATTTTGGAATAGCGGTTTATTTTGAAATGTGGCACTGTGTAGATAGCTTATTTCGTAATTTGGCGCTATTTCAAAAAACACTTGAAATGAGCTATGCAATTTGCATAGCTCAAATTGTGTAGCTTATTTCGAGCTAAGGGTGCAGTGTAGATGCACCCTAAATGTGCTGAGCTGGTTCCTTCCCGGTTTCCCTTTCTAGTCAGGCAACAGTAATTAATGCGAGGTGATAGTGAAACACCTAGGGGATTCCATGTACATGCTCCCCACCTATGATAACGCAAGGAGGTTGCCACCACTTATCCAGAGACAATGAATAACAGAGAACAAGCAGCAAATTGGTGCTCAGTAAGATTTCCTATGGCAGTTAATGAATTGGTAAGAGACTGATAGTCACATGCATCCCGGTAACAGGAAATCCATGTAGGCTGCTCTGCTCTAGCAGCAGGATGGGTTTATTTTAAATCCTTAAGAAGAGTTGCAATAGGCCAAGGCATTATTAGCTCCCACAGTGCTGGGCCCTGATCCAATGCCCTTTGTAATCAAAGGAAAGGCTCTCACGGACTTCAGTGAGCATTAGATCATCATCCACCAGCACTGCAGGTTTGGAGGGGAAATTCCATCTCCCCCAAACTCTGCTGAGTGCTTAGGGTGAGACTTTTACCCTCAGGGTCCCATCTAGCAGTTAAACCTGATTTGGACAGAAAATTCCCTTTGGCTTCAGTGGGAGATTTGCTCAGTTTAGGATGGCAGGATCAGCCTGTCCAGAGTCCAACTTTTCTTGCAAATTCATTAGCAGGTTGAGCTCTCCCTTACCAACGTCCAGTGAGGGAATTTTTAAACATGCTGAAAACAGGAACAGTTAGTCAACAAAACCTAAGTGAGAAGGATACAGTCAGCATGGCTATGGCCCAAATGGTCAGAACTGCAGACACTTACAAATCCAGATCCATGCATACGCAGTTACAGCAAGGGGTTGGATAATGGTTGTAATTATGTATGCAAAGCATTTCTTAGATGGATCCGCTGTTGATTTTGAATGGCAGCTAACTGGATGTTTGCATATGCAGCTGCAGTGATTGTGTGCACCAAATCAGGGACTGAGTGGTTTTGTAAATTGTCATCCTATGATTGCAAATTTTGGGCCTAATCCCATCTTCCTTGGACGCTTTAAACTCTGAGGCCTCAATACGGGCAAAGCACTATGCACTGAAGTGGGAGTTTAACGTTAAGCTCATGTATGCTCCTCCTGAACTCAATGAGACTGTCTGATGTTCATACCGGGCATGTGCAAGATTCTCTCCCATTCACTTTAAGGGGGTGCAGGATTATGCACTCTAATTCTTGACAAAGGGCAATGTTTGCATTACACAGCAATTAAAACAACTTTCACTGACTTACTCATTTAATGGAGTGAGAGATGCAAAAGAATGAGACTCCCATGTTGTTAGAGAAAACCTATGATTTTTCATGTGAACACCCACCCAAATTGCAGTACACTGTGCAAACATCTGCTTAGAGACTAAGCACAATTATGCAGTTTCCATAATAACTGTCAAACTGTGTTTAAGACTATGGCTAGAACATATGGATGCCAATATATGATGACATTTGAATGAAAACATATCACCATTTTGGTTTTCATTAACCTGCACAGAAATAATCTTTCAAAAGATGTACCCTCCCTGTCTTTGATATGAACATAGGAAGAGTCACATGCAGCCTGGTAACAGGAAATCCATGCACGCTGTTCTAGCAGCAGGAAGGGTTTATCATAAACCATTAAGAAAAGGTACAGGAAGCCAGGGCACTGTAATGGGGAGGGACAGGTAGCATAACCTTTCATCACTTCTCTTTCTAGATGTGTGCCAGACGTTGGGTACTTTTATCTGACTTGCTGATGCACATCAGACTTTCTTTCGCCTGTATGAGTCACTGCATCAATTCTTCCCCATTAGTGCAGATTTGTGGTGCAAACATTACTTGGGGGAGGGTGGAGGGAGTTCACGGCTGCGTAACTGGCTACAGTTCCCTTGACTTCATTTGGAGTGCTGCTTACGTACACCAGAATGCAATCTGGCCCAGAGTCTCCTCTAGCGGAGGTGCTGTGTCACTCGAAATGCAGCATGATAGACCAAAGGATCAGAAGGAGAGCTTATGACAGTTACCTCAGTTTCACTTCCCAATACATCCTGCAGCTTCATCCAACAGGGGCAGACAACAGTAACTGCTGAGTAGATTGTTTAGAAGGTGATTATTTTTGAGAGGATCCCCCTTGTTTTCTAAAGTTTGGGCCATTCTTAGTCCAATGCACTATACTCTGGATAGTATGAATCTAAAGAAATGTGGGGTTTTTTGTTGGTTTTGTTTTGTTTTCCCTCTGCAGCAAATTAGAACACATTCAGTACAGTAATGTATTAAAGTGCTAGTATGCCCCCTAGCGGACAAAGGTAGACACCAACAGTCTGTCACATGACAGGAGGAAATACATACAGGGCAGGTTCCTGCAGATGTCTGTCATCTCTCTGTCCAGCAGTGGGGCGGTTTAGCAATGTGATTGAAATGCCCATTAGTGTTTATTGGAAATCTAATAAATATGTGAAATGAGCCCCTCTGTGTGCAAACATTGGGTGTGTGGACTAGCAGGAAACACTAACATAGGCCCACTGAATATGAACCACTCAGCCATTTCCTGGCTCTGTAGCCTTATCTGGCAGCTCTGAATGCTGGCTCAAGTACTCTGCACAGAAGGGACCATGATGGAGTTAAAGGCAGATCCCTTCACAGCTTTGTTCATTTACACAGCACACACTGGTACAGCTTGATGCTCACTCTATAGTGCATATGAGAGGGGTCCAAAGCCCGAAGTGACATACATGAAAGATTTAATTTGCACTATTTGAATTGTAGCTTTCAGATTCTACATCATTCAATCTCGCTTTCAATGCCAACTGAAATCAGCAAAGACCAGGCAGGCAAACAATCTGTGAAATTGCTCAAGCCTACTGGCCTTTACTTGCTCACCAAAGTGAGTCTCTTTAACGTCAGACTCGATAAAATCAGGCAGCTGGCTCTAGGAAGCAGCCAGACCCTCATTAAGGGAGTCCCCCATCATGCTGCTTTTGTTCATGCTCATCTGATTTACAAGAATGGACAAGCATAGCATGAATATTTAAAGCATTTCATCGTGGTTTGCAGCCTTCCGAGCAAAACTCTGTTTTAAAAACACTCAGGCAGGAATGAGACAGAGGTGGGGGGTTGGTTGTGTTTTCCCCTGCAGCGGCAAACCCCAGTCTTCTGTTTCATTTGTACCTAGAGGATGTTCATCAGTTCCTAAATGGATGTCTGGAAGAAGAAAGCCTGTTACAAGGGAGATTTACTGGTTCTATGCGGAGATACTGGCACCTAGTGGAATTTTGTTAATTAAAAATACAAATATCAGAATATTTATGGAAATGTTACATTCCTTTCCCTCCCTCCCCCAGAATCAGTAAGAGATGACTGAGCTACTTTTTGGACACCGGCCTTCAGAAGAGTTGGCAGCAACTCATCCCTGGGCACAGACCATGGTGCCTTGCATGCATACATACAGAGTAATTGAGACATGGAGAGACAAAGAAATTGACCAGCGCTACTTTAAATATCAGAGAAGACTTGGCAGAGTCACATCCCTGCCTCTGGTACGTTGGATACAAGCCACACTGAATGTTCTCATGTCAATACAGATTGATACAATTTTTGGCTTTTTTGCTCATTAGACAAAAATACAAAGCAGGGAGCTCTTCCTGCTATGCATGGCAGCAAAGGCAGGTGAAGGTTCATAGGTTGCTGCATTCTTACTGCCCTGAATTTCACTCACATGAGAAGGATCCTGTACCCTTTGCAGAGCCAAAACTCCCACTTGATTTTACTTTGATCTGTGGTTGGACCCCATATGGGACAGAGCATAGAGTCTACAGGAATGAAGGCAAAGCAATCAAGACACATGCTCAGAAAGATTATGTGGAAATGGCTTCACGTCCCCCCTCCCCCCACTTTAAGGTGAAGAATTGTCAGCTGTTTTTACATTACTCTTTTTGATGTTTGAAAAGCCAGCAGAGCAGAATGCAAAGCCAACTCTTAAAATAGGAACTCAAATTGAGAGCATGAGCTGGAATAACCTGTGGCTTTAGTCTTGTAGCCCATTCACAGCCAAAACTCCCACTGACTTCAACAAGCTGGCAGGACTGGACCGAGCCATTCCAGCGCCCTGGGCAGACAGGTTAATTGTGCCCCGGGTTGTGGGAGAGTGCCTGGCGCGTGGGGGACGGCGCACGGAGTTGGTGGCAGCAGGACCAACTGGCGCGCAGCGTGGGACCGAGCCTGGCTGTCCAGGGCCCCACGGCCGCGGGGCAAAGGGTGCTGCTGCCCGGCGCTGCAGGGGTTAATGCAGCCCCTGCCCCGGGCGGCCACTGCAGGGTGGCCGCTAGGAGCTGCTGCAACCCACAATCCAGCCGGGCTCGCGGCGCCCCTTACAGCTGCCATACAGCACCCATAGGTTGGCACCCGGGCAGCTGCCTGGCTAGCCCATGCCTCAATCCGGCCCTGCAAGTGAGGCTGTGGGGTGAAAAAGATGCAGGACAAAGCACCACCCTCCCCAGAGCCCTTTGCTTTGTGTGAAAGAGCCAAAGGCAGAGAGCAATAATCTTCTGACTTTTATAACTTCTTACCCCAAAATCTCAAAGCATATCTCACCAATTTCTTCTCACAACTCATTCTCCATGGCATGGGCTGCTGCAGTATGGAACCAGCTGTTGCATTAGCTCTGTTTTTTTCTGTGATTAACAAGTGCCCCTCTTGGAATCATCAATTCTTCCGTCTGGTTCTCTGCAGAGAAGCGACGGAGGAACGCCCGAATGACACAGCAGCTGTGCTGAGATGACCGAGAACCGGGGAGATGGCAGTGAAAGTAGGGCAGGGAGTAAAGGCGGAAATTAGGTCAATGAATATTTTTTTCAGGCTCATCTCCTCACAGCCTGTATCTGGGCACTTGTTAATGGTCAAGGTTAATGCTGGTCAAGGTTAATGGGTCAAGCCCCAGTAAAAGGGTGATGCTAATGGCGCAGAAGCTTGGGGATGGAGTGTGCCCTTGCGCTCCTACAGGCCGTCAGTGTTTTCCATGCTTCTGTCAGAGCACAGCCCCGCATATCTCATGCCCTGGGAGCTGGGAATCCTGAGCTGGGGCATGCACTACATCGGAGAGCAGGGCTGGCCCCGGGACATCTGCAAGGACTCCTAAGCCCAACTGGCCCAGTCTGAAAGGAGGGTTACTCAGAACAGAGAGAGGAGATCACATGACAAAGAAATAAATGGTTAGTGACCCCTCTAGGAGGACTGCCAAAACTCAAGCCAGGTGGGTCCATTTGAGTCTAGTTAAAGTGACTGGGAAAAAGCTTGTGTTTCTAGAGCACCTTGCCACTTCCTTCTCACCCATTCAGCCAGCATGGGGACAACTGCAATTTCCCACTTTCCCCCTCCCTCCTAGGAGGTTCCTAACACCCCATTCAACCCTTTCATCTTCTCCACAAAGTTTGTGGTTGCTGCCACTCCAAGCCCCTGAACTGTGACCACTGAGGCAGCACCAAGGAGTCTGAGAACTGGGCTCGCATGCTCCAACAGCCGTAGTGAGCTGAACAAGTTGAACCTCTCTAGTCCAGCACTCTCTGGTCCAGCAACATCCGTGGTCCAACATGATGTTAGTTAGCCAGATGTCCACTCCGCCTGGGTGTGGCCAAGTTTCCTGTGGTCCCACCAAGTTGGTTTACAGCCACCAGTCCTGGCTCCCAGCGCTCTGTGCTGTTATTTAGCTCTAATATACCCCTAAATGTCTAAGAGCCCAGTAAGCAGTGGAAGTGTAAGTAATGCTGCTAGACACTGTTGACTTCCCAGGGTTCAGCACTGGTCAGGTCCCGAGGGTGCTGGACAAGAGAGGTTCAACCCGCATAACCCCAGCCTGGGGTTCATGTGGGGCTGAGAATGCTCTCTGGGCTGGCTCCTTGGTGGCCTGTCCTCCTTTCTCTTCCCTCACACACCAGACACTCTTATACCAGTGTCTACTCACCCTAGCTCCAGACAGAGCTCGTAACTGGGATACAGCCCAGGCTGTTCGCAGGAATTTCTGTGGTGGGTGCTTTTTTTTTTGTCAACATGGACCACCATTTTTTTTAAATGTAAAGGAGTTCAAAATAGTCATGTGATGAGTGTGTATGAGAGAGGTTAATGAGAAATTTGAGTGGAAACAGTGATTAGTAAAATGATTTTGTGATGACATACCGAAAACGTAGACAATAATAATGGTTTTATAGAAATTACCTTCTAGCAGAATCAGCCTGTTTGGCTGGGCTGCAGCTGCGGCAGCCCAGCCTGAGCCATGGGAGGGGCTGGTGACTGTCCTGCTCCTGCCACAGCAGCAGCGCCCCAGCCCTGGCCTTGTTCCTGGGGGGGAGTGGAAATCAGCCTCAACCTTCCCCCAGCTGGCTGGAGCATGGGGGAGGGAGGCTTGGGCAGTGCACAGATCCTGCCTTCCCACAGCCAGCTGGAGCACATTTACTTGGGGGACTATGGCAGGTACTTTCACACCCTTTGCAACCCCCCCCCCCCCCCCCCCGTGTATGGGCCTGCAGCCTGAGTGCGATGTGATGAATGGGAAAGCTAGGAGCAGCGCAGCCTTGTCATTAAAGTAAGCCATGGATCATTAGATAAGACATTGTCAGGATGTGATGGGGCAGCCAGTCACAGCCCAGGGAAGCTGGTGAAGGCTGCCCAGGGCTGTCAGGAGTGGGGCAGGCTGTGCTTCGGCACTAGGGCAGCCACTCCCAGCTTCCCCAGGGCTGCAGCTGGCACCAGCTGAAGATGGGGCAGTGGAGTGGATCCGCCAGTGACCTAATAGATAAGGCATCAGTCTCCAGAGCCTGTGGTTATGGGGGCGAGGATTCCTGTGGTTATGGGTTAGAGTCCGGTTCCCTTCTGCTCCCCTTGGGAGCTGCTGGCCATCCACCCCCAGCTTCCCCAGAGCTGGAGCTGATGCCAGAGGGAGGAGTGTCACCAGCTTTCCCAGGGCTGGAGGGGGCAGGGCAAGTAGCTTTCTGTGGAGCTGTTCTCAGTCACTAGGTGGCCTGCCTGTGCTGGAGCTGGGCTGCAGTGAAGACCAGCCCCCTGAGCAGGCAGCCGCCTAGTGACTGAGGTTTCCCCAGGGCTGCAGCTGAAGGTAGGCTGGATAAGGGGGGGAGGGTCCTCCAGTGGCCTAATGGATAAGGCTGGGGTTGGCAATCTCTTCAAACCAAAGAGCCAAACTACATCAAAATTCAGAACAAGTGGTCAACAAAGAGCTGTATCAGAATGCCCATTTGCATTACTGAAAATAGACAACTTAATATCATTAATAATTGACACAGCAATACCATTGTACTCACTCACTTTATTTAATGGGACTTCTGCTGCTGGTAGGGGTGCAGTTTGTGGGTATGGGGGTGCAGGAGGTACAGGGTTGGGATATATGAGGAGCTCAGAGCAGGGGGTTGGGGTGCATGGGAGGTGCAGGAGGCAGGGCAGGGAGCTGGGGGTAGGAAGTAGAGTATGTGGGGGGGGGGGGCATGGGACTGTAATACCTTACCTGGCCGAGGCTGAGCTACTGCACCTGGGCAGCAGTGGCTGGACAAAGGGCTGGGTAAGGATTGCCACAGCCGGATCATGGCCTCCCCTCCTAACCATGCCACAGCAGGAGGGGGACCACTCCTAGTCCTTCCTGTGGCCAGACAGGGGCCAGACTGTGGAGGCCTGCCCCGGAGTAGGGCCAGGGACAAGATGCTGCGGCTAGATGGGGGCTGGTCCCTGACTGGGGCCTTGTTGGTCAGGCTGCTGTGGGCAGGCTGTTACAGCAGTTGCTGGGCCACAGGGTCTGCCTCAGGAGCATGGTGGCTAGAGACAGACCGTGGCTGTCAGATGGGGGCTGGAGTCAGGCCACTGCAGCCAGATGTAGGGGGCTGGAGTCAGGCCACTGCAGCCAGATGTAGGCATCTGCCATCGCCAGCACGTCTCACTATCCCAGCTTGGTGCATGCATGCTTCCCCTACAGCGTGCTCTCAGCTGGCCCTTTAAATGAGCAGAGTCCCCCAGCTGGCTCTTGCCAGAGTGCAGCTGGTTCTTACCGGGGTGCACTGCCTGACTTCCACCTCTGGTTAACAGCGAAATAGAAAAAAAAGACCATCCTGGCATGAGTAATTCCGTATCTTTGCAATTTGTAATTCATTTTTCATTTTAATTTAAAAAGTTGTGTGTATTTTGGGAATGACCAAAGGGCCATATTTGGTTCCATGCTGAGCCATATTTGGCTGGAGAGCCATAGGTTGCTGACCCCTGTGTTAGAACATTGTCTCCAGGAGGAGAAGCCCTGGAGGCACTGCTCTCATAGTGAGAGGGGAAACAGATTGAGAGAACGGACTGGACTCACAGACTCTACAGCAGGCACCGGGATGAGCCTCTCTTAGAAGTGTTCCCCAGAAGGGATTGTGATTGCACAAGGAGTGTGACTTGGCTGGAGGGCTGAGTAGCAGCAAGGCTTTTAAAACTGAGGCTGTGCAGGAACCTGCACTTGGCCAAACAGAGCCACTTGCCTAAGTGCCTCCGATACACTGGTACTCCGGTTAAGAGATGGGGAATAAAGGGTGGGGGGTAACTGGTGAGAATAGAGGGAAGTAAATAGTGGTGTTCCCCAGAGGTCTGTACTGGGACCAGTGCTGTTCAGCACAGCCATAAACAATCTGGGGGAAAAGGATCAACAGTGAATTGGCAAAATTTGTGTAGGTGATACATTTGGATACATTTTGTAAGTCCAAAGCAGACTGCAAGAGTTACAAAGAGATTTCACAGAACAGGGTGACTGGGCAACAATATGGCAGAAGGAATTCAATGTTGATAAATGCAAAATAATGTATATAGCAAAATATAATCCCAAATATACATACAAAATTATAGGGTCTAAATTAGTTGAACCCATCAAAAAAGAGCTTTTGGAATCATTGTTGATAGTTGTCTGAAAATATCTGCTCCATATCTAGCAACAATAAAAAAACCCTATAGAACTCATTAGGGAAAGGACAGATAATAAGACAGAAAATACATTACCGCTATATAAATCCATGCTAACCTATATATCAAATACTGTGAACAGACTTGGTCACTTCAACTCAAAATATATATTGGCTTTGGGAAAGATGCAGAGAAGGGAAACAGAAATTATTAAGAGTACTGAACACACTGCATGTGAGAAGATCGTAAAAAGACGAGGACGTTCAGGGCATGTCTACACTAGGAAATTATTTTGAAATAACTCCCAAAATAACTAGTTTGAAATAGCATGCCCGCACTACAGGGAAGCCTAGAAATTAGAATGAGGCAGGTTCCCTTAATGTGGACACCCTACCTTTATTTAGAACCCCAGGAAGCACTGGGGAGTAATAACTTTGAATTACTCTGGGGAGTATTTATTTCGAAATAGCAGCAGTGAAGCGTCCACACTATTGCTATTTCCAAATAACTATTTTGAAATAAGTGTTTTTCCTCATGAAAAGCAGGAGTTATTATTTCAAAATAACCAGCCCATTGTTTTGAAATAATGGGCTTGGTAGTGTGGATGCTCTGCTTGTTATTTCAAAATAAAGGGAGTTATTTTGAATTAACTCCCTAGTTTGGTAAAGAGATAATTAAGGGGAGAGGTCTATGAAATCATGAATGAGATGAAAAAACTGAATAGGGAAGTGTTATTTACTCCTTCAAATAACACAATAGTTGGATTTGCCTCTTCATTTTATACCCTAGCTGTACTGGCTGCCTGCCTGCAAGGGCTGCACTCCATTTGCAATAAGAGGGCAGACCACAGCTGCCCTCGTTGTATACCAGTAACTCTAGCCCATCATCCTACTACTACTGGTGGTTGAACTGAGGGAGGATCAGTGAATGTTTTGTTACTAACATCATGTGGGGAAAGTTGCTGACCCTGCTATGATAGGAACACGAAAAGGCTTGCTTCAGCTAGTTTTAGTTTTAAAAAATGACTTATTTAGTCCAGAAATTGAGTAAAATCTGTGGCTGGAAGTTTGAGCCCAAACAGTTGGAAAGTGTATTTAAGATTTTTTTTTTCCTATTGAAAATATCTGTAGCACGTTCTGCTCTGATTCCATCAGAGCTATTTCACTGCTCTAGGTCATTCCTGGAACAGGTTCCTTGAATGTGGAACTTGCTTCCACTTCACTCTGCCTGATGTGATAGTCTTCCAGGCATGCTGCATGCCTCACTGGGCTTGGAGGAAGACATTGGCAGGGAGGCTGGCAGGTTTTTTGGGTTAGTTCTTGTAGGAGCATGCAGTCCTTGGATCTCTCTTGTCCAGCACTCTCAGGACCTGACTGGTGCTGAACCACGGGAGATCAATATTGTCTAGCAGCATTACCAACACTTCCACTGCTTACTGGGCTCTTAGAAGACACTTAGGGGTAAATTAGAGCTAAATAACGGCACAGTCCTTTATATGGTATTGTGTATTTTAAGTTACAGGGTAGATGCCTAAGGCTAGATTTACATAGTCACATTTTTGCCAAAAGATGCAGACTAATGTCTGGTGAGATTTAGAGAAGCTCCTGACCAGATAAAGTACCTAACTTCCATTGCCCAAAGAGCACTGAATGAAGATCTGCAGAGGTCTGTACACACTGGAAAACACCAATATCAATTAATAGGGACAAATGCTACCACTGAAAGATCACAGTGAGGAGTCATAGGCAAATGTATTCCAACCCAGAGCCTGTTTTGCAGGCTCTCCATAAGAGGAGCTGGAAAGGAATATTCCAAGGTGAAGTGTGGCATATGTTTTTGATGCAAGCTGCCTGATTTGGCAATAGCAATCGTGAGCTTACAACCACACATGCACATGAGCAATAGGCTGCTACTGACAGGACTGAACCCCATATAATTGCTGTGAATACAAAGGGCTATCTGATGTATTAAAAATATTCTGCTGTCGTCACAGTCCAGTGACCAGTGAGAGGCTCTATTGCTAACCTAATAATTAGATTGATCTTGCAGGGGGTAACAGAGCTGCTGCTTCATTTTTAGAAAGTTCTCTTTGATCATTCTGTTCGATGAGCTTTCATTCCTGCTGAAACGTGTTAGGAACCTTCTATCACTGACAAATCTGCAGAGTCCAACAAAATCTGCAATGAAAGCAACTGAGATTTGCTTTAAAATCCCAAAGCCACGAATGTGAATTGGATTTGAGATCTTGCACAATATTACAATGTGGAAAATATATCCAGGGCCAAACTGAGTTCACAAAGCCTTCTAAAAATCTAGCCACATTTTAACGGAGATGAAATCTCATCCCAGCAGCTTATTATAAATTGCACTTCTTTCTTTGAACCGATATTTACCACTGACCTACATAAACCTACTATTATAATTTACTAGTTAGTTACAAATTATTGGGATCATAAAAGCAGAATATTGACGCTGAGGCCATAGAAACCATTAGGTGTGTTTATACAAAAGGCTAAGAGTTACTGGTATACAAGAGCCCCAGTTTTTTCCTGCTTCCTCTGTTTTTTGTCATATTCTTAATCTGGGAGCCATGTCACCTTAAACTCAGTATCTCATATTTTGACCTTGAAGTAGCTCTGGGGTAACATTTTCAAAAGCGCTAGCTGGCTAAGCAGCCTTTGGCCCATTTTTTAAAGTGCCCGAGGCACTTTTAATAGGTATTTAGGTGCTTAAAAATGCAGATATGCCCCAGTAGGATTTTCAAGAGATCTATGTGCCTAATTCTCATTGAAGTTCTGTTACTTGAGAGACAGAATCTCAAGAGCAAGTGAGAGCCATGAGTGCAAGGGGGAGGAAAGTTGCTTAATTCAGTGTCTAACTGTGACAATTCATTGACAGCTTCTTAGCACAGCTGCAAGTAAACACAGAAAGTCAATTTCCTTAGGAAGGTTTATTTATAAAAGCCAAGAGGTTTGGGAGTCACTGCTACATATTCCGGTTGATTCCCATTCCCCTGTGCGCTGTGCACATGCAATTATTTATATTCCAGATCAAACATTTTCTTCTAGCGTGTAACACATACATTTTACATTCCGTAGCGCACTCTACAACGCACACATGTTAGACTACGCATATGTTCATCTTTTCCATGGACAATGGTATAAAAAACACAAACAAACCCAAACTACAGCATGAGCAGCAATGTGCAAATGAGCCCTGCTACTCCCGGTCATTAGTTTTTGTTTAGAAAGGGGGCCTCTATGCCCAGGTGACAGAGCTACCTGATTGGGACTAGGACATCTGCTTAGAATTGTACTTTAAAAATGACTTAGTCAAATATTAACCTCACTCAGATTAGTAGAGGGGATGTTAAGTGGTCAACTGCTTCTAGATTAAGGTTAATATTTAGACCTGTTTCCTTCGGGGACCACCTCTAACTGCACTAGATTCGATATAACTATGGGAACTAGAGATGGTTTGTCACTATGCTTACTTTAAAATGCTTAAGGCTAGATCATGGCCAGCCCTCCTGTGGATGTGCAGGAAGGGGAGGTCCCCTCATGACTCCTGGGCAGTCACTTGTCACCACTTGTGCTTTCCTGAGGCCAACAATTGCAGGCCCTGTGCTTTCCTGAGGCCAACAGTTGTTCCCTGCAAGCATCTCCTGGAGTGCAAACAAGAGACAAGAAGGGGAAGAAGGGAGGTTCAGCTCTGACTGTGAACTGGCAGGTCAGAGAAGGGATGTCACACACTGGAAAGCTCCAGTGTACACAGTACCTCCCTGATACCTTTCCTCCTCTCCCCACCCAGTGTTATGTGTCTCCAGGCCACCCCCAGCATGGGCCTGGGCCTAACTATGCCATCTGGCTCTTAAAAGGAGAAACTCTCAAATGCCTAAGAGTTCTACCCTTCAAAAACAGATATCTGTGCATGGTGCCCACAGCCATGGGGGATAAAGGGAAGGCAAGACAACCAGCACTTCCATTCCCAGAGCCCAGCCTGGGAGTGGAATGTTACAAATGGTGGCTGACATGAATGTAGACACATCCCACAGGCTCTGCTCAAATAGATACAGGTTGCCATGCTACCATTACACCCCAAAGCAGCCGTACCAATCCACACGTTATAGAGCTGTTGCATGCAAATACAGTTTCATTTAGACTTTGAATGGAGGCTTAGACCCTTGTTTGTTCTGAACCAGACCCCATCAAAAACAACTGATTAAAACAACCCACAAACAGCCAGATGCCCTTGGGAACCCTCTGCTCTCCTCCCCCATTTCTCTCCCACCCCAAAGAAAATGGGAATAGAGATGAGATTGGAGTCAGAAGTCCAAAAGGATTTTTTTGGGCTGAAGACTGTCCATATCAGAAATCTTTGACTATGGGAATAAAGATACTTGAATCAAATTTCTTCCCACATACAGGCAGGGCCAGCCTTACCCATATGCAGAATGTGCAGCTGCATAATGCACCAGAAAATCTGGGGGAGCACTATGTCTTAATGTCCACCTACCTGCCTCTTTCTATCCCTGTTCTGTGACTCTACTTCCTCCCAAGAAGATCTAGTTAACTTACAAGTGAAAAAGCCTGCCAGATCTATCGGCAGCACATTGAACCGGTGAAAGAGCCAATGAAGTGGTAATGAAGCCATTTAACGGGCATGTGACAACTCCAAGTATACGCTGTCAGTTTCTGACTTTACAGTGTTAGTTGACAGGACCTTAGGTTACAATTTGCTTTAAAACTATTCCATTAGTGTGTTTCTGAAGATTATAAAATCACAGCTCTATAAAAATCGTCATTTGCCCCCCCTTTGGCTGTCGTTGGGGAGAGAAGCACCAGTTTAATAGTACTGCGTAGGGCCCCATACATCCTAAGGACATTCCTGCATACAGGACCTCATGGTGCAAACCCAAAATCATGAGCGAGTAGTTGTGACATAGGAAAGTAGCCCCATTGCCCCAGTGGGTGATCACATAAGAGTTTGCATGATCAGAACCAGGTGACAGAATTCGGTCTCCCTTTCTATTGGACTAGGTGGGTCGATGTCCATTCTCATGGCAAATCCTGCCTGGTAATGCTACAAAGTCCTTTCATAGCCTTGCACTGGAGAAGGGAGAGGGTCTTGAAAGCCCCTCAGAACCGTAGACTCTTCGGGGAAGTTGGTTTCACAATGCTTGGATACCATTCTTAGACTCGGATTCAGCAAAGCATTCATGCTTATTTGGAAGTCCATAGGACTGAAGCATGTACTTAAGTGCCTTATATAACCAGGGCTGGAATGCAGAGATCCAGTCCTCCCCCACTGCACCCCTGAGGAGTACAGCCCACTTTACAAAAGGCATAGATGGCATAGAGGATGAATTTATACTGCCTGAAGCAGCACTGACTCACAGGAAGATTTCTGTTAAGGAATCTGCCAGGTTCAGAGGTGAATATTTCCCAAACCTCCTGCTGGCTCCCCTGGCTCCAGCCCCTCCTGATTTACAGACCCCAGCCAAAGTCTTCTGTGGGCTCAGAGATGCCAGAGTGCCGTTTATTCCATTTCCATACTCCCCAATCCAGAACTTGTTTGCCAGCACAAATGATGGGGAGTGCATAGGCCAGAAAGAGGGTAGAGAAGCTGATGCCACATGGAAACCACAGGTTGTTGGCGCCAGTTAAAGACTGTTCGCTTTCAGAAAGAGTTAGTACAGCTCCGCTAGTGAACAGCATTCCTCCTTAATTCTTGCATTTCGTTTCAAGATGATCAAAGTGACCCCCTGCGTATTTAACAGACTCAGATGTTGGCAGAGACAATATGGCTAGAAGTTAACCTCTAATACTACAGAACTATATACAATACAATGAAATTATAGCACAAATATAAATGCTTCACACAATCTTTTGACAATACCCCACTGACTTGTTTGGATGCTGTTGCATGTTGGGCTTAACTGTTGTCGCCCAAGTTATCTTCCATGTGTTCA
The DNA here is from genome assembly GCF_052426305.1 of Pelodiscus sinensis. Classification (NCBI taxonomy): domain Eukaryota; kingdom Metazoa; phylum Chordata; order Testudines; family Trionychidae; genus Pelodiscus; species Pelodiscus sinensis. Next base: position 21,797,808 of record NC_143065.1, on the reverse strand, counting down.
GCACAATATACAAAATTCCAGGTTAATGCCCACTGCTGCAAAGCATTGGAACATGTGCTTAAGTCCACTCTTATTCAGCAATGTGCTCTAACACAGTTGCTAAAGTCCCATTGGACTCAGGCTCACGCTCACGCCCTTTGTTTAACAGGGAAGAGTATCGAATCAGATGCTAAAAATGTAAACGAGGTGATAAGTTCATGTTACTCTTCTGATTATCAGACTATGGGTAGAACTGCTGCTGCCTTAGATTAAATACTTTATTCACTCTTTATCTAAAAGGTCCTGAGAACAATTCTGTAATGTATACTAATTAATGCACACAAATACCAGAAATTAAAAAAAAATCAACAGTGTGGTTTGAAGCAAAATGAGCAAGGCTCAGTGTACTGGCTTCCATTAATGAGATTTATAGCTGCAAACCTTGCATTATGGTGTGTGGGGTTTTTTTTTTTTTTTAAATCCTCAATGGATCAGAGAAACAACAAAGTGACATTAAGGTATTCTAGGTTTGGCAACACTCATATTTTTACTTTACATCATGGAATAAGAATACACATGTCAGTGTAATATCGATGACGTGATCAGCCTAATTTAAACACATGTAAACAATAGGCTTTGACAATACTTACAAAGACCTGTATCTGGACACACACAGGCATCAGCGAGGAATCTGTACAAGTGTAGAGTTCCAAATGCACAGATCTGAATTCAGGACTGGGGCCGAAGGGTGTGATCCCGCAAACCAGTATTGGCATAAGTCATCCCTACTCATCTGAGCAGCCAATTGACTTCAGTGGAACTACTCATGCAAGTGAGGGTTATTCACATGCTTAAGGCATTGCAGGACAGGGTGGTGAAGCCCCATTACATCAATGTAAAACAGTCGTTTCAACAGAGTTAAAAAAAAAGTACTTGAAAAGATTCAATGTATTCCAGCTGATGCTTACTAAGACATATTTTATCCCTAGGTTGTGGATATCAACTTCATATATTCCAATAACACAATCCTATTATCATAAACATCAAACTAAATATGAACGTTAAAAACAATTTTAATGGTTAAAGGAAACAGTAACGGAAATGAGCAATCTTCTTTACAATGATTTTCCAGTGTCGTTCCTTCTAACCAGTGGATGTTGGGAGAGTGCTGTTGTGTTGGCTGCCTTCAATACCTCTTCGCATCCTCCTAAGCATGCTACTGTCGGTCTCCTTCCACTCGCTTTTTACGAACTATGCCAGTAAAATCAAAAACCATCTCTCAACATTAACTTATTAAGAACTCAAGCACACTTCTCAATGTGAGACCATTTGGGACTAGCAAACTGGTTATTTGTACTTTCCTTCTGAAGAACCTAGTCAAGGGAAATGCATAGTACACTCAACTCTCACCAAAACCAGTGGGAAGGATGGCCCATCAGTATCTTCTAGGTGGTACAGGATTATGTCTAGAGATTTCACAGATTCATAGAGTTTAACATTAAAAGAGACTTATATCATCTAGTCTAAGTGAATATAAAATCACAGGCCACAGAATTTGACCCATTTATCCCTGTATTGAGCTCAGAAACTTGAGTTTGAATAGCATATATCTTCCAAAAAAGCATCCAGTCTTGATATGAAAATTTTAAGCAATGGAGACTCTATCATTCCCCTGGTATTTTGTTCCAATGGTTAAATTTAGATTATCATCGTGGCTTGTATAATGTGTTTTTGAAGACTGTATTGCTCCAACTAAATTAATAGATACTGGTACTGTGGGCTGAGTGTGAGTGCTAGATAATTCTCGTTGGATTCATTTAAGTGTGAGATAGCTGGCTACTGATTTTTGGCTGCAATAGTTTCTTTTAGGGGCTAATGAAATAAGTAAAAATTCTGTTGTATGAGAACACTGCATGAAAATATGCATGAGTAAGTCTTTTGATGTCTTTGAGGGATGCATATCTACATGAAAGAATCAGACTTTTTATAATACACTTTTACATGTTACTATTACTAACCACAAGAAAAATATTCCAAAAAGGAAACCTAAAAGGAAACATGTTAGTCTCAGCATAGCTCTGTGGATAGCACAGGCCATTGGATAACACAGTAAACCTTAATAAACCCACAGATCTGCACTAAAAATGGATTATTTGGGAGGGATGAAATTTAATGAATCACAGATCAATGACATTCTACTATTGTGCCCAGTGCAGGGTTACTCTGAGTGATGTCTTCGTCTCTGTAACTCAATGGAGAAGTCCCCTAGCAGCACCATGGCACTCAGCAATGCACTGTAAGAGGACTTGCAAAGTTCTAACTGGACGATGGTGCTTGTCCTCCTTGCCATCCACAGCATTAGCTATTCCATAACCCTGTCCAGTTTGCACTGAACCATTAGCCCAGATTAAAGCTGTTCATGCTAGGTAAGGTTTGGTGTTACCAAACTGCACTGGGATGCCATGTCTGTGATACTGAGTTTCTGAAATACAGAACAAAACAGGCAGAGCTGAACAAAATACTGCTCGCTGCAGTGTGCCAGTAATGACAGTGTCTGTCTACAAGCTTCCTTGCATGGAAACAGTAAAGCTCTTGGCAAACAGACTGTATTGTCCCACAGCTGGCAATACAAGTGCCTGCCATTTTGTCTCTGCTTCCAATATTTTGCTTATCCAGATATGGTTTTATGAAGTATTCTAGTGTGCTACAGAGTGGCTACGTCTAGACTGGCATGATTTTCCGCAAATGCTTTTTACGGAAAAGTTTTCCATTAAAAGCATTTGCGGAAAAGAGCATCTAGATTGGCACGGACACTTTTCCGCAAAAGCACTTTTTGCAGAAAAGCGTCCATGCCAATCTAGACGCGCTTTTGCGCAAAAAAGCCCCGATCGCCATTTTCGCGGTCAGGGCTTTTTTGCACAAAACAAATCTGAGCTTTTGCCCGAATGGGAGCAGCATAGTATTTCCGCAAGAAGCACTGATTTCTTACATGAGATCATCAGTGTTCTTGCAGAAATTCAAGCGGCCAGTGTAGACAGCTGGCAAGTTTTTCCGCAAAAGTAGCTGCTTTTGCGGAAAAACTTGCCAGTCTAGACACAGCCAGTATGTTACAATTTGCCAATGCAAATCAGAAAAACTGACTAGATGCAAACAAGAGAAGGCAAAATTCTAGAGCAATTGTCTAAGTGATAAGGATGAGAGATTTAACCAGCTTTTATCCTTCTGGGACAACAGAATTTCAGAAATTAAAGTCTATCATGGGAGTGCAACAGCATGTTTAAGTTTTGCTAAAAATAAAGCATCTGCCCTAAAGCATGGTGTTTGCCTGAGACAGGATGCAGTAAAAACTGATTAGGGACCTCAGGATCTGGCACTATTTGATTATGTTTTGCCTACAAAATGTATAAGAAGAGCAGGGCTTGACCTGCACGAAACATTGATGAATGTCTATAGCATCTTACCTAAATCATTATTTTTAGTGATAGCTGCTGCTACCCTGGTTCTTGGCCCTTGCTTTGTGAACTGGTATCCAAATTTGAGAATCTTGGAGTTCTCCTCCAGCATCTGTGCAATCTCCATCTCTACAGCGGTCCCCAGCTGCTGCCTCTGTTGGATGACACACAGTAAGAGGAAAAGGAAACATCCACTCAGAAACAGAGAGACAAGTGGTTACATTCAGCAATGTGCTACATTGCTTCAATCCACAGGTTTCAGCCCTGCTTCTCTGACAGATCCCAAACCTACAATATTATAGAAGAACATATGGAACCTACCTAGAAACCAAACAAAGCAGACACCAGCTTACTGCCCGCTCCTTACCTGGTTGTCAATTTTGATCTCCGTCAGGGTTTCATTCTCTTTCAGTGCATCAATCAGTGCCAGAATGCCAGCCCCAGTGATGAAATTGGATTCTATATTTAGACTCTTCAGGGTCTTGTTCACTTTTAACATATCTGCAAAAGCCTGAAGAGACAGGGAAGAAGTTACAAATTTGAAACTCTGAAAGCTTCAGATAACACCAAGAACCTAAACTGTAGTTAATACCTAGAGAAGCACTCCAAACAGTCATGGAGGAAGAGCATAGTCCTAGAAGAGAACAGGTTAGAACGCCAATGGGCATGGTAACAGGAGACATCCTTTTCTCTACTGGGCATGCTCTAGGTGCTCTGGTATAAAAGCTAGCAGCTCAGCTCAGTTGGGATCAACCACTGGGGAGGGAGGATTTGCCCTAATGGCTCCAGCTGAGGATCAGCTGAAACCCGAGCCTGTGGAGGCCAGAGATATTGTAGCCCAAACAGATGCTGAGGTAACTAGTAAGTCTCCACTGCGCCAGGAGTCATGGGGGACAGTGCAGGCACAGAGGCCCTGACCGCAGCAACCAGGACTATGGGTACATCTACACTAGCCCCCTACATCGGTCTAGGGAGGCTAATGAGGGCGACCGGAATTGCAAATCAAGCCTGGGATTTAAATATCCCGTGCTTGATTTGCATGTTCCCAGCCGGTCGCCATTTTAGAAATTGACTAGCCCGAAGTAACTGCCCACGTCTACACACAGCAGTGAAATGGGATTCCGGAATAAAGCCCCTACATCAAATTAGGTGGTATTCCTCGTGGAATGAGGTTTACCACCTAATTCGATTTAGGGGCTTTATTCCGGAATCCCGTTTCATTGCCGCGTGTAGACGCGGGCAGTTACTTCGGGCTAGTCAATTTCTAAAATGGCGACCGGCCGGGAACATGCAAATCAAGCACGGGATATTTAAATCTCGGGCTTGATTTTTCAATTCCAGTCGCTTTCATTAGCCTCCCTAGATCGATCTAGGGGGTTAGTGTAGACGTACCCAAAGGTAGGAAGCAGCCCAGAGGAATGAGAGAGAGCTTTGGTTCACTAACCAGGCCACTGAGTCAGTGTGTTTTGTTTGGCATCCCCCTTGCCTCCCACTGACTCAGTGGCCTATGCCCATGCCTCTTCCAAGGCCCTGAGCTGGGGTCATGTGTAGTAGAAGGGGCTGGACGGCCAGGGCTGCCATGTCCTCCTTCCTGTGTGTGGCAGCCCCCTTCCCAACTGACTTTGACCACTAGACTTCACTGCTTTGCTGAGAAGAGAAAAACTACAGACTTTGGACGTTAGGCGTAACTGACCTGTTTTCTTGGAACAAATGTACTGATTGTGGTTACTGGGCATCGCAAGATCAAATCAATATCTTAGATACCTATATACAAATGCAAGAAGTATGGGTAATAAGCAGGAAGAACTGGAATTGCTAACCAATAAATACAACTATGATATCATTGGTATTACAGAAACCTGGTGGGATGGGACGCACGATTGGAATGTTGGTATGGAAGGGTACGGCTTGCTCAGGAAGGACAGACAGGGAAAAAAGGGAGGAGGGGTTGCCTTGTATATTAAAAATGTACACACTTGGACTGAAGTGGAGATGAACGTAGGAGATAGCTGTGTAGAGAGTCTCTGGGTTAAGCTAAAATGGGTAAAAAACGAGGGTGATATCATGCTAGGAGTCTACTACAAGCCACCTAGCCAGGTGGAAGAAGTGGATGAGGCCTTTTTTAAACAATTAACAAAACTATCCAAAGCCCAAGATTTGGTGGTAATGGGGGACTTCAACTATCCAGACATATGTTGGGAAACTAACACAGCGGGGCACAGGCTATCCAATAAGTTTCTGGACTGCATTGGAGACAACTTTCTGTTTCAGAAGGTTGAAAAAGCTACCAGAGGAGAAGCTGTTCTGGATTTGGTTTTAACAAATAGGGAGGAACTAGTTGAGAACTTGAAAGTGGAAGTCAGTATAAGGGACAGTGATCATGAAATAATAGAGTTCATGATCTTAAGGAAAGGTAGAAGGGAGACCAGCACAATTGAGGTAATGGATTTCAGGAAGGCAGATTTTGATAAGCTCAGAGAACTTGTAGGTAAGGTCCCATGGGAAGCAAGACTGAAGAAAAAAACAACTGAGGAGAGTTGGAAGTATTTCAAAGGGACGTTTTTAAGGGCCCAAAAGCAAACAATTCCGCTGTGTAGGAAAGATAGAAAATATGGCAAAAGACCAACTTGGCTTAACAAGGAGATCTTGCATGATCTCAAAATAAAAAAGGAGTCATATAAGAAATGGAAACTAGGACAAATAACAAAGGATGAATATAGGCAAGCAACACGGGAATGCAGGGGCAAGATTAGAAAGGCAAAGGCACAAAATGAGATCAAACTAGCTACAGGCATAAAGGGAAACAAGAAGACCTTTTATAAATACATTAAAAGCAAGAGGAAGACCAAGGACAGGGTAGGCCCACTGCTTAGTGAGGAGGGAGAAGCAGTAACAGGAAACTTGGAAATGGCAGAGATGTTTAGAAGATAGGATACACAAAGAACAAGTTAAAAATCACTTAGGAAAGTTAGATGTCAGCAAGTCACCAGGTCCTGATGAAATGCATCCCAGGATACTCAAGGAGCTGATAGAGGAGGTATCTGAGCCTTTAGCTATGATCTTTGAAAAATCATGGCAGACAGGGGAGATTCCAGAAGACTGGAAAAGGGCAAATATTGTGCCCATCTATAAAAAGGGGAATAAGAACAACCCAGGAAACTACAGACCAGTCAGTTTAACGTCTGTCCCAGGGAAGATAATGGAGCAGGTAATTAAGGAAATCATATGCAAACACTTGGAAGGTAATAAAATGATAGGGAATAGCCAGCATGGGTTTGTGAAGAACAAGTCATGCCAAACTAATCTGATAGCTTTCTTTGATAGGATAACGAGCCTTGTGGATAAGGGAGAAGCGGTGGATGTCATATACCTAGACTTTAGTAAGGCATTTGATACGGTCTCGCATGATATTCTTATTGATAAACTAGGCAAATATAACTTAGATAGGGCCACGATAAGGTGGGTGCATAATTGGCTGGATAACCGTAGTCAGAGAGTTGTTGTTAACGGTGCTAAATCCTGCTGGAAAGGGATAACAAGTGGAGTTCCACAAGGGTCTGTTTTGGGACCCGTACTGTTAAATATCTTCATCAATGATGTAGATATTGGGATAGAGAGTACACTTATTAAGTTTGCAGATGATACCAAACTGGGTGGGGTTGCAACTTCTTTGGAGGATAGGGACATAATTCAAAATGACCTTAGCAAGTTAGAGAAATGGTCAGAGGTAAACAGGATGAGGTTTAATAAAGAGAAATGCAGAGTGCTCCACTTAGGAAGGAACAATCAGTTCCATACATACAAGATGGGAAGCGACTGTCTAGGAAGGAGCATGGCGGAAAGGGATCTAGGGATCATAGTGGACCACAAGTTGAATATGAGTCAACAGTGTGATGCTGTTGCAAAAAAAGCAAATATGATTCTAGGTTGTATCAACAGGTGTGAGTAAGCAAAACTCATGAAGTCATTCTGCCTCTCTATTCTGCAGTAGTTAGGCCTCAGCTGGAGTACTGTGTCCAGTTCTGGGCGCCACATTTCAAGAAAGATGTGGAGAAATTGGAAAGGGTACAGAGAAGAGCGACAAGAATGATTAAAGGTTTAGAGAACATGACCTATGAAGCCAGGCTTCATGAACTGGGCTTGTTTAGTTTGGAAAAAAGAAGATTAAGGGGGGACATGATAGCGGTTTTCAAATATCTAAAAGGGTGTCACAAGGAGGAAGGAGAAAATTTGTTCCTCTTGGTTACTGAGGACAGGACAAGGAGTAATGGGCTTAAAGTGCAGCAGGGGAGGTTTAGATTGGACATTAGGAAAAAATTCCTGTCAGGGTGGTCAAATATTGGAATAAATTGCCAAGGGAGGTGGTGGAATCTCCCTCTCTGGAGATATTTAAGAACAGGTTAGATAGACATCTGTCAGGGATGGTGTAGACGGAGCTTGGTCCTGCCTTGAGGGCGGGGGGCTGGACTCGATGACATCTTGAGGTCCCTTCCAGTCCTATTATTCTATGATTCTATGATAGAAGAAGAGAACCTACTGACTCTTGCCACTGGGCCGCACTGCCCAGCTATTAGGGGTGAATACGTGGACTCTAGCCATCAGGTCTACCTGCCCTGCAGAGAAGAATAAAATCTATGGACTTTAGCTACCGTAAAGCCCTGCTAATGGGGGCGAATCTATTAACTTTGGCCACTAGGCCTGTCAAGGCTGTATCCCCATACTGGCATGATGAATGCAGAAGTGGGGGCCCACAAAAGCAACCCCAAAACCTTATATTTCCAGGCTTTGGTATAAAGCTTCTCCCCAAAATCTTAAAAACCTAGATTTTAGGGATAAAAATCCGCTGCCACCATTAAGTGCTTTTGAACCCACAATCAGGGGTAGACATTTGAAACCAACCCCAGGGCACCCCAAGCTCTTTTCTCCAAAGAGCTTGAAAAAGAAAGAGAAAATATAAACTGCAGTCTGTGGCTGCTGTCCCCTAGTCAGAGGCATGCAGATCCCACAGAGGGTATGTCTAGACTACATGCCTCATGTACAGCATGTACCCAACATAGTCAATGAAGCGGGGATTTAAATATCCCCGGCTTCATTAAAATAAAAATGGCTACCGCACTGTGTCAGCTCAGCTGATTGTTGGCACAGCATGGCAGTCAAGATGCAGATGGGTCACCTGGGGAATCCTTTGTCGACTGCTCCTGTAAACCTCGTTTCACGAGGCATAAGACCGGTCAACAAAATCTTCCCCTGTCGTCCAATCTGCATCTTGACTGCCGCGCTGTGCCGACAATCAGCTAAGCTGGCACACCGCGGTGGCCATTTTTATTTTAATGAAGCCAGGGATATTTAAATCCCCGCTTCATTGACTATGTCGGGTAGCCTATTTTACATGCCTCTGTCGACAGAGGCATATAGTCTAGACATACCCTCTGTGGGATCTGCATGCCTCTGACTAGGGGACAGCAGCCATAGACTGCAGTTTATATTTTCTCTTTATTTTTCAAGCTCTTTGGAGAAAAGAGCTTGGGGTGCCCTGGGGTTGTTTTCAAATGTCCACCCCTGATTGTGGGTTCAGAAGCACTTAATGGTGGCAGCAGATTTTTATCCCTAAAATCTAGGTTTTTAAGATTTTTGGGGGAGAAGCTTTATACCAAAGCCTGGAAAGATAAAGTTTTGGGGTTGCTTTTGTGGCATGTAGTCTAGACATACCCAGACAGATTTTCCAGGACACAGAACTGAACCAATACCAGCTTAATAAAAAAGAAAGAACTTTAATTATCAAAACAATACACCTGTTTCAAGCATAATAACAAGATGGAAAAAGTCACCAATTAATATACTCATGGGGACTCCCATGGGCTCAGGACTTAGTTACAAAAGGGAGGGAAACCCATTTCTAACAGCACAGACATCAGATCCAACGTCCCACAATAGAAAACAATAAAACCTAACTGATTTATCTAAACTTTACCCTACTTACACGTTATGAAGAGTCTTTTTCTTGGCGAGAGACATGTCTTCTGTCTCCCTCAGTATCTAGAGTAAACTGGCCCAGAGACAAAGGAGGGAAAAACTCCAAAATTCCTTTATCTCAGTTTGAAAATCCTTATCTGCATTTCTATTGGCTGACTGTTATCCTGGCTACGTACAGTTAATCCCTTTAGGCCCCAGACTGCTGGCCATCCCTCATGGTTATGACAAGACCAAAGGATTTATGGACTCAGGCCACTGACTGCCCTGTCTTTCTGAGGCAAATGTCCTGATGAGGGTTACTAAACACTGCTAAGTGGGACAACTCTCTTGTTACTGGCACATTGGGCTGTACTGTCCTGTTGCATTATGGCAAGCTTATTAACTGTACCTACTGGGCCTTACTGCTCGGTTGACTGGGGACAATTAATTGACTCTGGCCATTAAGCTGCACTTGCCTGCTAAAAAGGGCAAGTATATAGACTAGGATTAGGAGTGTGACAGGACACACTCACCCCGCAACGGACAGGGTTTTCTGCAACCCTCTCATACCCTTCTAGGGACAAACTCAGCCTTAATAAATGAGGACATCTTTCCAAGCCATGTTCCAACTTACTATAGCAACAGGGTCATTGCTTCGAGTGGCTGCAAGGCTGAACTTCTTCACGTGGGTGTTGGTTTCCAAAGCCTTGGCAAATTCTTTCAGCGTTGGAATTGGAATATTCTGCATTAAGACAATACCCAGAAAACATTGCAGCCAATTACCCCTCCAGACATTTACTTTGATGATTGATATATTAACACTTTCTCACTGCAAAGCCTCTACAAAGCTTGCTAGGCCTGAGTAACTTGCTCAGCCTGTGGCTGTCCTTGAAGACCACTCAATGCCTTGAGCTGGAGCAGAATGTAGCTGCCTCCTTGTATGCAAGACAGGTCAAAATGAAAAAAAACTGATCTGCATTGTAATTCATATTCAATTCCAGATGCAATGTAAGGTGCTGATTTATTTGTAAAGTCTCTACCAATCTCAGAACTGATGATCCTTCTTCATTTCTTCTACCATGCACCATCGTGGATGTTAAGACTCATGGCAAGCTCTTGCTCTCTGTCTCCAGGCTTGAAATCCTGGATCATGGCCATAATATTCTCATTGGAGGGCCCCCATCTTCAGCATAGGCTTTGGCAGACTGCAAGAGGGAGCCAGTCTAAGTTTGGCCCCATAGGGGTGGAGCTTAAAATGTATCTGTTCAATCTAACTTTTTAGCTGGGACGCATTTGCTGCTAGCTGCAAGGAGCCCTCTTAATTAGCTGGGGATTTGTTTTGGGCAGTTGAGAGTGAGTGGTGAGCTGGGGTATAGTTTGGTGGTTGCATTATTGGATCATTGATATTGTTTTTTCAAATGTACATTTGTGTCCAGAAACAATGTGATGGGGATGAATAACCAATCCATAAATCTTAGAACAATGTGCAGTGTCAGCTTTGGGCATGAGCCCAAGCCTTGAAATGGAATTAGACCCTGGAGGTGAGATTGCTACCAACACTGGTGGAAAGGATACAATGAACCAATTCAGTATGCTGGTCCTTTTTTCTATTTTTCACCACCTTGAGCTCAAAGCAAACACTAACAAAGCTTTATCTGATTCCCAGAGCCAATCTGCCACTCCAAGCTGTGCAGCCAAAGCTTACTTCTCCAGCCCAGTGTTAGGATGGGGTCTGAGATTCTCAACTTTTCCCAGGAGCTGGAATAAGGATGCTGGGGATGCTGTGGCACCCTCTGGCGTGAAATGGGCTTCTATCATAGGGTATGTCTACACTGCCACCCTAGTTCCAACTAGGGTGGCTAATGTAGGCATTCGAACTTGCAAATGAAGCCTTGGATTTAAATATCCCGGCCTTCATTTGCACGTTCCCAGGCGGGCGCCATTTTTAAATGCCCATAGTTCGAACTACCTGCCCGCAGCTACACGCGGCACGGACTTGTAGGAGGAATAACGGTAGTTCGAATTGGGAGCTTTAATTCGAACTACCTAGTCCATGCCGCATGTAGCCGCGGGCAGGTAGTTCGAATTACGGGCATTTAAAAATGGCGCCCGCCCGGGAACATGCAAATGAAGCCCGGGATATTTAAATCCCGGGCTTCATTTGCAAGTCTGAATGCCTACATTAGCCACCCTAGTTCAAACTATGGTGGCAGTGTAGACATACCCATATACAGGGTTTGCGGTTTGGTTCAGTGGCTCTCGGCAATCCCATTGTGCAAATTATCCAACACCTTTGGGTGCCCTATGAGGTATCTTGCTTTACAAGCTGTTAAAGAAATGAAGGCAGACTAGAGAACCCTTGTTTGGAGTTGTAACTGGCGGATAATTTGATGTCAGGTACCTTGGAACATTTCCTATCTGCCTCTCTTTCTCTCCTGAGTGTCCTGCTCCTCCCAATTGTAAATGCAACAATACATTTGAAAGCAAAACCCCATACATCTAAAAAACATTGTAAACCTTGTCATCTCAGATGTACCTTCCTGCAACAAAGAGAATGAAGCCACAGCCCCTGTCCAAATACCTTTATATTGTTCAGATTGACTTCTAGGAGGTTAGGATCATTTGCTTTCATCCTTTGCAAACTGGCTTCCACGTTGGTTGGATTAGGTGGCTCCTCGAAAACTGGCTTGACCTTTTCACCTTTGACCACATCTGAAACACAAGATTTAATTAAACATTGAAAGGATGCTCACACATCATCAAGGACAAACTGGATTTTCAAATCTCTCCCTTATGTTTGTGTTGTGGCAAACTGGATGTTAAAATCCTTGCCATTGCAAATCTCATAGGCAGGGTGCTGGATGTCTGACTAGCGTTTCTCTGAGCTGCTAATGTTTTGGGGGCTGGTAAAGAATGTCAACAAAACTGGATTCCCCTTTCTTTGTTGTTGCTTATGGTGCTACACACAAGAAAGAAAGTGCAGCTAATGTGAAAAGATGAATAACTATTGCGATACACTTTTAAACACTACATTTCCCAATTTGTGGGAAAATATTAGAAAATATTTTCCCTGGGGGCAACTTTCTAGCAGACTCATTAACATGGACAGATAAAGGTGACATGTAGTGTATAGTATGAAATTCACTGTGCTATATACACTAATATATACATGAAATTATGACCAGCGCTGTCCTCTCCCCCATCTCTGTACAAGGACAGCTACAAGGCTCTTCTCTTTCTTAGAGCCCTTTCAGTGCTTTTACAAGGGGTAGGGGCCAGGTGAGCATGTGGCCACACCTCACTCCCCTCTCCACACTGTCTTGGAATGGAGGAAGGAGTCTATTGAACATCCTCCAGGTATGCTGTAGAATAGATGCTGAGCTGCTGAGCTCAGTGAAGGTGCCCGCAAGGGGAGATTCTAGTTGCAATGTATCCCCTTTGCATTCCCTTCCGGCAAACCTAAGGAACCCTCATTTTCCTTAAAATTAAAACCCAAACTGTGCCATTTGGGGAGGACAGACACCCTTTCATCCTCTCTCTAGGCTACGTCTACACTGCAGGCTTCTTGCGCAAGAAGCTTTTTGCAAAAGAGAGCGTCCAAACTGTATGGATGCTCTCTCGAAAGAAAGATCTGATTGCCATTCACAGAATAGCCACCAGAGCATCTGGGCTTTTTTCAATTGGCTCTTTTTGCGCAAAAAAACCCTATTGCCCATCCACACACACCTTTTTGTGCAATAACTCTTGGGCAAAAAGCAGTTATTCCTCATAGAAAGAATTATTCCTACATCACAAAAAACCCGCTGTTCTTTTGATTTACTGTAAATTTACTTGTGGAAAAATGCACTTGAGGTGTGAACGCTCTGCGGGTTTTTGCACAAAACCCCTCTAGTGTAGACGTAGCCTCACTGTACTGCAGTGGGTGCCATGAGCTATTCTGAATTGCACCCTGCATTTCCTAAAGATCTTCATGATCTATTGCAAGTTCTACCCTGATGTGGCCCTATCACCAAAAAGGAGAGAGAATGGTAGGAAGGTTGTACTGAAGAATTTGCAGGAACAATCAGGTTAGTTCCCTCTATGCATCTGTTTTTAGGAAGGGAAGCATGTTAGCCTACGGTACGTGACCAGTCACTATAGGGACAAATTACATCATCAGCTATTTGTGCAAAGCTCCCAGTTCAGTGACTCTGAGCCAACCATGTGCATCTGACTCAAGCATTTAGTTTATTGCACAGGATATTAAAAAAAAAACAGAAAAGAATCCTGGGGTTCTTTATGGTCCTGCCATAAAGCCTACAAGGGGAAATAAGGTTGGTATATTCTGAGAGAGTGCCCCTTTTCCTCTAAACAGACACTGGTAACATCAAAGATTATGATGATGAGGCCCCTTAGCACACACCTCCAATTGCGACATTATCAGCCCATCTATAAATTCAATTAGCTCTTGTAAAATTGCAACATCCACACATTCTAAATAATAAAACTATCGAAGCATGAAAAGCAGCTCTCTGCCTACACCTAGATTTATGAAGTCTTTGTGTATCCCTGCTCCAAAGAGAGAACAATTTTTAATGTTGGCAGCCAGGTCCTGTAAAAGAGAATTGTTCATTCCAGGAGATGCATAAACATCATAGCATACAACATAATTAATACCTATAATTCCTCAGCTTATAATGGTGGAGATGAATCATAAGCCTTGCCCACCCAAGCTGTGACAACCAAGAAAAGGAATGACCACAGCGGTGTTTAAATGTGTAGAGCAGAAAGCAATTCCTAGTCATGTTCTGCAACTTGAAAGTTGACAGGCATTTCCAGGAAGTGACATTGACACTCACCCTAGGCCAAACCAATGCACCGAGGAAATCACACCTAAGCTCATAGTAGAACTTAAGAGTTACATATGCCTCCAGCTGGATTTCACTGAGCAGATGCTATATGGTGATTCCTCCATAACGGTGCAGGCAAACAACAGCCCACAGGCCAGGTTCAGCCTGCCAAACCTTCACATCTGGCCTGCCACTGCTCCCTGCCCATCATGTTCCACATGCTGTCCACATGCAGGGGCCACTCCATCTCTGCACATCGCACGCCCCAGTGGAGAGGGCTGCATGCGCTGCCCCCATCCCAGCACAGTCTCGCAGCTCGCATTGCGTCATACTTCCAATGCAGGCAGTGTGCAGAGGGCCCCCCCATGGGGCATGCAGCATAGAGATACACATGGCCCCCACAGCTCACTGCTATGAGCAACATGCGGGGGTGTGGCAGGCAGGGAGTCTGCCCAAGAGAGCCTCCCACAGTTGACCACCTAAGGTAAGAGCCTCCCAACCACAGCCTGCACCTGACACCCTAACTTCTCCTTCCCTCCAACTCTCTCTGCCCCAGGTGACAACCCAAGCCCTCCGCACCCCCACCCCAGGTCACAACTCCCTTCCAGATGCTGTGCCGCCTCTTACATTCCTCCTCCAGCTCAGAATCCTCTCCTGTATCTCAATTCCCTGCCTCCAGTCACAATCCCCTCCTACCCTAGGTCACAACTCAAATCCTCTGCACCTTGGCTCCTGTTTACAACCTTCTCCCAGACTCTGCACTCCCTCCTGGATCCTGAACCCCAGTCCTCTCACCCAAGCTCCCTTCTGCACCCAATATCCATCTCAGATGCTGCACCTCCTCCATTAAAATCATAGAAGAGTGCAGCCTTTGATCACTTACCAAATTCTCACTGTGGCCCCCGATCAAGAATTTTTGTCCACCTCTGCTTTAGTTTCACATCTATATGCCCAGGGATGAATGGAAACATAGATGCCTCACCTTCCCATTCCACTCCCACACTTGTTACTGTGTGCACTACCACTCCTCTCTGTCACCTCTATTTAGCATGCATTGCTACTGAGGAAAACCGAGTTCCCTGCTGGACTGATTTATTTGTGTAGAACACTGTCGATTGTATGATTTTTTAAATTTAAATTACAGTTAATTAAATTAAATTTAATGATTATTGATGGTGGATTAATGAAGGATCAGTCCAGTGATACTGTAATGATTAGACGAACAACTTCGAACATGTATATAACTACCTAAGGGTACGTCCAGACTACATGCCTCCGTCGACGGAGGCATGTAGATTAGCCAGATAGGCAGAGGGAAATGAAGCCGCGATTAAAATAATCGCGGCTTCATTTAAATTTAAATGGCTGCCCCGCTCTGCCGATCAGCTGTTTGTCGGCAGATCGGGGCAGTCTGGACGTTCCCCTGTCGCCAGAAAACCCTTTTGTCGACCGCCCCGTTATGCCTCGTGGGATGAGGCATAACGGGGCGGTCGACAAAAGGGTTTTCTGGCGACAGGGGAACGTCCAGACTGCCCCGATCTGCCGACAAACAGCTGATCGGCAGAGCGGGGCAGCCATTTAAATTTAAATGAAGCCGCGATTATTTTAATCGCGGCTTCATTTCCCTCTGCCTATCTGGCTAATCTACATGCCTCCGTCGACGGAGGCATGTAGTCTGGACGTACCCTTAGAATACAAGCAGACTGCAAGGAGATCTGTTTACTTACTTCTCACACTTCCTTTTCCATCTTTACTGCTGGTGCCTTCTTCATCAAACTGTGGGTTGTTGACCATGTTGTGCACCCCAAGAACAGCTGTAAATACGAAAAAGCCAGTAGTAGAGCCCAATGTTAATAAAGTTTGCAAAAGAAACATGCCCTTTACAAATTCCAATTTAGTTCCCTGATTAGATAATCAGAGAGCTGTTACTGTCTTGGGTCATATGTGTTCATAGGTAGGCTGGTTACCCTCTAATACTGTAAGCTGAAAGTTTGGAGAACCTGACTATAATTTCTTTCTTACAAAGGCACCAATGGAACATGCATATATGTATGTCTATAACCTGAAATGCTTTCATTCATATATGCACATCATAGTCATCCTGGGATTTATGTGGGTGCTGACGTATGGTGGGGAAAGAAAACATTAAAACATAATGGAAGACACTGCACTAAGGATTTATACAAGAACTGGAAATAGACTGATGAAAGAAACTTAGACTTCAATAAAAGAGACAGCAAATAAAAATTATCTTGTACAAAGGCAATTTCCACAGTATTCTGTCAGAAACAATGTAACTGTTGGGTAGCTGATCCTTCTCCTCGGATTAGTTGCCTACAAGGACCTGGGAGATCCTTTCTATTGTGTACAAGTATCTATGAATCAGGAATTAATGACTCACTGTGGATTTTTATCTCTCCAGTCAGATTTTGAAGAATGTGACTGTTTACAGTTAATATCACTTGTGATATTACACCACCATTATGGACTATTTGCAGCCCTCTGGTTAATAGGACCTTTATACAATTGTATTCGTCTTTATTTATGCTATACATTCTAGAACAGAGGGTTGGGTCCTGACTAGAGCTGAGCAAAATCTGGAATTTCCATCCCAGCTAAAATTCTGATATTTCTACATTTGTTTTGGTTGAATGATGTACCACAGTCATACAGCTCCCATGAGTCACCAAAGGGTTTGGTGAGGTGTGAGACTGCAATACATCATGGGAAACTGTCTGGCAAAAGAGCTCCGCACACAGGAGAGAATGGGGGCATGCCACATCTGAACAACAACTCTTCTGTTGCAATGCAGCCCCTTAGCAAGTGCAGTTTAATGTTTCTGACTCAAAACAAAATATTTCAACTCAGCTCAACAAACTGAAATCTTTTTAGATTTTCCCAATAACATTTAAAAAAAATCTACAAAATTGAATTTTCTAATGGAAAATTTTAATTATCTGAAAACTGAGCTTTCTGTTTAAAAAGAAAATCATTTCAAAGGAAAATTCCCAACCAGCTCTAGTATTGACCATTGTTAAAAACACAAACAAAAAACCTAATGTAGAGCCGCATTTTATCCTTAGTCTTTTCATTCACACTGTTGGTAACAGTGTGTAAAATGAGGATAGAATATGAACCAAAAGCTTTGTAGCTAGTATGTTCTTTGCAAGATGTACATTGGATGTAGCTGGGTAGTGTTCTGGTTGTTTGAGATATGTTTGTGGGCACAGAACATCGCGTCTTACAAAATAGCGAGGACAGTTGCAAATGATACTGACAGCCCAATACTAGAAGGCGCTGAGCACCTCCAGTGATGGGATGGGATTTAAATGCAATGGAAGTGAAAAGACACCCGGCCCTATCTACTGTTTGTGCTGGTGACATGAGTCTCTGCTCAAGCAAACATACTGGTGCTAGCTCACATCCCACTAGTGTGCTAAAAATAGAATGCTGTAGCAGCTACCTCACCCTGAGAATGTCCCTAGAGTCTTGGGTTTCACAATGGAAGTGAATGTAGAGAGGCTGAAGATAACACGGCCTCAGCTGTGTAAGAACAGAGCTTGTTGTGACAACTCAGACTCCTGGTGGAAAGAACAGGCAGTGCTGGGCTGAAGAAAATTACATACTTCCAAACATACAAACTAACCTGCAAGGTCGTAGAGCTCAGTATCAGAGGCGCTGGCCAGGGCTTCTTCTAATTCTGGCTCCAAAGTCACCTTCTCCTCAGTGTGGGTTTCTATAGGCTTTTCTTTAGGGATAAATATTTTTCCTATGGGGGGGGGAATCAAAAGTGAATATTGAATTCCTGAAACAACTTATCCATATCCTATCAGTACAGGAAGGAGGCCTGTATAAACAGTAGTGTATGCCAAGTACATGTTTCCCCACTAATGTCTTTACCTTCCGCACATTTCTACTGTATTTCTGGGTAGTTTATTTTTGTGGAAGCAAAGGTCCTAAAGTATATATTTTAGCTTTAGAATCTCCTGTGCTGAGTGGTACATGCGGCAACTCATTTTCCCCACTATTGTTTGTCTAGAGCAAGATATTTGACAACATGGTAAGATGTCTCTATGATGGTCTTATTCTTTTTTTTATGCCTTCTCTTCCCTCCAGATGGGATCCAATCTATAGCTTTGCTTCTGCCATGGGTAACCTGATGGCATGGCCAAACCACTGTAGCTATCTCTGTTTGATTATTGAGTCTGCAATCTGTTGGCCTGTGTGACACAACACTTCCACACTAGTTAGACAGTCTTGCCAATGAATTCCCAAGAGTATTCTTAAACAACATGGGTGGAATACGGTCAGTTCCTATTGTGTATTTCTGCCATCTGCTACATTTCTGAGGCATTTGGTAGTGCTGGAAGGACAGTACCATTATACAATCTTTTGTTAGTGTATAGATGTATTTTCTTATTCTTCCAAATGTTTGACAAACTGGAAAAATATCCACTGGCTTTGGTTCTTGCCCTCATTTTTTTTTTAAGTGAGCAAACCATTAGCAGATATTGTACCTCCAAAGTAGATGAAGTCATCAACTCTTAAACTCTTCTCTGTCAGATATTAATTTGACAATGCTGACAGCATTCTCTCCTGCCTTTTATGATCTTGGGATTCTCTGTCCTGATACAAAGTCCCACTTTGACTGTTTATCCTTCTATGCTCAAAGAGTTCTTTCATTCCATCCAAGTTAGATTTTGGATACTAAGTCTCAGATATTTTCTCTTATCCAAACAATGCCATTGTTCTTGGCAGCAGCCCTGTCATTGTTCTCATCAGAAAGCAGCAAAGTTTATAACAATGCACAAGAAATGTAGGGATAATATGCAACCCGGCCTAATGCGAGTAATGACTTTAAACTAATAGATGTGAGGAATTAAAGCTATAGCTGGATGACACTGAGGCTACATCTATACTGCAGAGTTATTGTGCAAAAACAACTGGTTTTGTGCAAAAACTTGCGGAGCATCTATACTACAAGCGCATTTTTGCACAAGAAAAAGTACAGTTTATCGTCAAAAGACAGGGCTTTTTGGGTAAGAATTATTCCTCTTTCTACGAGGAATAAGCCTTTTTGTGCAAGAGCTCTTGTGCAAAAAGGCGCGTGTGGACAGACAACAGGGATTTCTTGTACAAGAAACCCCTATTGGAAAAAGCACAGGTGCTCTTTCTTGCTCAAGAGCGTCCATGGCAATGTAGATGCAAGATCTCTTCCACAAAAAGTTCTTGCACAAGAAGCCTGAAGTGTAGACGTAGCCTGAAGGACAGAGGCAGTTTTTTAAAACAGCAAGTGTTGATACAGCCAGGACTACAGTGGGAGTGAGAAATGTAAGGAAGATGACTCCAGCCAATTCATGGGGGTTTTCTGAAGAAAGAAAATATTTAAAGAAGAAAATTCAGCAAACATGGGACTAAGTGAAGCTTTCCACGTTAATACAGAGAGGCTACCTCTTCATTTAGAAATGGTGAGTAATATATTTGCAGATCAAGAAAATGCCAGCTGAGCGAAGTGAAGCAATTTCTGAAACAAAACAAAGGCTTGAGTGACATGTTGCCAGAAGTTACAGTTCTCCTGAAATTATTCTACATAATTCCTACTGCAGCCTGCCCTGTTGAGTGAGTTGCCTGTGCAGACCAAAAAATTATTTGCAAATGGCTATGAGCAAAGAATGTCTAAATCTCTTGGCATTTGTGCACATTCATAAGAACTCGGCCTCTGAAACAGACATTGCAAGCCTCCTGAATGACTTCATTTCAAGAACTGAAGAATGATGAAAAGTATGTGCTGCTCCCTGAAGGATACAGCAAAAGAAGGGGCTACAGCTGTTCTAATTTTAGGAAAAATTGCTTTTGAGGGTTCTTGATCCAAGAGTGCTTGGTTGTTCTGTATTCGAAAGAGCATTAATAAAGTTGATATTTTTAGATCGTTTTCTTAAATAGTGATATTGTGCAATACTGGGAAACTGTTACACATTTACTGTTTCCAGTCCATTTTTACACTATTTTAAAATCTCTAGGTTTACGAGGCTGGTGTGGGAGATGGCTGGACTTAGACCCATTCTGGGCACCACCAAATATTTTACAAACCTGCTGCGCCGTCTCAATGTGTATCGTGCCTGCAGCTGTCCTCAGTCCAGTCCCTGATCTAGCTTTCTTTCAGGACTAGTTCCATCCTGTTTCCAGCTTCTGACTTCTGGCTTTGATCTCTGGCTCCATCTCTGGTTTATGGCTCTGGTTTTCCATCTGGCTCTGGCACTTGGCTTTTATCTCTCTAGTTCTGACCTTTTGCTTGTTTACTGGACTCTACCCATCCTAAATTCAGCTTTAACTGAACTCTTGCTTCCATCATTGGACATATTCACCCATGGACCAGTCAGCTACAGGAAGGGATACTCCTATCTGTACCTGGAAAAGTGTTTTGCATTATCCTTTTGAACAGAATAAAAAATAGCTATTGATAAAATGGATACCCGGCTGTGTCAGTGGTTGGGATTTTCAAGCACACACCATGGGCACTGATATATCTACGTGCAGGGCCGGCCCGAGCTATTCGTGCGCCCCGAGCTCCGGGAGCGCAGCGCCACTCCCGGGAATGTGACACATGTGTGGCCTGCCCCCGGGCGCGCGGAGCATGCACGGTGCCGCCTCCACCCAGCCTGGCAGCCCCAAGCGGCACCCCCTACAATTGGGCGCCCCGGGCAGTAGCCCGGTTAGCTCGTAGCTTGGGCCGGCTCTGTCTACATGTAGAGCCAGATCAGAACTGAGTGCTAATCCCATGCACAAGTGTGTCTGTGTAAGGACAGTGCTTTCTGAGGAACTGAAGGCAATTCAAAAAAATCCCTCTGCACAGGAAACTTCCACTCAACAGAAGCCTGTTCAGGGGCACATACGCTGTGAAACCTCCCTTAGGAACTGCACTGCCTCCTTCAGGAGGAGCCCTGTGGCTTTCTTTTATCCAGTACTCTGTGATATTCACTGTATAGGACACTTCCCAAGACCCATATGCTGATCCCAGGGTCACAGGGCACACAACCAGGAGTGAAGTAGGTGTATTTGCTGCTTCTCCCCATAAGCTATGGTCATTATTTGAACTTATCTCATAGATACCTGAGGGGAGGAGGAGGATTCAAGTCCCCAACTGCCTCTGTGTGATTTCCAGCTTTCCCAAAGGCATCCTGTCCCCACTGGCTCATCAGCCCATCAACCTGGGCAAGGCTGAGGAAGAACAATTTTCTTCCTCCTCCTTCTAACAACCTTCTAGATACTTGAAAACTGCTATCATGTACCCCTCAGTCTTCTCTTTTCTAAACTAAACAAGCCCAATTCTTTCAGTCTTCCCTCATAGCTCATGTTTTCTAGACATTTAATCATTTTTATTGCTCTGTTAATGCATCCCAGAATCATGTTTGGTTTTTTTGTAACCGTGTCACACTATTGACTCATGTTTAGATTGTTCTGTGGTCCACTATGACCCCTATATCTCTTTCTGCAGTACAGGCAGTCCCCGAGTTACGCGGATCCGACTTATGTCGGATCCGTACTTACGAACGGGGCTTTTCTCGCCCCGGAGGATGCAGGCGGCAGGACCGCCCAGACGCGCCGCGGTCCCGCCGCCCGGGTCCTCCGCGGCTTTGCTCCACATCTCCCTGGTCTGCTGGGGCCTCTCCCCCCATCAGACCAGGGAGATGTGGAGCAAAGCCACGGAGGACCTGGGCGCCGGGCCCCCCAGCAGACCAGGGAGACGCGGAGCAAAGCCGCGGAGGACCTGGGCGGCGGCACCGCGGCGCATCTCAGCCCCGCCGCCCGTGTCTCCATGGTCTGCTGGGGGGGGGCGGGCGCAGCTAGTGCGCCTCCCCTCCTCCTCCCCTCCAGCAGAGACCAGGCTTTTCTCACGGATGCCGAGGTGCGGCGCTGCGGGGACCTACCCGGCAGTGCCCCAGCTGCTCTGTCCCAGGCGTCCAGATTCAGCTGCTGTTGAAACTGATCAGCGGCTGATTCCAGGAAGCCCGGGGCAGAGAAACTCTGCCTCGGGCTTCCTGGAGTCAGCCGCTGGTCAGTTTCAGCAGTGGCTGAATCTGGACGCCAGTTCCGACTTAAGTACAAATTCAACTTAAGTATAAACCTACCGTTCCTATCTTGTACGTAACCCGGGACTGCCTGTACTCCTTCCTAGATAGTCGCTTCCCATTCTGTATGTGTGAAACGGATTGTTCCTTCCTAAGTGGAGCACTTTGCATTTGTCCTTATTATTAAACTTCATCCTGTTTACTTCAGACCATTTCTCCAGTTTGTCCAGATCTATATTTCTAACCAGCTTTAGATAATCCCTTTGGACTGAGACTGCAGTGACCTTTAGACACAGGTGGATTTGATCCACTGTCAGTTCTAAATTGTCTTATTTTCTGCAACTTTTGACACTGTAAATCAAATGCTTGGAGTATGCCCTGAGCCTTTCTGACACTTCTCTGTAACATCTCTGTTTTCATTTGTCATCAATGATGCCATTTTGTCATCATAAATTACTGTTCCTCTGATATTGCTTCTTTCAATTTCATGTTCCCCTGCCTTTTGCATGTCAATGGCTGCATGCTTCTATGACTTAAATTGTTTCCATTATGGTCCCAATTAGTATTTTTAGACAGATAACATACCCAGATTCATTTATCTCTTCCAGCAAGTCGGTCTGCACTAATTTCTGTACTGTCAGCCTCCTTGAATGAATTTAAAAACTGAATGAGCTCAAACTCTTCAAATGAACATTGGAGACCTATTGCCAAGGGTGAGACTGGCCCAAAAGTTTACTTCCTTTCTTGCCCACAAACATTTCCATTCTTTAAAGGCATCTTCTTATTACTGAAAATCTGTTTTGAAAGATGAACTGGTTAAAATGCCAGCTGACTAGTGACTAATTAAAAAAGTACTTTCTATGCAAGGATCTCAGACCACTTTTCAGGCATAAATTTCACCGTCAGTACATCTCTGTGAGGTAGGTAGGCATTTTATCTACATTTTACAGATGGCGTGACCCAGAGCCATCCCAGCAATATCAAAGAAAACAGTCAAGTACAAGTTTTGTGTATGTAGTGTGACAGAGCTCTGCCACTATAGCCTGGCTGAAAAGGCTGATGGCAAACAGCTGAGCAAGCCCAGACCTGAAGGGCTATTAGAAGCAGTTGTGGGCCTCATTAGCAAGAGGGCTAAATAAGGAAGCCAGGAGGGAAGAGGGAACAGTTACGGGTGTGGCTGAGTGTGCTCCCCAGGTAGAAGGAGAGGCTGGCTGAGTTTACTATAATCCAAGGCTACGTCTAGACTGCCTCCTCTTGTGCAAGAAAATATGCAAATGAGGAGAAGCAGTGAATATAACCATGTCAACTTTGCATACTTAACGAGCTGCCATTTTGCGCAAGGGGCTTTTGCGCAAAAAGGAGCAGTCTACATGGCTCCTTTTTGCACAAAACCCCCCTCTTGCGCAAAAGCCGTTCTTCCTGGGAAAAAAGCGGCAGAACGGTTCTTGCACAAGAGGGAGCCTTTGTGCAAAAAGGGCCCCTAATTAATTATGCAAATGAAGCATGGCGATATTCTACTCTGTGCTTCATTTGCATAAGCTTTTGCAGAAGAAGGGTACAGTATAGACATAGCCTTAGTGTCTGGTTGTCATCATGCACCCACTGTCTTGAATCAACTTTGTACCAGGATAGCCTAAAAGAAGCAAATTTACATGTAACCCACACACCTAGGCTATGTCTACACTGGCGGCTTCTTACGCAAGAACATCTTGCGCAAGGGTTTTTGTGCAAGAAGTCTTGCGCAAAAACACGTCCACACTGCCATGTGCGAGCTGTGCTTTTGCGCAAGAGCACCCATGGCCGTGTGGGCGCTCTCTTGTGCAAGAAAGCTCCGATGGCCATTTTAGCCACAGGGATTTTTTCCGCAAGAAATCCCTGCCGAGCATCCACACTGCCCTCTTCTACAAGAACTACTGTGCAAGAGGGCTTACACCTGATAAAAAAGAGCATAGCGCTTGTGCAAGAAGCCCTCTCTTACCACGCCGTACTGTAAGTTTCCTTGCGCAAGAGCAGGCGGGCAGTGTGGACGCTCTGCGGATTCTTGCGCAAGAACAGCTGTACTTGCGCAAGAAGCCGCAAGTGTAGACATAGCCCCTGTGTGGTTCAGGGTCCCATGCAATGGCACCTAGACCACAGCCACAGATCAGAACAAGAGACCTTTACAGCACAGGCTGCGAGCCAGCAGGTTTTATAGCCCAAGCTGTAGCAGCGCCTATACTAAGCTTCAGAGGGCCCATGTTCAAATCTGCCTGGTGGCGGATAAACACATTTTCAGTGGTGGAGGACCACAAGTATTCAGAATATCTAAGGGTATGTCTACACTACAGCGCTAATTCGAACTAATTTAGTTCGAATTCGTTAATTCGAACTAAGCTAATTCGAACTAACGCATCCAGACTAAAAAACTAGTTCGAATTAGCGTTTTGCTAATTCGAACTAGCATGTCCACATTGAGTGGACCCTGAACCGGAGTTAAGGATGGCCGGAAGCAGTGCTGGCAGGGCATCAGATGAGGACTTAGAATGTGGAGCTGCTGTCTCAGGCTAGCCGAGGGCTGTGCTTAAAGGGACCCGACCCCCACCCCGGACAGACAGTTCTCAGGGGTGCCCCACTTGCAAAGCAGTCCTGTCTTGGAGTGCCCTGAGTGCCCACACTGGGCACATCACAGCACTTGGCCATCAGACCAGCTGCACTTGCCGCAGGCTGCCATCTGGGGAGAGTGGGCAATTGGGGGGCTGCAGGAGAGCTTCCACCCCCAGAAGCCCGCAGAGCCAGCCCAGTCCTCCCCATCAGGGTCTCGTACCCCATTCCTCCCTCACCTCCTTCCACTTACCCTTCCCTAGCCCCCCTTCCTGATGTACAAAATAAAGGACACATGTGGTCAAAAATAGAATCTCTCTTTATTGAACAAAACTTAGGGAGACTGGGAAAAGGAGGTGAGAGAGGGGAATAGAGAGGGTGGGAGAGGGGAGGGCAACTACAATGATCAGGGGTTTGGAAGAGGTCCCATATGAAGAGAGGCTAAAGAGACTGGGACTTTTCAGTTTAGAAAAGAGGAGACTGAGGGGGGATAGGATAGAGGTCTATAAAAGCATGAGTGGGGTGGAGAGGGTGCATCAAGAAAAGTTCTTCATTAGTTCCCATAATAGAAGGACTAGAGGACACCAAAGGAAAGGAACGGGTAGCAGGCTTCAAACTAGTAACAGAAAGTTGTTCTTCACAAAGCAAAGAGTCAACCTGTGGAACTCCTTGCTGCAGGAGGCTGTGAAGGCTACAACTAGAACAGAGTTTAAAGAGAAGTGAGATCAAGTCATGGAGGTTGGGTCCATGGAGTGGTATTAGCCATGGGGTAGGAGTGGTGTCCCTGCCCAAAGTTTGTGGAAGGCTGGAGAGGGATGGCACGAGACAAATGGCTTGGTCACTGTCTTCAGTCCATCCCCTCCAGGGTCCCTAGGGTTGGCCGCTGTCGGCAGACAGGCTACTGGGCTAGATGGACCTTTGGTCTGACCCAGTACGGCCATTGTAAGCTCAGAGCTCAGGGTCGGGGGTCTTAGTGGACCACCTTGATTTTCATGCACACCTGCTCCTGGGTGGCAAGGCTGGCAGCTCTCCTGCCCTAGACGGCCACTTTCCTGTGCCTAGTGCGGAGGTCGTGGACGAGGTCCACGATGTCCGCACTAGACCAGGCGGGTGCCCGCCTCTTGCAGACCCGGGCAAGCTCCCGGGAGCCGCCAGCCTGGTCCTGGGAAGAGGGGGAGGGCTGGGTGGCATCGGGTGGGTGGCTTGATCCGTGCCAGGTGCAGGGTCTGCTGGCTGGGTGCTGGCAGGCTTGCACCTGGCATGGGCATCGTAGCCAGCCCGTGCCCCTTTAAAGGGTCCGGGGCCCGGAGGGGGGCAATAGAGTTTCCCTGGTGTTGGCCAGAGTGGCCACCAGGGAAAGCTGGGGAGGGCTAGCCTCCCACTAGTTCGAATTAAGGGGCTACACACCCCTTAATTCGAACTAGTAAGTTCGAACTAGGCTTAGTCCTCGTAGAATGAGGTTTACCTAGTTCGAACTAAGCGCTCCGCTAGTTTGAATTAAGTTTGAACTAGCGGAGCGCTAGTGTAGCGCTTATCAAAGTTAATTCGAACTAACGTCCGTTAGTTCAAATTAACTTTGTAGTGTAGACATACCCTAAGTAAATTATCAGTAGAGTGAGCTACTGGGTGTAGAATATTCTTCAAAGAAACACGACAGCCACTTAAGCCCATTGATATTAGGTAAACTAAAGATCTTGAGGGGACCTGACCCATCTTCATCCATGATTGGTGATATCAGTAGGCTATTCACCTTGCACCAAGTGGCATGAACTAGTCAGGCAATGCCCTGACTTCCAGAGATGGAATCCCAAGCAAGAAATGCAGGGCTGACAAATGGTGATAGTATGGTCTATACCTTCTTGCCTCAACATATTCCTTATCAGAGGAACTAAAGAGCCCAAAACCCCAGAAACTGGCTCTCCCAGTTGTCAAGCTGCATAGCTCCTAGTCACGCTGCTTAGTCTCTCAGCTACCTTCCAACCATATAAAGAGGCATCGTTGCTATAGCTAGGCTCAACAAAAAGAATACAGAGTACGTCAAAGAGCTGCCATTTCAGAGTCCTATATTGATCAAATGCTAATGAACATATTTTGAACAGCTTATTGCACACTCAGCTTTTGTATAACGTACACAAAGTGAATTTGATTGTTGTGATTCTCTTCACTTTTCTGGATCTGTATTTAGCCTGGGCCACTAAGTTTACACCAAATAACTTGTCGCACAGTGGGAAATCCCTACTGATAAAAAAAATACTAAATAAAATATAATGGGAGTTTTGGTTCATATTTTTCCATGGTGTGTGGGTGTGTGTGGCCTAAGTCTATTTGTGCGTTCTTTTCTTCCCTTTCTATTTTTTTATCTCTTTCTGGTTTACTTCTTACATTTGATGAATAATTGAAAAAAAATCCTATTTAGTCTCAATTACAGAATGCTTCAGTGACCTTTGATGTGAAATTTAATAATCTTGGAACTCTGCCTTGTGGAAATGATATACAAGATTAATATTTTCCATCTAAAGTAAAATATTCTTTCCTTATGTTTACTTAAATTCCTCCCTGAAAATGCGCTATTTAAAATGTAATTAAATGAATTCTTACCAGCAATACACTGAATTATAAACAAAAAAACTGGCCAGGTTCAATTCTGTAGAAAGCTGCAAACTAGCAATATAAAAACAAACCTAGTATAACTTCTGTCATACTAATACACCTTTCCAACAGAGACCACTTACCCTATCTCAGATTTTATCTGGAAATAAGTTTGTTGTGGGGTTTTTTTGGTATCATTATTTATGTTTAAGGATCCGTAAGGTTGCAAAGTTAAGCACTCAAAAGTTGTCAGACTCAAAAGTAGCTGGCTGGCCCCTGTACCTAAAGTAGGTCCATCTCCACGGTGCCAGAATAAGTGCTTTTAGTTGGACCACTTACGGAGGAGGAATTTTATCTGAGCCTATAAAGGGTCAGAGAGCGACCCACTGAGTCAACACTGAATGAGGAAGCACCATGAGCATCCCCGACCACTACCACTATTTCTACCAGACTTCTGTGGCGGGGAAGTGGTTTTGTTTAACTTTGGACAGGAAACTAGCCTAAAAGACTGTGTCTTTGAGACCTTGGAGAAGCCCTGCCCTGTTAAATGTGTTGAGGAATGCAGGCACTGGCAATGTGGGAATGCAGGGAAGAGTGATCAGGAGGGCGGTGCCAATAAAAAAGAAAGGGGAAAGTGAAGTCTTGAGGATTGACTGACCCCACCTATGTTAGGCAAGTAAGAAGATAGAGTAGAAGATCAGCTTATTGGTGCTGGTGCAGCAGCAGACAGCTGTGTTATAGCAGCACACCTCCGCTTCAGTCCTGCAATTGATGGACTGTCTGCAAAAGCAACTGAAGGTACAATTTGCCACTGAACAGTAGTAATAATAGGCCCACTTCCCAGCAACAGAAGAGGCAGCGGAAGCAGTTGGGACAAGGGACTTAAGGAAATGTTGTTGGTGATGGAGAGGGAACCTTGGACTGACTAGCCCCTGGTTTTGTAAAGCTGAAGCTAGGTGGTGACCTGGAGGCTTTCCTCTGTATCTCTGACAAAATGGCAAGTTCATCAGAGGAAAAATGAACTTGGATGGCCCACATAGCACTTTCCTGAAGGACAAGACAGGAAGCCTACCAAGCAGTAAGCCTACATCTCCACTGCAGTGCTATTTTAGAATACCAGAAGTATCCTGAAATAGCTATTCCACATCTTTTGAGTGCACCCGTTAATTTGATATAGATTTTAATTTAACGGGCTGCTAATCCAGCACCCCTATAATCTTTGTTCCACAAGAGCTAAGGGACATTTCAGAATAGCACTTTATTTTGAAATTTAAAAAAATTAATTTCTTAATTTGAAATTACCTCAAAATAAGCTACACAATTTGCATATAGCAAATTGCATAGTTTATTTTGATGTAAGGGTGCAGTGCAGACACACCCTAAGATACATGTACATGGCACAATTATTTCAGAATAAGCTATTCCGGACAGAATACTCCGAAATAGCTTATTTGAAATAGTGCATCTACACTACAGGGAAGCCTGGAAATTAGTCTGAGGCAGGCTCCCCTAATGTGGACATGCTACCTTGATTTAGAGCCCCAGAAAGCACTGGGGAGTAATTACTTTGAATGGTCTGGCGGAGGAACTATTTCAAAATAGCAGCAGTGGAGCATCTGCTACACTACTGCTGTTCTGAAATAGCCATTTCAGAAGAGGCATTATTCCTCGTGGAATGAGGGATACAAATGCTGAAATAAGCTGCCTGTTATTTTGAAACAAATTCAAAATAACAGTCTAGATGTGTTGATGCTCATGTAGTTATTTTGGAAACATGGACGTTATTCCAAAATAACGGTGCAGTGTAGACGAAATCTAAGCAATGAGCAGGTGGGCATCTACTCCATGGTGAAGGTTGCCATCTTAAAGATGGCTTTAGAGGCAATCTCAGCATGACAGAATAAGAGTGGCTGAACAGGAAAAGTCATATGGAGAATTTGGCAGCCAAACTATCAGTCTCCCCTTAGCATGTGCCAATTAAGATTTTTCAGAGGCTTATAGCTCAAGCAAATATTCATAGGAATCATCAGCATGACTCACTATAAAATTTTAAATACCTGCTCAGAACATGGAGACTCAGCTAAATGGCTGGGAAAATGTATTTTTGAATTCACAAAACAATGTGTCTCTTTCCCCAGTCTTGTCCTTGAAAACAGCTAGCCCCTTTAGCTGAAACTTTAAAAAAAAAAAACTCAGCCTGGGGAAGACACCCTGCTTGAGATCTTTGGCAAAGTTATAAGCAACTGAAAACAGGATTTTGTTATGGAAAGTGTTGGGCAAGCCTAACCATTGGCTTTACCACTTACAGTATTGTAAGGGAATTTATGCTACGGGTTACAATCAACATTGAACATGGGTCTTAAAGCTCCAAAAAGCCTGACCACGCTGCCAAAATTTCAGGCAAACCAGTCAACAGTATTTTAACTTTAGAGAGTAAAAACTGACTTTATCAACCCAAAACAAAATAAAAGACACTTTCCTTCAAACAAAACCTTTCCTCGTCCAGAATCACCTATCAAAATACTTAAACTTTCCTCTCTTCCCAGCTGTTAGATATTTTAGTTATATAGCCTTCAGGAGGAGAAATCTAAGCCTTAATCTAGACTCTTTAACAGGGAAGCACCTACTATAGTACAGGGTTGGGGAAAATGCCTATAGCTGTTCTGAAAACTACAGTCATTAATTTTTGTTGCTGAATGCTGACAGTATTCTTGGCACAGCAAAATTGGTGATCTCAGCTGCTGACAGCAACTGGGTGAAAAAGCTCTTGTTAGTCATTATTTTCCTCCCCTTTTCTTTTCTTTTAGCTTGAAAAATGTTCACAGATACAAAGTGTGGATTTCCCCTTCCTTTCCCAGCACTATTCCTAAAGGGCCTGATCCATTGGATTCTTTCCATTGACTTGATGGGAGCTGGATAAGACCCAACATAAAATTGTTTGGCAAGGAGCAGGAGATATTATAGAAAACAAGGATAATGATGAAGGAATGAACGGAAACAGCAGTACTGGATTCAAGTACTGGATTAAAGTAAGCATATGCACAACTTTAACAAACTTTGAATGATCATATATAAAAATGTTTTAAACTTTTTCTCCAATTGCTATTTCTTGATGTTACATAGGGGCAACTACTGCAGGAGAAGCTGAAGGGGAAATGTTGTTAATGATAAACAAATCTGTATTCTGGTAGCACTGAGACTTAAATCTCAAGTGAGGTAGGGGCTCCAACAGGCTAGGTGTTGTACATACACATACTTAGAGACAGCCCCTGCTGCAGGGAGCTTGCAGTCTAAATGGAGACAGAAAGAAAGGCAGGATTACTGTACTACTTTTAGATCCAGGAAGTGAGGGACAAGAAGATGATGTGACACAGGGCCGGATTAAGGGGGGGGGGCAGCTGGGCAGCTGGCCGGGGCGCCAACCTATGAGGGGTGCCTGATGGCAGCTGTAAGAGGCACCGTGCGCCGGGGGCCATGCGGCATCCCTTAGAGCTGCCATCAGGCGCTGTGCGCCCGGGGGCCGCATGGGGGCCCTTAGAGCTGCAATCAGGCGCCGTGTGCCTGATTGCAGCTGTAAGGTGCACAGTGTGCTGGGGAGCAGGGCCACGTATGCATTGCACTCCTGCTGCCCGGGGCGCAGAAATGGCTCGAGCTGGCCCTCATGTGACATGTGCACGCTGTGGCCAAGCCAAGAACTGAACCTATGTCATCTGATTGCCTGGCAAGTGCCTGAGCCACAGGGTCATTTGTTCCATTCCCCAAACCTGTTTTGATTTTAGCCAGAATAGGGCCCCACAGGGGTACATAGTCTCATTCCTGTGTCCTCTCAATGGATTTCTTTTTAATATGAATGCACCGATGTAGTATCATCATCTTCACTGTCGTTTAACATTTTGGAACTTAACCCTGCCTTTCCTGAGCCCCACACTCTCATTAACTGGCAAGTGATACAGAGACAGGCCCAATAATTGTACAAACATGGCTGACAATGGAGCCGGCTATATTTGTGTAATGCAGTGGATCACTATGCATACCTCCTGAATTAAGAGTTTATTGCCTCTTACATAAGAGCACCTGTTCCAGATAGGAGCCAGTCCAAAAACCTACAAAGGAAACATTACAGATTGCTATTTACTGTGGCTAAAAAATGAAACTTACCTAGCTCACTGCTACTTATCAATAATGGATCCCCTGCTGGTGAGACTGCCAGATTAAACAGATGTTTCATCTCAGCTCTTGAAAATCACCAAATCTCTGCTTTGGCAGCTTGCAAGTGGGACAAATTACAAAGATGAGGAACCTCCAAAAGCAAAGCCCACTCTCTACATCCCCCAGGCCCAAATCTGGGGATGCTCAACTCATATCCTTTGGATAGTGATAATTACTTTTATGGGGCATATCTATGAAGAGATGTGGTCTCAGTGGCAACTGCATTCTTGGACATCTAGGGTGCAATCCTCAAATGTGCTGAACATTCAGGCGGTTATCCAGCAAAGCACTTAAGCATTCACCTAACTTTATGCACACGAGCAATCCCATTTAAATTAATGAAATTGCTTACATGCTTAAAGGCAAGCAGGTGCTTAACTGCTTTGCTGAATTGGGGGTAGAGCATTCAGAACTTTACAAGGTCGAATTTAGTTCTCTGAAGCAATTAATATAGCAAGTTAACAAGCTAACGTACGGCAGAGGCCCAAAACTATAATGCAAGCCATACGTTCAGTTGTTTTTGCCAAATACTGCAAGTCTCACAGAACATGCTTACAGTTAAGCTACAAGGCAACTCTCAACATTCTTAAGCCCCCCGAGCCAGTGTTTAATACTTCCTGTGTTCTGACTCTTCTGAATGTCTCCCCATTAGTTTTGGAATTTGTTTTGGCTTGTTGTGTAGTATGATCAAAACCTTATGGCAATGTTAAACATAAGCATCAATGCAAGCAACTAAATTTCATCTTTCAGCCATCTAGTTGATGTTAGACCCCTTTTTGTCAAGAATTCCCTTTTTGTCAAGAATTTGACAGTTAACAAAAGAAGGCAGACAGGGGATGAGCAGGATTTTAAAATACATCTCCTTTTTCCTTTCAGCTTGCCTAAGAGCTTCCATGTCAGGGTAAGCTTTGCAAAACACCTGTAGGAATGTGTAGAAATGTCACTTAGTAAGTGGCGTGCTTCCTCCAAAGGTTAATCTTGAAAGAATATATTTCCTAGTGGAAGACAAATAGCAAAGTGCAAAACGGTGGCACAACCTTAAACAAAGCTTGAGGAACTTGAATCCCACTGACATACAAACATCCCTCTCTGGGGAACTGTGCTCGATCTCATATTGGCTTCTGTGCCTTCTGTTTCTAATTTTCAACAGCCAGAGGTCCAAGATCTTAAGTTTTAATTAACAGAGTTACCTTAAAATTAAGATAAAATTGTAGGGCTTGATTCTCATTTTCACTAAGGCCTCTTTATACTGCTCCAGCAGTGAAAAGGAGCTGGACCGTGGATCTAATTTTATGCACACCCAATTTCTGGCACCTTTGCAACAGAAGTAGGATTTATAGGGGCGTGACTTGTGACTTTTATTCCACAATAGACTGTCCCCTTGGGAAGCTATCAGTGAATGGTCATTGCAAAATAGTTTACAGCAATAGCTATTGCAGTCAACTTCCCAATTTAGACAAGCCCCTAATGTAATTGAGAATCAAGACATTAATCTTTCAAAACAGTCATGCCATAGTTACTCAGTCCATGAGTTTTGTGGAGCTAAACCAGTCGGAGATTAGGAATGCTGGTGTTAAGATCTAAAACAGAGCTACTCAACTATGGAAGCCCCAGAGGCCACAATGATACTCATGGCATATACCAACTGCAACTTAAGTGTGGTTGCACATATGTGCAAATATATATGCAAATAGCTTCTTTCATACCGACGGACAAGAATACAATGATTAAGGCAAGATTACACAACACACAGGCCCCATTTAAGTCTGTTCTGCTGATATTAATAAGATGCAATATTTACCCGATTTTCACCCATAAGAGAGCACTTTTAATAATCAATGACAGTCCAGGAATTTAACTACTACAACGCATATCAACAGAAGACCATTATATTGACTACATTTTTGTTTTGGCTTCCACCCACGGGCCAGATGTTGAGCCCTGTGTAAACTCACACTGCACCGCAGACCGCAAACAAACAGGCTGTGATCCGCATGCGGCCCACATATTGAGTAGACAGGATCTGCAACCAGGCCTACTTGATCCTGGCCCTTAATCAAGATTCATCTAATTTGATCAGCATTAGAAAGACTCAGCTGCAGGGGTGGGGAACCTGAGGCCCAGGGGCCGGCTGTGACCCCTAGCTTGCCTGGATACAGCCCCAAGGCTCAGGGCTTTCCCTCCCCCAGCATTGGGGAACCAGCACTGACACTTCAGTTCCCCTGCCACCCCACCATGAGGCTGGAGCACCAAAATCTACTAGCCTGGGAACCTCTCGACTCTGATGTGATAGGGGGATGTGAGGAGTGTCTTTCTGCTACTCATTCGGGGGTCATGTCATCTCCAGCAGTCCCAGCATGGGGGGGATGCCAGGCTTAAGGTAGGCAGATTCTTTCCTACTGAAGACATGCACCCTTAAACCAGCACACAAATTGGTAGATACAACACAAAGTTTTCAGACACTATGGTGCTGAATTGCACATAATTGTCTATGTTGATCTAGTTTGACAGATAAAACTTAATACAGATCAGATATTTTCAGGGGATCTGGCCACCAACTTCAATGAGAGTAGAGCAGAGTTCACTATTTAAATAATTACCAGTTACATTAAGCAGTAGTCGTGAGGTTTTTTTTTTCTTCCCCCCTCCCCCCCCCATGTTTCAATCTGCTAAAATTCACATTTAGGACTCAATCTGGGACAGAGTCCAAATGAAGGACACAAGAGAAATCAAGAGAGTAAGTTCCGTAGCACAAATACACTGGCAATAACTTCACAATTCCAATAACCCCCTGAATCACCATTTGTGATTTACTTAGTTTACACTAATAAGAGCAGATCTGTGTGCAAGGGAGGCTGAGCAAAGCCAGTTCAATGTGGAGGGATAGGTGAAAAGTTTAGTTATTCGTGTTTTGTGGAACAGTGATGTTCCTAAATCACAGAAATCTGGGTTAATACAGCCAGGACTATAGTGGACAAGTTAAAGAATCATGTATTTTTAAAAGTATCAAAAGAAAATCTCAGGATGGAAAACTACCCCCATCACAGGGTAGAGTGATAGAGTGGTGGACAATACAATGGTTAGCCTTACACAGAGCAAGTGCAATCCCCAGGGTGGCACTGAAACCCTGCACATCATGGGCAGGGGTTGGGGGCCAACAGACTTGCCAGGCCCTGGGTAAGGTGAGAGAGGGCCCTGCTTTGCACTGCCAATAGGGATGGGTGGGGCTGAGATCAGCCAGCTCTGAGTATCGCAGCTAGCATGCCATGCTGTTTCTCCCTCCCCCAACCCTCAGAGATACCCAGAGTGCACCGTGTGCCACTCCGGCAGTAATTTGATGGGCCCAGGGCTCCAGCTGCTGCCATTCCTGTGGCAATGGCTGCAGCAGCTGAAAACTCTGGTCCCTTTTGAATTGCCAGGTTCCTGTGCAACTACTCTCTTTGGTGCTTTCTCCCCTGTAGGCCGGCCTGATCGTGGGTAGCAATTTTATGTGCATCCCGAGTCAGCTCTGCTCGGGGCGCCACGCAGTGGTTGCTCAAATTCTCTAGTGGAAACAAAAAATGTCTCACTTTTCTAAATCTACATGAACTCAGATAAGACAATGATAGCGCCTGTGTGACTATGCACCTGCCCAGGGTGGATAGATTTAAATCAGCCACTTGAACAGATTTAAGTCATCAAGCAGGAAACCTTGATGTAAAGTATCGATTTGAATTTCATTTTGTATTTGTACTTTTTAGTTATTTTCCTAAAGACAGGTTGGTTTTCACTGATTATAACATATAACTAAGTATGGCTTTTACACTGAATTTAGTACTTCTTTTTGCTAACAGAATGATAAATATCAACATACATTTATTTAAGCAATTATAGAGCTTAGCACATTTATTCAGATTCTTAATTTTTTATACTTTTTATGTTAGAAAATGTTGTGTGATGCATTTCTTGTTTAATTATTTTTACCTGTGATTTATATCAAATTTTGGATGGATGGAAATTAGAATTCAGATTTAAAAAAAAACTTAAACCACATTTAAAATTGTTTTTATTAGTTAATAATAGTACCTTAAATGTGTTGGATACATAAAGAAAAAGTTTATCAAAATACATTTTGTATTTAAAACTGATTTATTAAACAAGGGAAATATCATCTGTAGTTAGTGAGTCAAACTGATTGTTTCTAGTCACCATATCCTTCAAGATTTTAGAACTAGTAGATCTTATCTTTTCACACCTAATTTTTATTTATAGATTGGATGAGGAAATTAGCTTTCCTGTTTTTTCAGCTCCCAATCTGTTTCTTAACTTTGAAGTAGTTATTGCACTGAATTTGCTGAATAACATGGAATGAAGTAAATATTCTCTTTGCATCTTTACAGGAGAGATTACTGGGTATCAAAAGCTCTGGTTTTAGCATGTCAGCAAAATCTGGTTCCAAGTGCTTAGACAGTTGCTTTCTCCAGTTCAATTCTTTGACCTGATTTAAAACTTTAGCAGCTAGCATTTACTGCTTAATATTTTTATTTGATTTAAATAATGTTAATATGTTATGGGAAATTTATGTCTTACCATAAGTTACCATAATTTCAAAATAAATTTTAAATGGGGTTATTTTTAAAAAGAAATATATTTAAATTAAAAACATCTGATTTTTTTAAACAACTATACAATCATCACATTTTTGTATTGTGTTGTGTTTTCTTTTTAAATCCATGCATTGTTCTGATAAGAAGAATCATTATTCAATAGCAGAAAGGAAATCTGTAACAGTTTAACATCATATTAACAGTTTCTGCATAAGAGGACAGACAAGAGGAGGGGTTGGTAATAAATCACTTCTCACATAGGCTGGGTTTTCCCTTCTAAACAGTACGTACCCAGTTCTGATCCATTGAAGTCAATGTGACTCTTACCATTGACTTAGGATCAAGCCTTAAGTCACTAAAATAAAAAAATGGATAAAGTGCTGGGGGAGAAAATAAAGACAATGTGCAATGATCGAAACTAATGCTTCTGTTTTTTTAATGAGAGATCTAGCTGCTATCGCTCCTTGAAAAGATTATTTAATATACCGTGTTTTTTTTTAAAAGGATGAAAATGAAATGTAATAATAACACTTAGCATATAAATAGCACTTAACATCTTCCAAGCACATTTGTAAATAGTAATTAGGGCCCCAATCTTATTTCCATTATAAGTTCAATAATTTTGCCATTTACTTCCCTGTGGGTCAGATTAGATTGTTAATCATTCTGTCTTGGAGTTGTCCAGGAATTTAAGTATATGCTTAACTTTAAACATGCCCCTTTGTGGAATTACTTACATGATCAGAGTTAGGCATATGCTTAAGTAGATAGCTGATAGAAAGCCTTAGGAAAATGTTAATATTTTCAGTTTACAAATAAGGTAATTGAGACAGTGTTGTTAAAGGGACACGGTATACTTCAAATGTAATCAGTCGCTTAAGGTTTGAATTAAAAGTAGTTCAAAATGCCATTCCTGCCTAAATCATCCTGCCAGTGTGGGGGTTTTTTGTAATCACGCTTTCCTGTTTTTTAAAATGTTCTTCTCTCCTCTGTGGCTGTATGACAAACCTCTCTACAAATAGGAATGGTGAAACTGAGTATGTGAAGAGTGCTGTCAAATGTACAAAAAAAGCAAGTGGGAAAAATAAATCTTTGCTCTAATTCAGTTGTAAGCAGCCTGAAGCCCAGGGACCACATGTGGCCCATTGGGGTTCTATATGTGGTCCATGAGACATTTTGTTTTCTGTTACCCACACGCAGGGTTGCCAGCTTCTGCTGGTTTCCGTCCATAGATGTTTTTTTCCTCCCTTCCGGTATTACTAAAGTGACATGCACGTAAAGCGAGGGCTTGTGAAGGGAGGTGCATGCTGATTGCACACAGTATAGACTGCGAGAGCTGTACGCTCCCTTTGCTTTAAATCAAAGCACTGCTATGGTTCAGATGGCACAGCCTGCAAATTTTAGGTACACAAGGACATTTAGCAAAACTACCCTGTCCTGGGAGACCATCTTGGTTACAAAACTTTTGCGGCCCCCTGAGATGAAGGAGGGCCACTCATGCAGCCCATTCACTAGCCTAGGTTGCCCATCACTGCTCTTATCTCTTTCCTTTACAGTGATTTTAAGTGTTACTTATAGCAATAGCAGGTAACAATTGTTCAGAAGGAGTGTGATACTTGAGTTGATGTGTCTATATAAGAGTCTGATCCAGAATGCACATGCCTAATTGTGAACACATGACTCATCCCAATGAAGTCAATGTGAGTGTTCCTGTGCTTAAGTGCTTTGCTGAATTAGGGGCATAGTGCCTGGCACCTGGCTGGAGTGGCACCAGTATCTTCCCTAAGCCCACAAAGGGAGCTGGAAATAGAACTCCAGAGTTGTTGGCTCCTGGTCTGATGGCAAGATAGTAGACCACAGATAAAACTAGTGCATTATTGCAGGCATACGCAAGGGTGAACCATTACCTTTCTTCTCCCCTGTAAAGGGCACAAAGTCTTCCCTGTCTTTGTGTTCCAGTGCTTGTTTCTCCAAGTACGAAAGGAGTCGATCTCTGTCAAAAGGGCCCGTGGCAGCTTTACTGGTCTGGTCTTTTTGTCGGAAGCCCGCTGGCAAAAGTGAATTCTACCAAAATGAGATGCAAATACAGAATCATAAAAATGTTGGTCTGGGAGTGACCTCCAGAAGTCATTAAGTATCACGACAGCATGTTACTATTAAAACATAGAAATCTGGGGGCAGGTTTTGGCATAGCTCCACTGACATAATTTGAGCTATGCTGATTTACACTAGCTAGAGAATCTGGCCTCTGATGAAGAAGCTTTGGGTACATGGCATTTTGTAGAATCAGGGAATCACAGAAATGTAGGGCCTGAAGTGCTTCTTGAGAATTGATCAAATTCAGACCACTTCACTCAAGCTGGGTCTGTTAACCCTAAACCATCCCTGACAATCCAACCAGCTCTTAAAAACCACTAATTTCTGGGATTCCATAATTACTCTTGGATGCCTACTCTAGAGCTGAACTATCCTTATAGTTAGAAAGCTTTTCCTAATTTCTTACTTAAATCTCCTTTGCTGCAGATCAAACGTATTACTACTTGTCCTACCTTCAGTGGACATCAAGAACAATTGATCACTATCCTCCTATAACAACCCTTTACATATTTATCAAGACCCTCTGGCTTTGTCTACACTTCAGGGTTTTTGCACAAAAAGCTTTTTTTGCAGAAGAGATCTTCTGCAAAAACTTCTTGTGCAAAAGCGTGTCCACACTTCAAAAGCACATTGCACAAGAGAACGTTCACACTGAATGGATGCTCTTGCACAAGAAAGTTCTGATGGCCATTCACAGAATGGCCATCAGAGCACCTGTTCTTTTTCTGATAGGCTCTTTTTGCGCATTAAACCCCTGTGGAGTGTCCACACTTGCCTTTTTGTTCAAGAGCTGTAGCACAAAACGGAGTTATTCCTCATGGGGAAAGGAATAACTCTACTGGCAAAAGCCCTCTGTCCTGTGAATTTACTGTTGTTTTTTGCGCAAAAATGTGCTTGAGGTGTGAATGCTCCACCAGTTTTTGCACAAGAACCTTGCTGTATAGACATAGCCTCTCTGTCTCCTTTTCTCCTAAACATGCCTCAATTTCTTACCCTTTCCTCATAGGTCAAGTTTGTTTCACCAACCTATCCATATCTTTTCTGAAGCGTGGTACCCAGAACTGGACACATTATTCCAGTTGAGGCCTCCTCAGTGCCAAGTACAGCCGGACAGTTACCTCCCATGTCCTACACCCAACACACTTCTTAATACAACTTAAAACATTAGCCTTTTTCAAAATTGCATCACGCTGTTGACTCATATTCAATTCGTGATCCACTATAACCCCTGGACACTTTTTATCAGTCCAGTCTAGTTGTGTCTTTGATTTCTTCCCCTCCTAATTGTATTTATCGAATTTCATCTTGTTGATTTCAGATCAGTTCTTGAAGGGCTTGTCTGCACTGCCACTACATTGTGCTGTAACTTTCCCCCTAAGCAAACACCCCCTAAGCAAAGCAAGTTAAAGCACTATAAAGCACCAGTGTAAATAGGCTCCCAGTGCTGGGAGCTATGCACCTCATGGAGGGGGTTTACCTGGAATTCTGGAAGAGCTATCTCCCAGTGCTAGTGCTGCATTAAAGTGCTGCTGCAAATCTTAATTTGTCAGAGTTGTTCTGAATTCTTTTCCTGTACCCCAATGTGTGTGCAATTCCTCTCAGATGGGCATCATCCGCAAATTTCTTTTAGATGCATTCTCTCCACTCCATTATACAAGTATGAATGAAAATCCAGATCCAGCACTGACTACTGAAGGACTCCTCTAGATATGTCCTCCCAGTTTGACAGTGAACCTCTGGTAAGTATTTCTTGAGTGCAGTCTTTCAACCATTTGTGCACTCACCTTGTAGTAATTTCATATAAACTGCATTCCCCTTGTTTGCCTATAAGAGTGTCATGTGCGAGGACTGCATCAAAGGCCTTACTGAACTCAAGATCTATCACATCTACTGTTACCCTCTGACCATTAGGCTAGTAATCCTGTCAAAGAAGGAAATTAGGCTGGTTTGGATTTGGC
The DNA here is from genome assembly GCF_052426305.1 of Pelodiscus sinensis. Classification (NCBI taxonomy): domain Eukaryota; kingdom Metazoa; phylum Chordata; order Testudines; family Trionychidae; genus Pelodiscus; species Pelodiscus sinensis. The sequence continues at coordinate 21,757,508 of NC_143065.1, read as the reverse complement.
ATGATTTGCAAATATATGCTGAATATTCCTCATCACCCCATTATCTTGTAAGTGCTCACAAACTGATTATACAAATATGTCATCATTCTCTCTACAATGTTCTAAATTTAATCTCCACTAGAGGGTACTTTCTTTTTTAAGTGGAGCTAATATTTATTAGCATAATATTCTTCAGGGGCAAATAATGTGCAGCCGTGTATTGACTAGTTGTGACTATTAAAATGACATTTTCAAGTACTCTTAGGGTATGTCTACACTACCCCCCTAATTCGAACTAGGGGGGGTAATGTAGTCATACGGAGTTGCAAATGAAGCCCGGGATTTGAATTTCCCGGGCTTCATTTGCATAAAGCCGGCCGGCGCCATTTTTAAATGCCGGCTAGGTCAGACCCCGTGCCGCGCGGCTACACGCGGCACGGACTAGCTAGTTCGGATAGGAAGCCTAATCCGAACTAGCTAGTCCGTGTCGTGTGTAGCAGCGTGGCACGGGGTCCGACCTAGCCGGCATTTAAAAATGGCGCCGGCCGGCTTTATGTAAATGAAGCCCGGGAAATTCAAATCCCGGGCTTCATTTGCAACTCCGTATGACTACATTACCCCCCCTAGTTCGAACTAGGGGGGTAGTGTAGACATACCCCCAGTCAAATGTCTCCTACCCTTATTATCTGTGTTTTTACAGTAGTACTAAAGGACCAAGCTGGCAGTCAAATTAAATAGGACAGGTTAACCTCCCTCTCTTTATCTTCTCTTCTTGGTGACTCTCTTTCCAATTCTCCCCTCTTTTTGTTGTTGTTGTTGCTGTTCTTTTCTATTGCTACTCCTGTTTCTCCATTCCCTCCCTACCTTTTATCCCAGTATAGATGACTAAAAGTCTAAAATTGAGTATACAGAAAGTACTTTCTGGAAAATATACTTGGTCACTTCATTACACATCTCTAATCTTCAGATAGAATGCTATGAAACTGGAAATTAATAACCTCTTTTTCATCGTTATTTTCCCTCCAGTTTAGGAAATAAAATAATTTCTACTGGCCAGGAAGCTGTGTTGACTGGTGGTTTGCTAGCAGTATGGAATGTCCTTGAATAATTATAATGTCCTTGAAAGTACTTTCAATTTCCATTCCATTCTATGTTGTATCGTTTAGTCTCTTGGAACAAGTATTTCTTTTGGTGAAAACTAGAAACGGAGTGCTATAAACTTAAACTGCTAGGTCAATTTGAAATATAGTGCAAGCTTCCCAACAACAGACATATCTGTAACTTTGACCCCATCTTTTTTTAAGTGAAAGGTAAATCTTTTTTTTTTTGCCAGGGCACAGGTTTTTAAGCATACTGTGAATGCCATTTCCAAGTCTGCAACACTAACATGTTTTCTTTATGTAGGATAGGGTGGATGTATAGTTGACTGGAGATGATTAAAGTTTGGCTCAGTCAAGTCTTGGCAAAGCAAATTTTCCTCACTTAAAACTATGTATGTTGAAAATACAGAGTCAATATATTTCAATAGTTCAAAAGAATGGGATCTTCACAAACAGATGATGATGATTTGATACAGTGGAACCTACCAGCCCCAACAAAAAAAGCCTCATTAGGCTAGGCACGGTATAAATATATATTAACAGAATCTCTGTCCTCAAGGATTTACTGTCTAAAAAGAGAAAGTCTGTCACAAAAATTTGCCCTATGTCAGACTGACTTGCCCTATATCAGTGGCAGAGCAGGAAATAGATCCAAGGTCTCAGAGTTCCTTGTTTGGTGCCTTATCCTTTAGAACACATCGCCTGTCATGTACCGGGAATATAATCATCAGCCTCTTTTGAAACATCAGTTCTGTTCATGTCCCTCTACCTACCTCAGGGTCAAGATCATCAAGAACATGTTCCAACTGTTTCAGCTCTTCCTCTGACAGTTTGCTGAGAATTTCATCTTCATTGATATTCTTATATTTTTCTAACTCCTTCCGGAATGGCAGCGACATGGCTCCTGCAGCACGGCTCACTTAATGCTTTCAACCATCCAGGAGGCAATTTTGCTTGTGTTCCACTCACTGTTAAGAATAAGCAATTGTCAGTGTCTCCATTTACATTAGCCACCTACAGCAATGACTTTACATTTTAAAATTCAAAAAAGGGAACAGGATAAGGCTACATCTACACTTGAAGCTAAAAGTGTGTTTCCAGCTCAAGCAAACATTCGTGGCAGCTCTCACCAAACTAGCGTGCTGAACACAATATTGTAGCTCTGTGGTACCCAGGAGTAACTACGGGATCTGGGTGGGCTTGTACTCTGGATGGGCTAGCCCACACAGTCATTCACCACTGCCTGGACTACCACAGCTACATTACTATTTTTAGCACACTAGCTTGATGAGCAAGTGCAAACATGTCTACTTGAGCTGGGAATCACACTTCTAACTGCAGGTGTGGCCGAAGAGAGAGAACATCACCATGCCAGCCTATGCAGCAAGTATCCTAAGAACACGAATAAATTTAGGACATTCTCTCCTGCAGCTCAGGGGCTATGCATGTGCATTATCTAAGGGAAGCTTTGGGCCTCACAAATTAGAGAACAGAGATTATCTTTCACCTGGAAGATTAGACTTCTACAGAAAAAGAAGCATCTGCTTTGTTCTCCTGGCTGAAAGAACAATATAGTGAGTGTCATGTGACAATGGTAAAGAGTCACTTTCTTCTTACACTAAACAAGGAACTTTGTTAGAATAAGGGAAGCAATATTGTCCAAAAAGCTAGTCTGTCTCATTGACACTTCATTGTAGAGTTTCTGTCTACGAACTTTCCCACCTTATTCTGCCTTGGTTCCTGACAGGTTTTAAGAAACAGTTCACATCTCCTTGCTGTAATGTAAGCAGCTTTCTGGCCCCCTAGTTTATAGTCTTATTTTAGACTTCTCTGCTGTCTTCATGACAAATGGCAACACTTTCAGCAAAACAAGAAATCCTGCTAAGGGAAATTGCCAATTTTAACTTAAAACATCATTTCTGAATAAGTTCACTTCATGTGCGTCTCTAAACATTTAGACTATGGTGACGAAAACAGTAAGTCCTAACCATTTCGTGAACCTTGTGTTTTTAAAGCTCAACTGGTGTTAATTTTCAGATGATACACAGCTGTTCAATAATGAAAACAAGTCATTTTATTACCATGTTACCACAACTAATAAGAAAATTCTCCTATGATTTGTTTGTGGTGGCTCCCTGCCTCTGTTCATTCCCTTCTTTCTAGCCCTAGTAACATGGCTCACCATACTGCATAAAAGCTGAAGAAGAAGCAATCCTGCTCCTTAGAGAAGCAGGACTTCTGATGTATGAAACAGTTAGTGGCAGAGTCCAATATATAATCCAAGACTCCCAGATCCCTGCAGTACCTATTAGAATTCATTGCCTCCCAAATTGAAATACAGGCAGTCCCCGGGTTACGTACAAGATAGGGACTGTAGGTTTGTTCTTAAGTTGAATCTGTATGTAAGTCGGAACTGGCGTCCAGATTCAGCCGCTGCTGAAACTGATCAGTTTCAACAGCGGCTGAATCTGGACGCCAGCTCTGACTTACATACAGATTCAACTTAAGAACCCCAGGCATCCCCAAGTCAGCTGCTGCTGAAACTGATCAGCGGCTGATTCCAGGAAGCCCGGGGCAGGGGCTTCCTGTAGTCAGCCACTGGTCAGTTTCAGAAGCGGCTGACTTGGGGACGCCTGGGGCAGAGCAGCTGGGGTGCTGCTGGGTTGGTCCAATAGCGCCACCGCTCCTCGGCACTACTGGACCAACCCAGCAGCACCCAAGCTGCTCTGCCCCAGGCGTCCTGATTCAGCCGCTGCTGAAACTGACCAGCAGTGGCTGAATCAGGACGCCTGGGGCAGAGCAGCTGGGGTGCTGCCGGGTTGGTCCAGTAGCGCCCAGAGCGGCGCTACGGGGCCAACCGGCAGCGCCCCAGCTGCTGTACCACAGGCGTCCGGAGCAAAGCCGCGGAGCACGGGGGCAGCGGGACAGCCCAGACGTGCCGTGGCTGTCCTGCTGCCCTTGGGCTCCGTGGCTTTGCTCTGCTTTGCTCCCCGTCTCCCTGGTCTGCAGACCAGGGGAACTGGGAGCAAAGCGGCGGAACACGCGGACAGCGGACAGCCCAGACGCATCTGGGCTGTCCGCTGCCCGCGTGCTCCGCTGCTTTGCTTCCTCTCCCTGGTCTGCTGGAGTCCAGGGAGACGGCCCCATTCGTAACTGCGGATCCGACATAAGTCGGATCCGCGTAACTCGGGGACTGCCTGTATATACTAGCTGTGTAGATTACAGATCAGATTCTGAATGTACAAAATTCAGAGTTATGGTCAGTCAACTGGCATTTACTCATGAGATTTATAAAGATGAATCTTGTAGCCTTTGTGCAATTTTACATGAAAATTTGCACAGTGATTTTTGTGCAGTTCCTGCGAATGCATGTACAAAGTTGACATTTGTGTGAGTAAATGCATATGTAGGCAGGGCCCAATTAGTGTGCACAGACTTCGGGAGTTTCAGTCTTTACAGTTTTGTGCCCTGAAGACATAAGAAAATAATGATCCGTACAGAAACATTTATGCACAAAGTTGATAGGATAACTATAATATTGAATTTTCTGGACAAGATCCTCAGGTATTCTAAACTGGCAAAACTCCATTGACTTGAAACAAGTTTACACCAGCTGTGGGTCTGGTCCTTTCTTTTTTTTTTTCATTCAAAATCCTAACCAAATAATTCATTTAATTCTAATCACACTCTTGTAAACTAAAAACTGAATGAGAGAATTTATAACCAAAATAGAAAAGTACATGACAGAAAAATAAACAAGTTCAGTATGTATTTTAAATACTTCTCTTTTGGCTATGGATCCAGTTTCTGAATTGAAATCAATTGTCCTCATGCCAGAGGAGACTAATTTATAGGACAGGTTACAGATTTGAAAACATCAGAATTATATAAATGTCACATCTGGAGGATGGAACTTTTAAAAATAAAATCAGGCAAATCATTAAAATATGAATATAATTAGGTTATCATTCTGTCATATGAAAGATAACTTTTTAATTATACTCCAGCCTCCACTGCAATGTAAAAATATCATAAAGTGAGTCCTGGTTTACACAGTATAACCAGACACATTTTTAGTGCTCCTTTAGGAGATTTAGCAATCTTCTGACATGTCACAACATTTTGATAGTTGTAAAAGTGTCTTTGTTATCAAAACACAATACAGATAATGAGTATTAGATAAGTTTGTGCAAAAATAGCTCCCCAATGGGTTTACTGAAATCATTTGCTTTTCTTCCTTTGTTTTTGCTGTGAAATTCAGCACTACCGTTACAAAATCCTAAGTGATTCATATTGTAATCCAAATCACCTTTTAGATAATTAAAGTATTTTAAATAAATGTGCCAAATATACTATATTTGTAGATTTACCCGGTATTGCTCGGGTCTGTAATTCAGGAATTCCATCAAATATATCTTTTTCTTCATCCCTATAAACTCCCCTCCTTTGCTATGTTTTAACAAAAAAGGACTGTATCAATCTCGTTTTCAATAACATTTTCTCCTAGTTTTCAAATCTTAAGCATTGATTTAGCTATGCCAAAACAGAGAACTACTCCAAATTTCTCCATTTTATCTCTTTTTTTCTAAGGTTTATTGAGAAGCAAGCCTATTCCAGGTTCTGTCTCATCTTGGTTCAGTCTCTTTCAACATTCGCTGGTTTATGTCAATTTTGAGGACCGAACCTGTTTTGGTGTCTCTGTCTCATTTCTGTTTGTTTTTCTGAGAAGCAATCTCAATCCAGGCACATCTCATTTTCCTGGCACAACCAAACCCTTACTTTGCTTTAAGTTATGATAAGAAGAATCTGTATGCTGAATTTGGTGGTCCTAGTTCTTACCATTTAGGAGGAGTTCTTGATCAAACAGACAAACTCTCTAAAATATACAGTAAATTTAAACTGTTGAGTCAAGCTCAGATGCATCACTGCTCCTCTGTTACATTCTCCTGTGTATGCATAGACTTCAAGAAGCCTTCTAAAAGTTTCTTTGATTAAACTCATTAAACTCCTAGTGCTATATCTAGCAGTCATTAATTGGGATGAAAAATGTCTTTAAGAAGATTACAGCTTTTAAAAAATGTATTTAGTGGTTTAAAGGCTGATTTCATTAGAGTTTAATCATGTCCCTGGGAAAGAGAGTTGTAATCCAGAGGTTAGCATGTTTTATCAAATAGGATTGGGCAACTGATCGCTTTGAGGATCACAACCACTTACAACTGTTAAAGGCTTCTGTCATTCTGGGTAGCAACATCTGAACCTCAGAATGGGCTGGATTTGGTGACCCTTATTCATGGTGGTAAAGATTTAGCATCTTTGTTGATAGACTCAGCCAAGAATATAATTAAACCTCATCACCACCTACAACTCATCAACACAACTATCTGCAGTCTACCACAACACATCTACATAGCCACCTCTCACCAAAGGAGGCTGTCCATCCACCTCAGGATTGAGGTGCATTGGCAAGACAAGGAGAAGCAGTCAATGTCAGAATCTACATTCTAAGCATAAATACAACATGTTAGTCTACAAGATTATCGGCCTAGCACTTTTCACCAGCCTCAATTCAGCACTTTCTTAAATCCATCTCTGTTAGACAGAACTTAAACACGTACTTAACTTCAGGTGGGACTTAAGCATATGCTTTAATGTGCAGTTCTCAATAAAGATGCTTTCCTGAATCAGGACCTGAACTAGCACATTATTTCACAGGTTTATTTTTTTAGATACTAAATCACCTGGACATGCCTAACCTGTTGAACAATTCCTACTAGTATTTTAGTTTTTGTGGATGTGATTACATTTTCTTCCATTTTAACAATTCAATTAGCTGTGGAGTCATATTATTTGTTTTACAAATAGAAAAACATATTCTCAGCTCTTATAATAGATTAGAGAAGTTAATAAATATAGTAAATATCTTGTAATAACTTTTTTGATTTTAAAAGGGTATGTAAAATTACTTTGGGATCTAACCTCCAAAATGTTTGTTTCTAATGAAAACCTTTAATTCTGTGTTCTAGTGAGTAATGACCATGTAACTGTATTTATTTTTTAATATGTCATTGACCCTCCTAGTCAAGGCAGTCATAGGTTAATTATGCAAGGGAGAAAGGGAAGAATTCAAGGAGCTAGATTTGGGTTTTATTTTGAATATATTGGTGAAAATCATCATTCATGTTAAGTAGTGGTTTGGTCTAAATCTTCCTGACAGGGTCAAGTCAAAGGGCTACAGTAGAGTGGCCCTGTTGGAATCCAGGAAGTGGGTGGGCCCAGAGCTAAAGGACCCTCCCCCAGTCTACAGGAAGGATCCACTGAATCTAGGAAACTAATTGATTACTTGGGACAAATAAAAAGAAAACAGGAGCAGGCATGATGTTCAAAAGAAGGGAACTGGAAGGGGACACCAAGCAGAGAGCCTCAGACAGTGACCACTGTTGCTCAAAAGCATCAGGGAAGCCCGTGGGCACCACCCAGAGGAACTCCACTCTGATGCGTGAACAGATAAAGGAACGGAAACATACATAAGAGCAGTAGAAGGGAAGTATACAAGCCCTAGATTAAAAAGATCCCTGTTCCAAGACAAACTAACAGGGGCTAATCCAAAACCAGCAGGAACTTGTCAGAATCAATCAAGGCAATTAGCTCAATTAAAACATCTGGAGCCAATTAGGAGGTTTCCCATCAGTGAGGCAGGCTAATCAGGACACTTAGGGCACGTCTACACATCAGAGCTAAAGCTGAACTACGCTACACAACCTGAGCTACATCAATTGCGTAGTTTAAATCGAAATAGCTTATTTCGGCTTTTGGTGCAGTCTACACAGCAGGAAGTCAGAGAAAGAGCACTCTTCCTTTGACTTCCCTTACACCTCGTAAAATGAGGGTTACAGGAGCCAGAGTAAGAAGTCTTCCAGTTCACCATTATGTTGACATTATGTCAAAATAACCACTTGTAGTGTAGACATGGATTGTTATTTCAGATTTACATTCGTTATTCCAAAAATAACACTGTTGTGTAGATGTACCCTTAGAGCCAATGAAGAACCAATTGAAACTAGTTAAAAAGGACTCTTCTTCTGTAAGCTCATGGCATGCAAATAGCTGGGGAGAGAAGGCGCTGTGGAAGGTCTGGGAGGAGCAAGTGCAAGTAAGTACCAGGAAGAAGAGCCTGTGGTAAGAAAGGTGCTGGGAAGGGCCATGGGGAAGTGGCCCAGGGAACTGTAGCTGTCACACAGCTGATATTGAAGACAGGCAGGCAGCTGCCATCAGAGGGTCCATGGCCTGGAACCTGGAGTAGAGGGCAGGCTTGGATTTGTCTTCTTCCCCACTCTCTATTCAGCATAGGAGAAGAACTAATTTTGGTAAAGCTGTCTGTTCTGCCCCGAATCATTTGGAGGGGATGCAGTGACTATGCAGTTTGGTCTCCTCTCTTTTCTCCTTGATGGCCAATGAGGTGGGTGGCTCAACAAACGACAAGCTGACACCCTAGAGAAAGTGTCTAAACTGAGGGCTGCCATGAGCCTTTGAGGAGAGCAATCTGCCTGAATGCACAACTCACCACAGCAGAAGAGGAGCTTTGTCACAATAGGTTCTTAAATTGAGCACATCACAGTAGTGTTTGGGCATCTTCCATTACTGCATTAAGGGACATGATTCCCTTCAGTCACATGTGATTTCTTCTTTCATCTTCCCTATGGGGGAGAACTGTGTGGAGTGTATTGTTTTAGTAAGATGGGTTGTTTGATTTTGATAGTCCTTACTTCCTGTGAGAGTTCATTCCGCAATCTCAGACAGTGCCCAAGAAAATTCTGTTTCCTGCATAGATGAGTTTTTTCCCTTCTTATAGAAAATAATGTTGTGTCAGAAGAGTGTGTTGTTGACCGTGATCCTCATCCAAGAGCTTTAGCCATAGCAGAGGACAGGTATGACGTGTTTGCAATAGCCAGTGTTGCTGAAGAAATATGCTGTAATGTTCAATAAGTTGAATAGTCACTTTGCACCCAACTTTCTCTGCAAACAATTTTAGGTGGCAGAGAAGGTCCCCCACATCTAGAGGGTTTTAACCCATAGTTCTTCAAGGGCTTGACCTTGAAAGGTGCTCAGACGCTTCTGAAGCCAGTGGGAGTTGATGGTGCTCATAACCTTAAGGGGTTGATCAGTCCCTTGCAGGGTTAAAGCCTAAATGACTCTCAAATGAAGCAGTTAAATCATGGTTCAAACATTAATTAATTAATTTCCATTCATTCCTGTTTTAGAAATGGGGAAACTAAGACACAGAGAAGTTAAGCGATCTTCTCTACATCAGTCAGCAAAATTGGAAATTGAATTCAGGAAAGCTGACCTTCATTCTCATGGAGTAACTACTAAGAAGCCACACTGTATCTTTATTCTGTTAATGCCCTACATTTTCTGCACTCCTCCATTCTCACTTTAAATTGGAGAGGGCTCAGACAAGAGTCGCACAAATGATAAAAGAATTGGAAAATCCATTCTATAGTGATAGACTGAAGGAGCTTAATCTATGTAGCTTAATCTTCTGTTTGTTAAAGGGTGACTTAATCACATTTTATAAATATTTCCATGAGAAACAACTAATTGATAATGGACTCTTAGGGCTCCGTGCACAGAGCTGCTTGGCTGGAGATGGGGCACATTTTCCTCAGTGACATCAGCAGCTTCCTGCTGAGGACAGAGCAGCAAGTCTCTCCCAGCTGGTAGGGAGGGGACATGTCCTCATGGGCTGGGCAAGACTCACTGCTCTTTCCCAAGCAGGGAGCTGCTGCTGCTGCCACCGAGGAAGAAGTGTCCCTCCCCCAGCCAGGCAGCTCTGTGCACGGAGCCCTAAGCCCCTGCCTAGGCGGGGTTCATTAAGCAGCTGTGGAGCTGTGCTGCCACGCAGTTTAGAGAGAATCTTGCTCTTCAGTCAGTCAAACAAAGGCAAAACAAGATCCAGTGGATGGAAGCTGAAATTAGGTAAATTAGGACTAGAAATAAGGTACACACGTTTAACCATTATGTTAATTAACCACTGGAACAATTTATCAAGCATTGTGGTAGATTCTCCATCACTAGTAATTTTTAAATCAAGATTGGATGTTTTTCAAAAGGATATGTTCAAGTTCAAACAAATTATAACACAAGCCATAGAAGTTCCATTAATTAAACATGACAGACTAGATGATCACAGTGGTCCAGTCAGGCTTTATAATTATGAAAAATATTTTTAAAAGATGATGTAGTGAACCTGCTCTTGCCATTTAAACTGAAAAGGAAAAATTACAATTTCAAAGAAGTCCACATAATGTCAAGATGTAATTGTTAAGCATAATTAGTAACAAGCAAACAATTGCAGTCAGTATAATTGAATTTATCACCACAACCTATAGCAGACTATAAATTGATCAGACATAATAAAGAGAACCACTTTGTTTCCAGTAGATACTTTCATGTCTCAAAATAGTTATGAATAAAGTTAACATTACTTTAAAAAAATTAAATCTAAATTATTCTATGACTTTGTGGGAAACCTCTTGTACATCAAAGGGAGGGGATCCATTGATGTTTCATCTTCTTTCTTTCATTCCCCAGTGACTGTCTTTCATCTTATATGGATCAAAGAAAGCATGCATTTGATTTCTATAGATAGCTAGACTCACATGGATACCTTTGCAATTTACGAGGGGTAGGTTTTTTTTATCAAGGCCCTGATCCAACTCTCATTAAAGTAAATGGGATGACTTTCATTTGACTTTAATGGGAGCTGTGAAGCCCTACATAAAGAAACTAATTGTCATGTAAATTGCAAAGTAACAGATGCATTACCAGGATGCAAATTGGCTTCATGGTTATGGAATGGAGTGTCTGACCTCTAAATGTTTAGCCTAAAACTCCAGTCGTAGTCTAACATTACCACAAATAACTCTCCAAGTTCTACTGGCAGTAGGCAGAACTAAAATAATTGCTAGGAAGATAATGAGGAGTCAGATTTATTAGGGCATACGCTTTCGTGGGTAAAACCCACAGGATTCCTCATTGTTTCTGCAGATACAGACTAACATGGCTACCCCTTTGAGACTTTTCACCGTGCTAGGAAGATAATGTAAGCTAACATTACACTTACTCTAAGAGGGAAAAAAACCCTCTATTTTAAAGAGACACAGTTTTCGTCAAACACATTTTAAACATAGCAATGGAAATTTTCATGCCATGATTCAGAGACAAAACCAGGAACCCTTTGTTATTTTTTACATGAAATTTTAACATGTTTTCAATGCTAGGATTTCAGTTCTTACTAATATTGAATACCTAACAAGTTAGCATGTTCATATTGTAATAAATTAGTCAAATAAAAAACAATGCTTCATAGACCTGATTTGCAAGACCAGAGATTGTCTATATTCATGCATATTAGTTCTAATTTGTCAGGATGGGGAGACGATCCATGTATATTATGAGGTCAGTATTACACATTTGGATAACTTTCAACACCTGCTCTGAAATTAGAGCTTGATGCAGGGATATATGTAAACTCAGCTTGAACTCTAAAACATCCACCTGAATTTTCAGATAGGGAAGGAATTAGCCCAATGTGATTATTTTTTCTATAAATGTAGCAGTTGAGCAAAGCGACACTTATTCATTTACTAAAAGCTCTCCAAAACAGAAGCCAGTTATTTTATGGCAGCGCAAAGAAGCCCTCTTCAATGAACATACATTGAGGGAATACCCATTTTAAAGCAATACCTGATAAATCAGTTTTGAGACTGGAAAAACCAATCTGGGGAAAAATAGGTTATATAACATTATTTATCATTTGATCAGTGTCAGTACTGTGCTCATGCCGTACAAGACAACTAAAAAGGCACCTGTGTCCTGAGGAACTTGCATTCTAAGGGCCTGATCCTCCTGCAAATCCTTACATACTTGCTTAGTTTTTGACAAGTAGTCCTGTTCATGTCAGTGGAATTACTTGAGTCTGAAAGGAGGTCCAGAATAAGACAAATCACACTGGAAGAGACAGAGGAAAGTATCAATATAGATTCCTTAATTTGCAGATTACTAGGAAGCTTTTTGCAGAACTGGAAGAAAACAGGAGACAAGCAGAGGATCCTGGAGGATCAATCCCCACTGCTCTCAGAAAAGATGGTGAAGCTAACAAAGTTAGTATAATATTATGTATAATGCTGAATTATTCATTCACTTATTGTAATATATTCTGGTCATGGAGGCCTTGATTAAAAAGATATCTCATACAATAAACCTTCTCTTTTTTCCTTTTGGTGCTTTTTTAAGGTTTTCTTTCATTTTCTTTCTCTGTGCTTTTTTATTGTTGCGGCAGGATCTATTGCTAAAGGCATTTTTGATAATACAGAGGAAAAAAGTGTAGGTCTTTTTAACACTTCGCCGTAAACCAGTCACATACGTCTCTCACAGGCTGGGCCAAATGGTTCCATTTTGACCCCTCTGAGGTTTCAGAAATCTTCCTGGTTCAAAACCAAGGCACAACTTTGTATTGCTGAAAGAGATCTCTGTTGTTTCTCTCCCTTTTACTCAAGGTTTTTAAAACTAATCTCAGTCCAGCTTTCAATGTTTACATTTAACATTTATCAAAATAAGGACATTTATTTGGAAAAAGCAATTAGAATTCAATTTAGAATTCTCAATACATCGCGTTTTCAACAACCTGATTTTCAGAGCTGTTTTTGGAGACCAAAGAGACACTCTGTCCAGGACTGGGCTAACTACTGTATATACTTAGGAGAGCTCCATTTGCTGGATGACTGTGGAACAATTATCCCAGTTTCACTGCACATGTTTGTGTTGCAAGAATACTCTTAATCATAATGGATCCAATCACATTTATTAGGTCCAGTCCAGTATGTATGTAACTGTAATTTGTTCCACCTGTTTTTTCATACTCTTGTTCATCAGCCTGAAAGTATTCAAAGAAAGTAAGGAATGTTTCTAATCTTTCAAGCATGGCAGCATTCATAAAAGGAACATCAACGAGTATTACTGAAGTAGTTTAAAATATATTAGTTTTCTGGTCCTTGGGACAGAGTACTTGGTGTTTCTGTGAATCAATATTTTCATTTTTAAGCATGTAGC